>NC_134463.1:70963658-71289769 GCF_047948215.1 Lycorma delicatula
ATCCTTTTTCTTTTTATTAAAAAAGCAGTACTATCAAAATATAAAATCAAAATATCAAAATTTTTATCAATCAGGCATTTGGTGTAATTTTTTTTTTTTTGTAACAGGAATTTAATCTTTATATTTCCAAAGCTGAAATATTTTTTTTTGATGAAATGTCCTTGCTTTTACCTTAAAAATATAGAAAATAAATAAATGCAGAAGAAAAAATACTGAATATATTTTTTTTCTACAGTTCCAAAGATAGAGAAAATTGAAAAGTACTCGTCATTACATTTTTCTCTCGTTTTGTTTCACGTCATTGAAAAGTTATTATTATTGTTTTTTTGCTACACATTCCTCTTTTTTAATATTAATTCTGCAAAGTTTTATTCAAAATTATCATACAATAATTTTATTTAACATTCTGTTAATACACGTGATTTTATTTGTTTTATTTAAACCTCTTGAAATGACTTAGAATATCTATAAATAATTTTTTAAATAAAAAAAAGAAAATTCAAATATTTTTAACTTATTAAAAAATTATGTACCCATGATTCTTTTCTTCTCAAGATGTTTTCGAGTACAATAAATATAATCTGTATATAATTTCTTATATGATTAACGAAAATTAGTTACATAGGAACATCCTTTCCATTAAAAATAATAAATAATAGTATATGTATATTTTATTTTGTTTTAATACAATTTATATCATTATATTTTCGGAATTACTTACTGAAATATGTTTTTTTTTTTTTTTTTTATTTAAAAAGTGATAAATAACTAACTCCAAAAGAAAAAGTAGTTTATATCCCATTTCCAAGTTATTTTATGCCAAACATATTTTATCAACCCCAATTCTTTTGTTTTTACCCCAAATTTCTACCAAAATACACCCGAAAACTACCAAATATACAATCTTGAGACCTATTTAAAAAATTTTTCAGGCTAGATTTCATATAAATCCACTAAATTTACCACTTAATTTGGGTTCCAAGAATTACAATCTGGGTTAATTTTACCGAAGGCGCAAAAATCAGGGCGAAATTATTCACCAGCCAACACTGTAATAAAGCGTTTCCAAACTTATGTGTTTATATGAAATCTTTCTTTATTTTCACCGTTAGAACATTAGTTACATTCTTCGTAATCACTATACATGTTTATGTACGCACGCGTGTGTTTGTCTGTGTGTCTGGGCGCGTGTCTATATATGTTATTTTCTCATTATTAGCGTAAGAAAGTAACTATTAAATAAATCTATGATCAGTACGTTTCACAAAAAAAAAAAAAAAAAAATATCTTAAAAAATAATAAATAGTTAATTCTAACAGCATGACAATTCCGTTAACTAATATTCTTATAGGTAGTACCAACCCCTAACCCACCGGGTTGGTCTAGTGGTGAACGCGTCTTCCCAAATCAGCTGATTTGGAAGTCGAGAGTTACAGCGTTCAAGTCCTAGTAAAGCCAGCTATTTTAACACGGACTTGAATACTAGAACGTGGATACCGATGTTATTTGGTGGTTGGGTTTCAATTAACCACACATCTCAGGTATGGTCGAACTGAGAATGTACAAGACTACACTTCATTCACACTCATACATATCCTCCTCATTCATCCTCTGAAGTATTATCTAAACGGTAGTTACCGGAGGCTAAACAGGAAAAGAAAGGAAGGTAGTACCAACCCCTGGGTTTCAATTAACCTCATATCTCAGGAATGGTCGAACTAAGACTGTACAAGATTACATTTCATTTACAATCATACATATCATCTTCATTCATAATTTGAAGTAATACCTGAACGGTAATTTTTGGAGGCTAAAACAGGGAAAAAAAGGTAGTACCAACCCCGGTCTTTCATCCAGAGATCCTGGGTTCGAAACCGGATCAGGCATGGCATTTTCACACACGCTACAAATCAATCATCTCATTCTCTGAAGCAATACCTAACGGTGGACCCGGAGGTTAAACAAAAATAAAAGGTATACCAACCCACCGGGTTGGTCTAGTGGTGAACGCGTCTTCATATATCAAATGATTTCGAAGTCGAGATTTCTAAGGTTGAAATCCTAAGAAAGGCAGTTAATTTTATACTGGTTTGAATACTAGATCGTGGATACCGGGGTTCTTTTGTGGTTGGGTTTCAATTAACCACACATCTCAGGAATGATCGACCTGAGCTTACAAGACTGCACTTCATTTATTTACATGTATACATATCATCCTCATTAATCCTCTGAAATTGTACCTTATGGTGGTGCCGGAGGCTAAACAGAAAAAGAAAAAAAGGCAAACATAAATATTGGTTTAAAATAAATATTCTAAGAATATCAATATTTTAATATAAACAAACAATTTTTTGTTCCAATTTTATATATTGATAAAAAAAGTGAATACATTCTAATAAAAGGCTAAATCTTATTTTAATAAAATAAAATTCATAAATTAACTGTAGAAAGAGGGGCCATTCGGAAAAATGAGACACCAAATCTATTAAAAATTAATTACAAAAATTTTGATTATCATTCTTTCCTCATAGTAAAATTTTTAAGACAAATAATACATAATGTTTATTTTACAGCAGTAGTCTTTGCCTTTTGCAGGGCGATGTTACTGAGCGTTCATAAATATTATTGTCTATACTTAATTAAATTTCTTTTTCCGTAATTAAAATAATATTTTTACTTATTCAAATACTATTTTACTATCTTATAAATATTCTAGTAATAAAATAATTAGAAAAATAAATAAATAAAATCGATTAAAAAAATTGCAAAACAAAGAAAAGATTTCATTTTTATCAATTCTTTAATCTATTTTCTATTCTTTCAAGTTGGTGTAAAATTAAAAACAATTTGTCAACCGTTTCTTTCAAAAACTTTAAACATCCGAAAAATAAAACAAACTTGCAAAGTACTTCATGACTTAACCGGCTACGCCAGTTAAATCACACGATACTTGCACAGCTTTTTAATTGCAAAATCTCTTTTTGCATTTTCTGGGTATATAAATTTAAAAAATTGTAGACATTTCTTGATAGCTCTATATATGAAGTATAGACTTTCAAAAAATTTTTGAAAAATATTTAATTCGAAGGGAGATTGAGCAAAAACCAAAAAAAAAAACAAAAAAAAACATATATTTCAATTTTAAGAAGTGGGGTTTGATTTTAAAAATGTTTTTGATTATTTATGTATGCATTGTAGTAATAAAATTACCTAATAAAGTTTTCTCAAAAATGCCTCCGAAGAAAATCAATTTTTTTTTTGCGATATCTGCCTCAAACGAATATTATGTTAAGAGTTTCGCTTAAAAATACTTCGGATATTAACATTTTTCATTATAAATGGTAGTTAACATTAACGGTTTGTTGGTGACCTGATATATGAAAAATTTAATCTAAAAATCTGATGTGGACACCACATGACTTCCTTGTATGCCTATTATATTATATATACACATTTTTTTTTTTTAAATGAAGAGTACATAAAATTTTGTTTCATTAATAACTTAAGATACTTTTTCTTTTTTTTTGTTATTGAATTATTATTCATCGTAAAACCTTTTTTACAGTCAGAGGTTAATAATTATTAATAAATCAATACATTTAAATTTAAAAAAAAAACAGCTAAATAAAAAAGGAAATGAAGTCTGATTCGAACCGATATACCTTCCCCTTGTAAGATACAAATGTTTCATTAATAAAAATTTTATTTGGCTACAACTCTGGAACCAATGAAAATAAGTACCTCTTATCACAAATCGTTGAAAAGGTCTTAATGAGGGCTTATTACTACAGTTAAGAAAAAGTCCAAAAATTCAGATTTTTTTGGATTTTGGGCTTTTTTGGACATTTTTAGTCAAGTCGATTGAAGTGAAAAGGGGAGGTGTACAACTAGATGTTACAACAGTCTTAAATCTAAAGTTTCAACATTCTACGACTAATTGTTTTTGAGTTATGCGAGATACACACGAACGTACAGACATCACGCCGAAACTAGTCAAAATGAATTCAGGTATGGTCAAAATGGATATTTCCGTTAAAATCTGAAAACCGAATTTTTTCGCGATTACAATACTTCCTTGTACGAGTACAAGGAAATAAAAATGATATAATAACTTTCAAGAATAACAATTAGCTCATATCAAGCTTACTTAGGAATGCAACGAATGAAGTAATTTTCTGTTTGTTCCCTTCTTCACTATACCGTACATACTCGTATATTTTTATAATATAAGTACGCCAAACCTACTGAAATCCAGGAATATTCAGGCTTTAAGTGACACTTTAACTCTACCAAAAATAGTGGTTATTTAACGTGCAAAATTTCTCTCAAAAGACGGAATTTGCGACTAGGGTCATTTATAGTTCAGATATGTCATATTCATAAGAAAAACTATTACATATTTTTTTTTAAAATCAATTTTAAATAATAATAATAATAAAAAATATAAAAATATCTTAAATCGTCAATATAATTTTTTGTTTAAATAACTTTTTAATATTATTTTCAATAAACGTCCAACAAGACCACCAGAAGATTTTCCTTCAAAAAATCAAAAAAGGAATCGTCAAAATAAATTGGTGAAAACTAAACATTGAAGATTACAAAACACTATAGATCAAATTGGGAATCTTTTTCTTTTGAAATTGTCTATAATGTGAGGTGTATACATACGTATGAGAAATTTTTTTTTTAATAGATAAAACCTTGAGAAACTAATTTTCATAAACATGACTTTTTTTCTTAATACAGAATAAGTATTATATAAATGGTTTATTATAATTTTATTTTACTTCAAATTTAAATGTAAAAGTGGTAATGTGTTTACCTTTTCCTTTTTATCTTTGTTGCTATGATTAAAGGAAGGTAGTTAGAGACAGCTTTTTGAATCGCGTATACAGCATATAATACTGTAATTTAGTAATCTAAAGAACCAGAGGGAATTATCCCTGTTGTTCTTTACTGTATCCTTTGATATGTTAATTAGGTGTTTCTCTTCACTACAATACATCCATATATTATTTAATATACGCATTCTAAAGCGTGTTAAATTTTCTCTATATCATACAGTATCTTGTTAAACAAAATATCAAATATTTATTATCCAACTTTATCATATTCAATGAAAAACTGATTTTCTCTGACAAATAACAAGTACATGTATGGGTGGTGAATAAATTTGAGAGTATCTTTCAGTTAAACCTCAATTCGCATAGAATTTTTAGTGGATGTTTTGAGGTACTCTTATTTAAATCCAGGTAGAATTTATGTTTTATTTATTTAAAGAATTAGAAGCTAATTGAATGTTAGATTCGAACGATTAGGACAAACATTAATCCATTTTATTGGATCTGCGTCTTTTTTTTAATAATTCCTAATAACTGATAAACTGATTTTCATAAAACTTGCAGGTCGTATTTACCTTAACACTTGATTGAAGTTTGGAGCATTCTCAGAAAATGTACAGAAAGCCTGGTCTCCTTATTAATTATGCTGATGGTTAATTACTCGCTCAAGATTTATTTTATCCAGAATTTTTTTTAATTAGTGTATTACCTTTCGTGGTATAGTGGTAAACTGTTTTTATTTTGCTGTGGATCGTTCTAGGTTTGAATTCGGATCAAGCTTGGCATATTTTCATACCCCATAAAATTAAATTCTTATAAAAAAAACTTCTATTTGGGAATCAGATTGTAATTTCGGTGCTAAATTAAGAATAAATAATAATATCCACCACTTATCAAATCAGATAACAGAAGTTTTTCAATTTATAACACCAAAATACATCAAAAAGTCGCTTAATATGATTCCGTTACCATTTTTAATAAATCAATAATCCGTTTTAAAAAAAAATTATTGCAGTCAAGTTATTTGAAATAAAATAAACGTAGAAACAATATTATTCCGTTGATGTGTTTTTAAATAACATTCCCGGCGAATATGGCTAGAATAATTATAATAAGGGGGAAAGAATGGTGATCATGTCAAAAATGAGGTATCGGGTTTTTGAAAAGATTTACGTTGAGTCCCACTAGTTCATCTTGATGAAAAATTGTATTTACATATATATGTATGTATAGGCGTTTGTAAGTATGTGTATCGCATTGCTTTTGGGCTTATATCTCAAGATTGATCAAACCGATTTTCTTCAAATTTGGCTCAAATATTTTTATATACGGGGCATCAATCATATTATTTTTTTCCAAAATTCATTAACAGGGTGGGGAATATCGCGGAAAAATTAATTTTGACTTTCTTTAGAGGATTTTTAGAGAAAACTTCATTAAAGTAATTTTTTTTAAATTATTGTTTAAATTGTTTAAAATATAAATTTAAACTGTTTAAAAAATCTACTACACCTGTTCAAATTGAAATATATATTTTTTTGTTCTTTTGTTCTATCTTCCTTCTGTTTAAATATTTTTTCAAACTTTTATGAAAGTTTATATTTCATATATAGAGCTATCAAGAAATATCTACAAAATTTTTTAACATTTTAGACCACAGACCTAAAATGCGGAAAAAAATTCTGCAATGTAAAACATGTATTTTTTTTTACCTCCGGGTCCGTATTCAAACAATTTATTCCGCAGAGGATGAAATGAATGTTTTGTAGCGTGTGTGAAAAATGCCATGCCTGACCGGGATTCGAA
Source organism: Lycorma delicatula (assembly GCF_047948215.1). NCBI lineage: Eukaryota > Metazoa > Arthropoda > Insecta > Hemiptera > Fulgoridae > Lycorma > Lycorma delicatula. The sequence continues at coordinate 70,970,309 of NC_134463.1, forward strand.
CCCAGTACCTCCGGAATGTAAAACATGTGCGAGGTATTAAACATTACGGCCGGAAAATTCATTCAATATTTGGGCAGTTTTTCTTTTTAAATTCTGAATTTTCGTTTAACGTGTAAAAATAATATATGCTCTAATAATTTTCTTCAATATTATCTAAATTTATTGAAAATTCATCTAAATTTTTTATTTTTGTTTTTATAATTTTTAAGTAGTAATGCAGACTTCTATTTTTTATAGAATATATATATATAAAGAGAGAGAGAGAGAGAGAGAGAGAGAGAGAGAGAGAGAGAGAGAGAGAGAGAGAGAGAGAGAGAGAGAGAAAAGAATTCTGTATTACTACTCTGATCAAGATGCTCTACAATTTCCCTTGTTCAGTCCAGGGAAATGTTGGGGTCTTTATTTTTTTATTCCAGAAGTTTCTATTCATTCCTAATTTGATCTAAATAACATATATTATTTATGGATTTGAACAAAATTTTAATTTATTTTAGTTATTAGTAGCAATGATTTGATTTAAATATCGATGGCAATCACCCAATAAATAATTTTAAATTTTAAATAATAATTTTAAATCATCTCACCAGTGTGTACGTAAAATGTAAATTTAACATGACTTGTTGACAAATGTAATAAAAGAAAAAGCGTGCAACTTTGCGTATGACAAGAAGGAAAATTGGTTTCATTTGCTTGTAAGGAAAACCGAGAAAAAAGCGTGATCAGTTAAATACTCAATTAATAATTAATATATTAGTATATAAAGTCCATGCAATATGTAAAAATAATAAAAAAAACACTTAGTAGTTTTGCGCAAGAAGACCGACTTTTCGATTTCTACGCCCTCGCTATTTTGCAGTCAGAAGGCACTGATTTTCAGAGTTCAACGCATTGCAAACAATCGATTAACGAGTAAACCCTACCCACAAACAAGTTTCAACTTGCTCATCATTGTAACCCACTGAACGTGTGAAAAATAGATCATTACACAGTTAGCATAACCTCAAATTGAGGTTATGTTATCTATTGACCTTAAATCGAATATAACTCGGAAAAAACTCAACCAATCTTTATAAAATTTTCACATGTCCAACTTCAGATACACTACCACAAAATATGTAAATATAAATGAAATCGATTCAGTAGTTTTGGAGATTTTCAAGTCACAAAATTTTATACATAGGCCTATATAAAAAAAGTTAAAAAAAATGTAAAAATACCATTTACGTAAAATATAGTTTCCTAGTATATAAATTTATATTCACTTAAAATGTAATTTCCTTAACTACATTTTAAAAAAAAATATTTAAAATGTTGTTAAGGACACTACATTTTAAATGAATTGTATCCTTATACTCATCATACCTGAAAAGATAAAGAAAACTCACTTTCACACTCTAATCCCACTGTACGACCAAAAGTAATCTCTTATTTTTCTCCGAAAAGTCGCCAAAAAAAAAAAAAAAATTAACTTTAAAATATAAAATATCAACAAAAGAGGATTGTTAATAAAAACTGAGTACGTATTATTTGTACGTATTAAACAGGTTGTAGAAAATCTATGTTTTATTTTACAATTAGTGTTAGTAACACATCAGTTGATATTTTAAAAGAAATTCTTTTCATATAATATAAAATAAATTGATATGAAACTCATTTAAATATCTTAGTACTTTATTAAAAAATGGGGAAAGCGTAAGACCATTTTTAATAGGTGAAACTTTAATTAGCAATTAATTAAAAAATAAGTAAATTCTTTTTATAAACAAAGGAAAACTTTTTTTCACCTGCTACTATTAATAAAGTGCGAAGAAACACAATGTAACGTTTTAAATACTTTGTCGTTGACAATCAGCGTTAGAAAAGCAAACAGAAAATTATCATTACAACTCTTGCTGGATTTCATTATCTCTTTCGTGGTAGTCTGAATATTTGCATTAACGGTTCTCATTTATTTCTGTAATCTCGGTAGGTTTCCTTTATATCTCTATATATTTCTATTATTTTTTGGCCATGTACAATAACTTATACGAAATATGTTTGGATATTGATTCTTGATAATTTATATTATATATTTTTGCTGGTGAATATAATTAGATTACGCAAAGACTATGTTATTTTTTTTACGGTTGTTATTAGAAATAAGAAGATATTTTATTTTATTTGCGTGGATATTTGCGAAAAATTATTTTTATAAAAATTTAAACCATATCGCTTTATGTAAATCCAGAGGAAAAATATTTATTATGAGATACTTTTCACTCACAAAAATAGATAGAAATGAACATCTACAAAAATTAATAAGAAAGTGAGGAGTGAATTGGTTATCCAATTTCACTGAAACGAACAAACTGTTCTATATTAGGATGTCAAACCTAACGAAATGAAGGCGGCATTCAGGTTTATAATAAGCAATAGCGTTACACGATTCACTACAGAAACTGGCTGTAATATTATTCCTAATGTGTACGTTACAATCTTTTCAACTAATGAATAATAAGCAACGCCCCCTCAAGATCAATAAGGTGTATGACATGTAAAAGAAATGTAGTTTTATAGAGCTGACCATTCCTAAGTTGTGAGATTAATTAACCACAATCACTAAAGTACGACCCACCGGGTTGGTCTAGTGGTTAACACGTCTTCCCAAATCAGCTGATTTGGAAGTCGAGAGTTACAGCGTTCAAGTCCTAGTAAAGCCATATATTTTTACATGGATTTGAATACTAGATCGTGGATACCGGTGTTCTTTGGTGGTTGGGTTTCAATTAACCACACATCTCAGGAATGGTCGAACTGAGAATGTACAAGACTACACTTCATTTACACTCATACATATCATCCTCACTCATCCTCTGATGAGTCTCTTAGTCTCTCCAAAATAAACAGGAAAAAAAATCACTAAAGTACACCGATATCCACTGTCTTATATTTTAATCCGTATAAACTAGGTTTACCTGAGAACCTTAACTTCGAAAATCAGCTGTTAAACGATTTACGACATCTAGATTACTACTAGATCAGCCCGTTGAGCTTGGCTGTTAGATGAATACTATTAATTTAAATGAAAATAACTAATTACATTCATAACTTGTGTATTTTAGATACTTAACATGCTTTACAATCATAAGAAAGATAGTAGAATAATTTAATAAATTAACGTATGTAATATACAGTATGTCCCACGAAGAAACGGAGAAACTTCAGGACATATTTTACTAGTAAAACAAAATTGAAAAAAATTCAATTTTTCATAAAAATGAAAATATTCAGATAAACATAGATCTCGAAATACTTTGTTTTTGAGTTTTAAGGGCCAACGAAAAATATCGCCCGGATTTCAATTCTGCTAATAAAATGAATCCCTACTGTAATTTTTGGAACCCAAGTTAAGTAGTAAAGTTGATGGTTTCTTATATAATTTGAGCTGAGAAAAAGGATAAAACAGATCCCAGAACTGTAATTCCAGTAATTTTTAAGATATCTGACGTAGAACACAAAATTCGGTATCGAAAAACAAGATTTTTTTTTAAGTTTGCACTACAATAAATTTGTTAAATGACTAATAGATTTGAAAGATTTTGTAACAAAATTTGTAGAGAATTTAATTCTGAAAAAAATAATGTAAATACAGCTAATAAAAAGTAAATATAACTTTTAAAAAAGGTTTTTTTATTGAAGTAAAACATACGAAAAATAGACAGAATTTTTTTATATTATTCTTTTTGTAATAAACATTCTTTTTAAAATTTCTTCGGTGTATCAGCATTTACGAACGAAACGACCATTTCCAACGTGTTCGTGTTCTGTTAAACGTCAAGTACTTCATCCAGTTAATGATGAATATTCAGCATATTCAACGTAGTCCAGGTACTACCATAAGGCGAATTTCATGTCGCACTGGTTTGTGAAAAAATGACGTGTGGCGCCACCTATGGAAAGAAAATTTTTATTCTTTCCGCCTGCAGAAAGTTCAAAATTTGCGGCCAGCAGATTACTTCCATCGGTTAAATTTCTGTCATTGGCTTCTAGACAACGCCGATAGGTAAATTCAATTCTACTTACTGATGAAACCACTTTTATGTGAAACGGAACCTTCAGTTCTAAAAACAGTCAGTCATTTATGAAGCGAAGACAATCTACGTAGTACTGTGAAACTAGTTTACAACATAAATTTCACATTAATGTTTAGTGTGGCATTATTTTTGTCAAAATTCTGGAACCATTCTTTTCAATAAACGAATGGGAGATGTACACGTTCATCGTGTACATCGTTCGTCGTGTTACGGGAGACGTAAACGTTCATTTCATGAAAAATAATTTGCCGGATTTTTTGGAGGATGTACCTGTACAAACCAGATTGAAAACGACTTTGATTGTTAACACAATTTTTCCATCATTACAACTTCGAAGATTTATAATTCAACAATGAAGGCATTTCAGAAAAACGGATTTCACCATTGTTTTCCTTGTAAAATTTTAAATTCAAATCATGTGTCATTTGGCCACCTTCGTATTTAAAAAGATAAAGTTTGATTCAATATGGTGGATCCAAGATGGCGGACAAAAATTAAAAATACACTATAATGCAATTTATTTTTAACTACGTAAAACCCCATTTCTTTCTCTCTCCAAATACCTCTCAAATACGCGTTATAAATCTGTTTCCATACTTAAATATCACCTGGTATATAAATTAAAATGATATATATATTTTTTTAATTTTAAACTTATGTATATTTATATGCATATCTCTTATGCCGGGTGATTATTTGAAAAGTTACCACATTTATTATTCAACAGCTATCAGACCCATCGTGTTTCAGTTTGCAGGCATGTATACCATTCTCGGAGGTAACCTTTTTAAAATTATTTTCATAGGGGTGGATCCCACCCTCTTTTACTTTTCAGTGCATTTTTATATTTGTTAATATATTATATTTTTTTGTTTAAAATTCTCAGTTTGATTTAATTCGTATTTTTTACTTTTTAGAGGTTTTTTCGAATTTGTTTCCTTTTTTTATTAATGTTAATTATAATATTAGTTAAATAAAAGCTTTTTTAAAAAATACTTTTTTATATGTAATCAAATATATTTTTGTATTTTTTTTTAAATTACCAACACAAATTTTGCTCTTAAATGTTTTATAAATTTTTAAGAGTCGAAAACTTATTTTTTTAAATGAGACGATATAGCTTGTGACACATCATTTGAAGGCTCTTTGAATGACAAGTAATTTGGTACAAATAAAATAAAAATTGGTTCACTGGTATTGAAGTTATGATTAAAAATGTGTTGTTTTTTTTAGGTTTTGTTGGGATATAGTTGACCCAAAACTTTAGGTCTGAAATCGTCCGTACTGGTTAAAAATATGGATTTTAGGTTTCTCCAGCATCAAAAAAACGTACAGGTAAACACAGTATTATAACATCAGTTAACAAACGAAAAACCAATAATAAGGTACCTTCTTCTTTGGTGGCAATATGTTGAATATTATATAGGACTGATAGCTGTTGAATAATAAATGTGGTAACTTTTCAGATGATCACCCGGTATATAAAGCAGAAAGTTGTCTATTTTTTGTTTTGGCATCGCGTAAAAACCAACCGACTGATTCCTTTCAAAATTGAACGTTATATTCGTGTTATCCCAGGAAAGATTTTAAGTCATAGATCGAAACCTAGTCCCCTTGGGAGTGAAGTTTTGTCAATTAAAAATATTCATAAAAGATAAAAAAAATTAATCTTTTTACTTCATTGTTATATTTCCCCGTCACCATGACAACAGAAATAAGTTGTGAAGTTTTCTAGTCAAAGGTCTATGTAGTTTAGTAGTTTTTTAGCACTTATAAAGCCTGAATACTTTAACTGTAATTTATCATTATTATTCTCACAACTTATTGAGGATAACGAACATTTCGGGGCTTCGGGGGAAGGGCGGGGGACTCCCTGGCTAAACGATAATGGGGAGCGAAGCGAGCTGCGAGGGGACCTAGCGAGCTAAACGAGGCCCGACCGGCTCCATGGGCTCCTCAGGAATCCCGTAATGCCAAGAGAGCCGGGGTCGGCCGCGGAGCCGGGGGTTCAGGACGCGGAGCCCCTTGGATAGACAATCAGGCGAACTAACCGAGTCTCGACTGGGTAACGCATATATATTAGGAAATCTAAATTAGGAAATATTATTCTGAAAATATTAAACTTATAAAAATATTTCGTAAAACATTTATATATATATATATATATATATATATACATATATATATATATATATATATATATATATATATATATATATATATATATAAATATGTTTAATTCTACTTCTAGTACTTGTTAAATTGTTAAAGACAATAAAATACGAGTAACCTTAGTGTACAACGAAATCTGAATTCCAATTAAATTATAATTTATAATTACCCAAATTATAATTTGTAATGCTGTTTCTGCAATAGAGAACCTTTACTCCATTAGCTTTAAGAAGAGGACACCACTTATATATATTTAGGCTTTTTATAGCTGGTGGTAGTACAGAATAGGTAACACCTGTAGAGTTTAAAATGTAAACACATTATCTTAACTTTTAACTTTCACTCAACTTACAGATAATTTTGAATACTATATATATTAATTATATTTTGCAATTAAGAGAAAAACCATATTTAAAAAAAAAAGTAAAGTAGAATTTACATTTTTTCTAATGTTTTCCAAATCAGTATTTTTTTTTCAAATTAGTATCAGTTTGTTTATTCAACTTTTACGAGGTAAATAAAGAAATATTATTTTCAAAGTATTCCGGGAATTATTATTCTATTTTTGTTAAAGACTCCCTCTTCCTGTCAAAAATCGAATGTTCTTCTTTCACAATAAAAATAATTAAAAAAATAAAGATCAGGTTCAACCTTAGATATTTTTTTTTTAAATCATTAATATTAAGAAAAATATACTTTCAAGGTGAAATGTAATATAAGAAGTACACCAGTAACATGAATAATAAATTGTCGGAAAAAACCTCAAATAAAACATTTTTTCAAAAAAAATTCTGTTAATTTTTATTAAAAGGTGACTTTGCTGTTAGTAACATCCTTTTCAACAAGAGTGGTAGTTTTCTCGATCGCTGTTTTATAAACCTATTGTAGTGTAAAGTAGCGAGAAATGTCTGTGCAAAAATTTGGGATATTTCAATTCGAATTTTTGTTACTTTGAGTAGGTATATTCAATGAATTTTAAACAACACCATTGAGAAAATAGAATAATGTTTTAATATTTTTTTAAAACGCTTATGTATTCAGTCCGGAATGTTAAGATTTTATTCCGAAAACGAATGAAATTGTAAAAGGTGTAAAATTGGAACGTGGTGAAAAATAAAAATAATTAAGGAAAACATGTTTTTTTAATATATAGATATAGAGAAATAGAAAAAGAAGCAAGTAATTGATGAAGTAAAAAAATAGTTTTAAAAGACGCCAATGGCACGTGGTGTTCCCAACCGGTCACCCAATCCAGCACTAACACCACCCAATTTTGCTTATTTGCTATATGGGATAACCATGTATTGTTATTCTAGTATCAGTGAAAGTAATTTGTCAGTTCCAACAGAATAATCTCGGCATCAGAAATCAAGTTGTTTTCTCCCTCAATAATAATTCAATTTGTCTCTTTTTTCTGTTTAGCCTCCGGAACCACCGTAAGGTATTACTTCAAAGGATAATGTGAATGAAGTGTAGTCTTGTACAATCTCAGGACGACCACTCCTAAGAAGTGTGGTTAATTGAAACCCAACCATCAAAGAACACCGATATCCACGATCAAATCCATATAAAAACTTTACTAGGATTTGAACCTTAGAACTCTCGACTTCGAAATCAGCTGATTTGTGATGACGAGCTTACCACTAGACCAGCCGGTAAGCTAATAGTAATTCAATTTATCTAAAAATAAGTTCACGCATTATTGGAAACTACAAATTAGCATAGTGCACTTTCTCAGTCTTTTTCTTTAATTAACTTAATATTAGTTTTCCATTACCCTGAATTTTGGAACATTAGATAATTACCTAATACCATTTTCAGAGTAGATGAATCCTTCTAAATTCTGCAAAATCTTATCAAAATTTAATATTCATAAATAATAAGAAAGTATAAATTAAGGAAAAATGTATTCATTACATTTCTAGTACACTTAAGGATAAAAAGGTAAAAATTAGATTAAACCGTTTTTCTTTCCTTTATTTCGGTGACCGGTGGAGAAGCGGTTTATTCAACGTTATACGATCATTAGCAAATGAGTGGAGGAGATTTAAATTTATTATAAATTTAGCTATGCAATCTATACTTTAACAAACAAACAAAAAATAATCGATGTAGCAGTCAGTCGTATCACAATTTTTGACTTCGGCCCCTATCACTTCGAATAAAACAGTCGTCTGACCGATGAAGTTAAGTAATGGATAACTACTACTTTTAAGTGACCGTCTAAGAGGTATTGGTCATTTATTTATCTAATTATTAAATCCAACTACATTTTTAAATCTGTTTATAAGTAAAAAATGTGATGAAAACATTTTTTCTTCATTCTTAACTTTTTGTAATGACATTAAATTTCTATATAAAATTTTGGAATTTTTCTGGAGTTATTACTTCATAAAATGTATTTGGTACCTATCTAATGTTTGGAAATACAGGAGTTTATTTTTAAATAAACTGATGAATTAAAGAGGGAGAAAACTACTTGGATTTCTGATGGCGAGATTATTTTACTGGCAGTGGTAAATTTGTTTCACTAATATTACGGTTACAAAAAAAGTATTATTTTTTTATAAAAATGCTGTTTAATTGATAAATCAGTAATATTAATGTTGTTAAATTTTTTTTTTTTTTGAGAAATGTTTTCGTAATATAACTAATAAGAAATAATATACACACATAGATGTAATAAAAGAAAAGAAAAATGCCAACCGCACTCAGCAATCCGGAGTCACCCATCCAGGGGCCCAACATTACTTAACTTCGGTGATCTAATGACAATCAGCGCATTCAACATGATATGACGTTAACAAGTAGATCGATACTTCCTCTTTCATCGTAAGTAACTTCAACAGCTAATCACAATATTATATACTCATTACCTCTCTTTTTCTGTTTAGCCTCCGGAACCACCGTAAGATACGAGGCATGTTATAAGTATCGTTTTCAAATTACGCCGCTGCTACGCTGCGCGGTTGGCATACCACATATGAACATATGTACCCGCATCTGTTGTCAACCCACAGATGCCATTATGGAAATATTCGATTGCGTTTACGTTTGTTTGTGAGTATTTAAAAAGCCTCCGTTGATCAAGAATCCCGCCGACTGTGAAATACATGGCGTGATTCGTTTTCTTAGTGCTAAAGACGTGAAAGCGGCTGAAATTCATCGTCAGATCAGTAAAGTGTTTGGAGAAAGCATTTTTTTTCTCTTTTTTTTATCGGTGTTGCGGAGAAATGCCATTTACGTATTCCCCACTTGTGGGGGAGTGTCAGACTGGCACGGGTTCGGCTTGATGTTATTAAAAGCCTATGTGTGCCCGCGCCCTACCGACTAAAACTCCTACTTCACCGTTCCTCTCCACCCGGGGCTGGGTTTGCAATAAAGTATAGCACAATCCCGGGGGTTCCAAAGCAGAGAGGCCCAGAAGTCGCACAGCTTCATCACCGCCCCCCATCCGCGCAAGCACGAACAGACAACGGCTTCACTGAGGGCTTTTAAAGATGGCCGCTAGAATGTTCATGATGAGGAAATTAATAGACGACCTTCTGTCATTATTGAAGATTTGGTCCAGAAAATTGACGAAAAAGTGAGAGAGAATAGACGCTTTACGATTTCTTCTCTATCTGAATAGATTCCTCAATTTTCAAGAAGTGTTGTCTATGAAATTGTGACCGAACGCTTAAATTATCGACACTGTTCAAAAGCTGGTTGCACGATACGACAAGTGCCTTAATATTGTTGTTAATTATGTAGAAAAGTAGATTATAGTACAGGCTTTCACGTAAAAATAAAATTGTTAAGATTAGTGTACTTGTTTTGTTTTTAATTTCAAAATGGTACTTACTTTAAAAACATGCCTCGTATTACTTCAGATGATGAATGAGGATGGCATGTATGAATGTGAATGAAGTGTAGTCTTGTACAGTCTCAGGTTAACCACTCCTGAGAATGTGTGGTTAATTGAAACCTAACCACCAAAGAACACTGGTATCCACGATCTAATATTCAAATCCGTATAAAAGTAACTTACCTCATATACTATTCATATACTCATTACAAGTATATGAATTTACTAGACTGTTAACTGTGCAGTATAATGTAATTAATTGTAATTATTTAAGTAATATTTTTTATTAATTTTATTATTAAAAAAATTTAGTTCTATTTAATTTAATACTTGAATAAATTTATATTTACGTGTTGTAATATGTATTATCTACTATGTGAAATAAAGTTGTCTTTTTATCAAATTTTTAATATATTAAAAAAATAATCTTTTAAAATCCAATAACTGTAGCGAGCACATAATCCTAAAGACCCAAAACATAATCTGACGTTGCGCTGAGAAATATACTTTGAGGACATACTTAATTCCAGCTTAGGCTTTTTTAGTAATTTATTATACCAGATAAACAAAGAATGAATTTGAATTTATTTTTGTTCCAAGTACACGTGTAATAACAAATAATATTATTTTTGTAATAATTAATAATTTTGTTTTTAATTAATTTTATCTCATAAAGTCAGTTATAAGGAAGAAATGCTCCTCGAATAATTATCAACTGCCGTACCATGTTGAATACACTGGTTTTTGTCTGATCACTGAAATTAAAAAAGCAATAACGAGCGCGGGAGTGCTTGGATGGTGACCGCTTGGGAATTCCGCGTGTTGTTGGCACCGTATTTTTTTTTATTAAATCTTTATTTTCGTATTTTCTTTATATTGATGTTATGAAAACATTTCTCTTTAATCTATGTATATATATATATATTTATTTTTTGTAATTTCCCACGATTAATATTCTACGATTTACCTAGTAAATATTTAGTTTATAGAAGAAAAACTTTTATATTCATCCTAGTAATGGTGCAACCAGTTTACCAGTTTCCGTAAAATAATCTAGTAATCAGAAATCGAGTGTTTTCTCCTCTTTAATAATTCATCTTCATTAATAATTCATTCTAAAATAAAATGCTTCCGGTAAATGCAAAATGTAAAAAAATACTACTAAAAGGTTTTACGTTTAGTGAAAAAAAAAGCTAACATTTATGTAATTAATTTTTATATTTAAAACTTTATGTGATCTTTCTTGCGTTACTGTTATGTGCTATAAAAAACTTAATTTTTTTTAAGCGGTATCCTCTAATTTGAATTATGGGTTAAGACTACTCCCTTTCTATTAAAAAAAAAAAAAAACATTTCCAAACAATGATTAATGTGGGATCAAATTTCATGTACTCTATTTTACCCAAGAAGTTATAGAAAATATTTGTGCTCGGAGTTATAGCAACACGAGGACAGAAATAAAATGTTAAGATTCTATTATCGTATAATTTTGGCTGAAACTGTTTCTACTTAAAACTACTTTAATTTAAAACAATTTTTTTTTTACATCTGCAATTATGGATATGAATGTAGTTTTCAATCATTATCCTAAGTGGTGGAATGTTCAAATGGTGTAGGAAAAATCTTTTAATGATTTTTAAAAATAATGTTTTCTGTAGCCGGAAGATTTTGGTTTGATTGTATTTTGTTTGCACACATTTGATTCTAGTGCAATTTTTATTAATGTAGCAAATTACTTCATAAACCTTTTTTTCGTTATAAATAAAGTAATGTTAAAGTGTAATAATTATTTTTAAGATTTATTGCAATTTCTTTTTATTAATTTTTTTATATTTCCTTCTTGTTTTAAACTTTACAAAAGACAATACCATCAGGGCAGAAACGGGGGTTTGGTGGTGTGTGCGACCCCCCCCCCCCCGTCGTTTATGCCCTGATGGTGTGTATTCGACCAGTATATTTTATTTAATTTCTTTGAGTATAATTTTTTTCCAATTAATCCGATTAAAATAAATTTTGTTGCAATCGATGCCGACTCAGCTGCTTTTCGCAATGGTACCATGATGGTGGTAAAGTTTTTCAGATACAAAAACTGGGCTGAAAATTTACAAAAAACTTTTTTCGCCGTCCTGCGGGTAGGTAGGGACAGTGGGGATCTTGTTATTCTATATGTATGCGTCACGTTATATGGTCTTCTGTAGGGCAAGTAATGTGAGTTTCTGTATAAAATATGCCGCAACGTTAATAAAATCAACAAAAATCGAGATATCTCGTTTTAAACCTTTCAGATTCAACACGTGCATTATATATGATATACAGCATATGAGAATCTTAGAATTACATGTACGTCCATCAGATTGTACATGTTGATGTCGGTTCAATTTTTTTTTTTTTTTTACTTTCACCAAAGTTATACTTTTTTTTAATATTTTAAACATTTTTCTTTTAAATTGATTTTTTTACGGGGCGATCACTTATTTATAAATAACTTTTTCTTAATAAGAAAATAATTTTATTCCTAATCTGTGTGGAAAATTAAATTTTCCACACAGATTAGGGAAGTCCATAAAAGTAACAATTTTTTTATTCGAAATTTGGGAATTTGATCCTTAAATTTACGCCGGTCAAATCATGCAATCATTTGCTTGCTTTACTATTATTTATTTTTTATTTTTTGTAAGATGTTAGTCTAATAAACCCGGGGTAAATTTCAGTCTAATTTAAGTAGATGCTATAAAAATATATATTTTTTGAAAAGAAAAATTAAAAAAATAAGATACACGTACTGTTTATACGGTGAGATAGCTACCGTAGTTCTAACGGTGTTTAATCGATTACAGAAGCATTGTCGGTACACGGATGTCACCGACAGCGATCTACGCTAGTAACCTAACAGTAAACTGCTCTCTTATCGTCCTTGATAACTTTCTGTTTTTCCCGCACCGGTAAGCAGACATCTTTTATCTCTTTTTATTCAAAGTTTCCCCCCACCAACCTGTACCACAAACATTCAATAATGATATAATCGGCCGACGTCACTCTTAGAATTCTCAAAGGAAATCTTATAATCCGTACATAATTGTCCTGTACACACGAACACACACATGCTACACGTACATGACGATTATAACCCAGGTCAATATGTATTTGCAACTGCATCTAATGTTTACCGGCTTACCTTCCCCATTACACGCTTACGACCCCGTTTATTGCATTGTTATACGTTATATATAATAGCGTGACAGTATTATACCGTATTTCGTGACATGTATCACCAAGTGACGGAAGTAACATGTGTCACTTGGAAGGTTACAGATAAACGTATTAAAGCATGTAATTATTTATTTATTTAATGTCATTTAATCATTACTTTATTGTAACAAGCATCAAATAATATATATATTAAAAAATTTAACCTATTTATCAGAAATTTAATAATTTTTACCAACAAGATAAAAAAAATACTTCTATCGACCTGATTAAGAATAAATAACTGATTTATTGAGATTATTTTAAAATTTAAAAAATTCTTTACTACTTTATATTATAATATAATATAATAATAATGTAATATAATAAATACTCGACTTTATCTGTGTATAAAATTATTTGTAAGAACTGTTTTCCAAGACAGTTAATAAAATTGTTTTTATCGGCTTGTCTAATTAACTGTATGTATATTTGTTCAAATCATATTTTGTAATTAAATTTAGAAAATTGTATGAGTTTAAAACTTATCACTAAAAAATACAAGATGAATATAACTTTGTTTCTAGAAAAAAAGAAAGAAAAGAAAATAGAATGCATTACCTCTACTACGTATAATCGAAAAAAAAAAAGGCTAATATATGAAATGGACTTTTCAGTAAGCGGGTTCAACTTAGTAAAGATGCGCATTTTTAAGTTGTTTTTTTTTTGTTCCCATCATTTGACTGGTTTGATGCAGCTCTCCAAGATTCCCTATTTAGTGCCAGTCATTTGATGTCAGTATACCTCCTACATTCTACATCCCTAACAATTTGTTTTACATATTCCAAACGTTGCCTGCCTCCACAACTTTTCTCTTCTATGCTGTTCCTGATAGAACAAAGAAGACATTAATTTACACAACTGTAGCATGTATTGAACCGGGTACTGAAATCATATCAGATTCGTGGAAAGCATACGATTGTACAGAAGATTTATAAGGTATGAATTACAAACCTACAGGAATAACGGTAGAACTAGACGAGTCTTCATTTTCAAAAAGAAAGTACAATAGAGGCGGAATTCTTCCAAATCAGTAGGTATTTGAGATATTTGCAGAGAAAGTATAAATACAATCTAACCAAACGTAACTTACGCTTGCTTCGGTCGCTAACCTTGACTAATTACAAACACGGTACAGTAAATCATAGTGAAAACTTTGTTGATCCTAAAACAGGTGCACATACCCAAAGTATTGTATTGAAAGTTTATGGTGGTGAGCTAAGAATCTCAATAAAAAGGAATATGCCATAAGAGGGTCATTGAGTTATTTTAATAAAAAGTTCTTTTTTAAATTCTTGGTTTGTCTGGCATTTCTCCACCACCACCCCATTTGGTCGCCCTAAAGCATAAGACCGAATGTCCAAGCCACAAACGGCTACTGTGCCTCAAAGTGGTTTAACAACGACCAATATCCTAATTAGCTCTTAGAGCTTACTTAACTGCGTGAGCGGAATAAGCGTGGTGCCCTACACCATTCGCTTGCGTGTCCCACCGCTCACGTCTCATCTATTACTAGAATGGGTAGGCGCACCCTGTCTACATACTAAAATGTATAAAAAGTACATTTAAAAATACATGTAATAAAAATACATTTTAATACATGTAATAAAAAGTATGTTTCGGTTGTTCATGTTAAAAAAACAAAAAAAAAATATCGGCTTATTTGGTTACTTTTTGAAAAAAGAAAACAGTGGTACCCGCTTACCGAAAAAGGACCTACGAAATATATATATATATATATTATATTTTTAAAATATATAAAAATAGTTTATTCTTTCATGTATAACATAAAGTTAAATAGCTTAAAAGATTTGTATTACTTTACTAGAGTAGTGCCAGCCATCACTTCATTGTGTTACATTGGTTATAAGATGACGTCCTTCTATTTCTTCAGATAAATTATAATCATACGGATGAAAGGTCGCATCCGGAGGTCCCGGGTTCGAATTCCGGTCAGGCATAGCATTTTCACACGCTACAAAAATTGTCATTCATGTCATCCTCTGAAGCAATACCTAACGGTGATCCCTGAGGTTAAAAATATATATATTTGATTTTTTTTCAGTTTTCCGTTTGACTGAAAACTTTGAAATAATAATAATAAAACTTAAAAGATTTTTCTAGCTTTATTTTATTAAATTTATAGAATAACCACTTTACACCGTTTTATTTAATTTATTGAGTAAAGACAATGTAAATACATTTTCTGTCGCATCAGAAACAGATATATTAACTTGTTTATCTAAAATATTTGTCAAAACCAGAACCGGATTAAGCCTCTGATGGACCTTAAACAAAATGTATTTTTGGAGTCCCATTTAAATAGCTTGTGGACAACTTCAAACAAAAACTCAACTGTAGTCGGAAAATTCCCTTTTCGGCATCTGAAAAAGAAGACCATCTTCTCATATTTTTATTTGATTTTTTGAGAGATTAAAAAAAAGAAAAAAAATTATATTTGACTTTTATTATAATTCATTAAATTTTAAAAAGATCACTTGGTTACGAAAACTTAAGTTAAAGAGGAATCGACATAGCAAAGTTACAATAATCTTCTTGGCAATAGTTATTAGAAAGTCGATTATTACACCCATATATTATTCTTGATGTATATGGAGCTAGAAAATTCCGCTGGATTCTATGTATACTTCCTCGATTATATTTCAACCTAAGATACTTAATAGAAATCAATAATCATAACATTTGATGGAATATTCCATCTAGATAAATTAATTATTGTTCTCGGATATGATTTGTTTTATTTTATATATATATATATATATACTTAAGAAACAGTTAGAAACTTTTTACCGAAACTTAATAGTAAATCTATATATAAATAAAAATTAATGTTTGTCTGTCTGTATGTCTCATGCTTTCCTAAATCGTTCATCCGATAGCAATGAAACTTTGGAGAATGGTTGGACGCATGCCAGGGAAGGTTTCTGAATTTTAATCCAGATCCAAATTTTATTCATTTACATCCTCTCTCTTCCAATCTTCGGCAATAGCGAAGCATTGCCTGGTCTGCTAGTTCTTTATAAAAGATACTACATTTCTTAGAAAGTAAACTACATAAAATAATTCAAAGCTTGGTCGATGATTTTACAATCTTATTTTACTGAATTTTTGATAGAGTATGCAATTTTCTCTTGTTTTTATCTGCTGTCGTTGAATACTTAGTTGGCATTTTGTCAATTGCACTTATATAAGTGGTCTAAAAAACCATATTACAAATTTTAATGAAAAAATAAATTTTTAAACCTTATATTTAAAACAACATAAAATAAATCATCGGAAAAGTTAATATTTTATTAAAATCAAGAAAATACTGATCTTTTTATTGTCCAATATCATCCCCAAAAATTCGCATTAAAAAAACGTTTTCTTAGCCTTTCTTTTTTTTTTTTTTTTTTTATTTTGAAATAAAACATGATGTTACTGAACTTAGGTAATCTAAACCATGTTTCCTAAGCTTTTAACACTAAAATAAACTTTCTTAAAAAAAAAAAAAGGTGTCTTCTTATGTAAACAGAATCCTTTTACGTAGTACTAACCGACACAGTTCTATTTACATCAGGCGGATATTTAGTCTTTCTAGTTTCATTGCAAGATCGTCTAAAGCTTTATAGCTTAGCGGATGTAAGCTTACAAGCACGTTTAAATGCATGAAATGTTTACTACTACTGTCAGTTGGTTTTTCTTTTCCTTTTTTTGTCGATGTGGTTTTGAACCTCACGTACCTAAAAAAAAAAAAAATACCCGATATATTTAAACCGTACGTTTAAATAAGATAATTTTAAATTAGATTATATTACAAATAATTATTTGAATACATCTACAAGTAATACAACATCAAACCTGCCTCTGTGTATTCGAGGCCTGTATGTGGCATCGAGGAAAAAAAATCAAAATTTGTTTACATTCAAATTAGAGGAAATAAAAATTATTTGCAGTTTTTAGTTTTATATTAAGGTAGAATTTAATTACTACCGAGTATAATACCACTTTAAAAATTTTTTTAACAGGAGAGCCATTGTAATGTATGATTATTAAAATCTTGTCTTTTTTTTTTTTTTTTTGATAACATTCGGGTAAATTCGGTAATTCAGTAACAATACATTCTTCTTTCTCTATAAAAATTGGTTATGATGAAGCTTTGGATGAGAAAAATTCATGTATTTATTCTTCTTCTTTCTTTACTGTTTAGCCTCCGGTAACTACCGTTTAGATCATTCTTCAGAGGATGAATGAGGATGATATGTATGAGGAGTGTAAATGAAGTGTAGTCTTGTATATTCTCAGTTCGACCATTCCTGAGATGTGTGGTTAATTGAAACCCAACCACCAAAGAACACCGGTATTCACGATCTAGTATTCAAATCCGTGTAAAAATAACTGGCTTTACTAGGACTTGAACGCTGGAACTCTCGACTTCCAAATCAGCTGATTTGGGAAGACGCGTTCACCACTAGACCAACCCGGTGGGTTATGTATTTATTATTCTAAAAAACTTTTTCGATCGACTCCATTTCAGTATCCATGGGAATTTAAATTTCCATTAATCAGCCAATTCATTAAATTCTAAATGTATACGTTTCAAGAAACTGGTTCAACGTTGGACAAATCCTTTTGTTAAAAACAGCGAATATAAAAACACCTGAAAACATAGATATCTATGAGCTACAAAGCTAAGTTCAAAGTCGTTTGAAGATAGCTTCAAACGATTTTACCTTCTATAGTCCGTTTCATTTGGTCAAGCACCAATGTTCGAAGGATTCTTCATCAGGGTTTACACATACATCCATAAAAAATTCAAATAATTCAGTTAAATGACGCTGATAGAATTAATCATATGAAATTTTTTTCGCCAACCTTTGAATCTTATGAATATTAATTTAGACGTTATTCATAACAAAGAATAACGTCTATAAAGTTATAATATAACGAATAAAGTTATATTTTTTCCATTTATGAGGATATGAGATTTAACAAAACTTTCGGTATCGGACAACAAACAAGTATAGGGAAATACAAGAACAATTGAACTGTACAGTGTGCAGTAGCGTACTTTGAAATAATCGATCAGAAGTTATTAATATTATGTTTGAACGGTTATGTGGAATGAATGAAGCATTGTTGCCTCAAATAACAGAGAAGCTGAGGGATGGGCTGGCTATCCAGAAGAGGAAGTTGGCGTGTCCTGATGACGCTAGGGAGACCCCAGTGGGATGCTCTAACAGAGGGTTAGACAGGGCGAGCAGGCTGCTGCCACGACACCCTGAGGTGACTGAGTGATGGTTAATTGCCGGATTGGTTGCCTTGGGGGTGTTTCCAACCGAAAAAAAAGTAACAGAGAACTCTGAAAACAATCCAATTCTTGTTGAACTGTTTAAAATAAAATGATACAGTTTTACAAAAGGCTGAAAATCTCATTGAAAAAACTGATCACGAATTCACCACAAATCCTGTACGTATTTTAGACCTGTTATGGAAAAAACATAAAAAGTCCACTTGAAAAATCGTAATGATATCCAACTTAGGGATGAAGTGTTTAGAAATTAGAACGTTTAAAATACAGTTGAGTGATGTTAAATAAATTTCCATTTTTTTAATAATAAAAATTATTTTTTAAATGAATAAATAAATAAAAAACTTTTATTTTTTAAATCTAATTTTATTTTTATTTAATAATAAATACGATGGCGAGTATAAAAATGGCCGTTCATAAGAAACTTAAGGTTTGAATCCTGCATCTTGATAAAAAATAGGAAAAAGAATACAAAGAATCCGTAAAATGAACTGCTTCTGAACGTGAACTAAAACTCTCTGGATTTCCTTAATATTTATCATATTTTACGCTGTAAATAAATTTTTCATCTAGTTTTCTCGAATTTTTTTTAATGAAAATATTGTGAATATCAGAACATCAAATTGTGAATGATTTCATTATATAATAACGAATATTAAACAAAAAATGTGAAAAGATAAAACTTTAAATTCTCTGAATATTCGTTTTAAGTATCTTTCACTCAGGTTACGTGGAAAAAACTTACTATGGAAAAAGCTTAACCACGTTTAAAAACTTACTTACCTTGCTCTACAATCAAGGTAAATAAAAGACAGTCTTCGTTTTGTGTGTAACTCAAAGATTACTTAAACAATTTCACTGAAAATTTCACATATGATTATTATTATTTTTCCCGAGAATGTTTACATGTTATTAGTTCCGAATCTAATAACATAATAATTTAATATATAATAATAATTATTAATAATATATTATAATTATTATTATATAATAATATTTAATCACGTAATAACTGTCTGAAGAAATCGATATTGACATAGACAACGATCGATATAGACAATGATACTCTTTAGGTTACTAACTTTAGGTTATTTATTTATACGCTTTTCTTATGATATATATAGTAGTGAGATAGGTGAGATTTGAACCGTGGTAAATATTCCGGGGGGTCATAAGAAGAAAGAAAGAAAATTAATAATGAATTAGTATTGTAAAATTTATTGTTTCTGTAATATTTTCCGTTCCATTATTTTCGTAATGAGCTCCCGGATAGATGGGAAAACATCCCGTCCGGAAAAGATTGCTGACCAGCTAAACATCCCCTGACTGCGTCGGGAAACGCCAGTAACCATATAGCGCGGGCGAAACTGTAACGGAAATGCTAGTATAAAAATAATTTTGTGAAATTGTTCTATTGATGAAAAATTACGCATAAACAAGTAATAATAAAGGTCAAATTAAAAGGTTTTTTTAATCTTTTTAGAAATTAAGAACCCATGTCAATGAATAATAGACGGGAATTTCTTGATAAATAAATGTATACCGTCATGCATTGTTTTATTCATTATTTTAACTTCCTTGTATGAAGTAAAGGAATTATTGTGATCGCGATAAATTTCAATATCCAGGTTTCAACGGAAATATCTATTTTGACCATCCGTGAATCCATTTTGCCTAATTTTGGGGTGACGTCTGAACGTTCTTATGTATGTATCTTGCATAACTCAAAAACTATTAGGTCTAGGATGTTGAAATTTTTAATTTAGGACTGTTGTAACATCTAGTTGTACACCTCCCCTTTTTATTGCAATAGAGTGAATCAAAAGTGTCTAAAGAACCCAAAATCCAAACAAAATTGAATTTTGAACTTTTTCTTAATTGTAGTAATAAACCCTCATTGAGAGCTTTCCAACAATATATTATAAGTGGCACTTATTTTCATTGGTTCCAGAGTTACAGCCAAATAAGGTTTTAATTAATGAAATATTTGTATCTTAGGAGAAGACACATCGGTTCGAATCAGACTTCATCCCCTTTTTTCTTTAACTTTTTTTTTTAAATTTAAATATATTGATTTATTAATAATTATTAACCTCCTATTATAAAAAAAATTTACGATGAATAATAATTCAATAACAACAACAAAAAAAATATCAGAAGTGTTTAATGAAATAAAATTTTATGTACATTTCTGTTTAAAAAATTGTGTAAAAGTAATTTAATAGGCTTATAAGGAAGTCATGTGTTGCCCACATCAGATTTTTTTAATCTTACTTACTTAAATAAAAGAGATAAATCTCTGTGATCTTATTAGTAAAAAAAAAAAAAAAATGAAACCATGCTTCTCTTTGATGATTCCATTACATTAATATTTTATTTTTGTTTAGTATATTTTATTAGTATTTGTACCTAAATAATTACATTCAGTGATAATATTTATCAGAGTTAATAAGCCTAATTTTGAAAATTTTTTTTGAATCATTCTTTTAAATTGTCTGCAGCCAAAAACCTCAACCTACATCATCTTATGAAGAAGCAAACGCTACCCCTTCTTCCCCAAAGGTTAATGCAGAACAGCTACTTTCAACCCTTCCAATATACCTTGAAGCTATGATTGAGAGAATCATATATAATAAGATGAAATCTTCTCTCTCAAAAGAAGAATATAAGATTTGCTAAAATGTAGGCACTGATAAATATTTAAATAAAAAAATTAAAGAGATATCTGATAAGGCCAAAACACTTATGACATGGCAAGAATTCTAAGCCTGATGTGATGCAGGTCGAAGTTAAGATAGAGAAAGCCCTGGATAGAAAGACACGGAGCTATGGAGCCTCCGAAAGGTCAAGAGGGCTCCAAAAGATAGAGCGAGCCGCCCAAAAAATTTGAGCGGCGAATGTATCTAAACTAGTCTACTGTGTATCTAACCACCGGGCATCCTCTCCACCACCATCGGTGATTTCAGAAGTAGAAAAAGATTCCATCTCCGAGGTCTCAAATACACTGTTTGTTTAGTAGCTGGAAATCACTTAAATTCTAATTTCTTAACTGGGTTGGACCTGGTAAACCAATCGATTGACCACCACGATCACCTTATTTAACGTCATTAGATTACTTCTTCATTTGAGGCCATATGAAAATGATAATATACCAACAATAATATTAAAGAAGAGTTACTCATTAAAATACGATATGCTACTGAATTAAATGAAACGATCCTGAGATTACATGAAAAGCCACCGGTGATAAATTACGTCGGACAAAGTGCTGTGTAGAATGTGAAAGAGGGAATTTTGAATATACACTCTTAACTGAAGTTTTTTATTCTGTTACCATTTATCATTTCATGAATCTTATTTTAATTTGCTATATTAAGAATAACATTTATTAGTTTCAGAAATAATAATACGATTTTCTCTCTATTTTTGTCTGTTTGGCTTCAATAAAACAACCGATTTAGTTTTGTTTTTTCTTACTTTTTATTGGCTTTATTTACATCACTTTTCTCAGAATTAAATTCTCTACAAGTTTTGTAAATCTTCCGCGTTTAAGAGTCATTTAACAAAGTTATTGAACTACAAACCTAAAAAAACAGCTTGTTTTTCAACACCGAATTTTTTGTTTTACGTCAGATATCATAAAAACTACGGGAGTTACAGTTCTGGATCTATTTTATCCTATTTCCCACCTCAAATTGCATAAGGAACCAACAAATTTACTCCTTATTTTAGTCCCAAAAATTGCAGTATGGCTTCTTTATATTAGAAGAGCTAAACTCCGGGCGAAATCTTTCGCTAGCCGTAACTCTAAAACAAAGCGCTTCCAAACCTACGTTTATGTAACTTTTTTTCATTATTTTCACCAGTATAATAGTCTTGAAGTTTCTACGTTTCTTTGCGAGACACTCTGTATATATGATATGTTTAATGTCAAGACGGCTTTTTTGTGTGTTTTGTATTTTCTATGCTACTAACAAATTTATTTTACGAATATGTTTTAAATAACTGTTGGTCCTTTGCACCAGTTTTGATAGTTTTCACAACATTTCTTAAGAAATGGATTGTGTATTTTTAAGTGGTAAGGACTTTTCTGTACATCCTTGTCATCTTGTGTTATTTTGGGGTTTTAATTATCTATGTAAAGTTTGTTTTCATGATGATTCGTTGTACAAGACTGATATTTTGATTTGGTTGCTATTTTTGTCAGGGTCGGAAAGTTTTTTTAAGCTTGTGACAAGGGCTGATAACCATCGACACTCAAGAAAAGAAAAACTAATTTTTTCATAGATTATTATTTCACTCAATAAGGTCAGACGGGATAAATAATTTTTATCTATAACATTTCGTTCAATTACTTTTGAATTTTGGTCTGCATTTAATTTACTTTACGATTGGTCAGGAGGATGCAAAGATACTATCACCATAATTTCCATATCTCAAAATTTTACTCAAGGTGTAAAATTATATTTTTTTACATTATTTCTTATTTGTGTACTTATTAACATTCTTCAGCGTTTCTAGTTAAATTTCCTCCTAAGTAATAATATTCTGTCGAGGATAAAGTCTTCGGTCACCAGAGTTGTATAACTTTTTCAACTTCATAAAAATATATGCTGGCTGTTTTATTAATGTTTTCGTTATTTAAATAATATTAAAAATTAATGAAATCCACCTACCAGCACGTTGATATGAACTTAAGATCTTTCGGCTTACTTGAAAGCCATCATCTAGAGATAAAATTATTGCATTAAAGTCAAAAATTAAAAATATGACAGTTAAAATGTAAAGCAGTTATGACTCAAATTATTCTTTATTTTAATTATTTTTTATACTAAAATATAATTAAAAAAAAAAATTGTGCCACAGTTCCTCATGAATAATATTGTCATGAAAATTGTTATATTTTCATGACAGTTATATTTTAACAGTTGTATTGATAAAATCCAACTTTCAATCAATTATGATATCTTACCCATAAATTCCCCCCCCCCCACAAAAAAAAAATAATTAAATTTGAGACAAGGGCAGTGTCATTTAAATCGTCATCAGTTTCTACTCCCATCAAAACAAAAGTTTAATACCATACATATATCTTGGTTTAAAGGCAATACTAAATACTGTAAATCAGGTCAGTAGTTATAGATTTACTGGGATACAAATAAAAATTCATTTCATCTACAATTACCTACATTAGCTCTACTTTTACTAGGTGAAGTCAAGTAAATAATTATGCATACAATTAATAAAATCTATATTTTTTTAAATAACAAAAACTTCATATTTATTTACAGAGAATAATTTTTTTTTTCTATATTTACAACAAATAATTTCTATGTTGTTATTTTTATATAATTTTTTTTTATAACAACAATATCATTAACAATAGATACAGTTTTTTCTAAACATATTTATAAACTACTATTTACAATAAAATTTTTGTTTAGTAAAGAGATATACATTAGAATTTCTAAATTATGTAGCATCAAAACATTAATTTTGCTGAATAACACACTATGCTTAATGTAATAATAATATAAATATTAATGAGTCCAGATAAATTTCTAATTGGTTTTAGTCATCGATATTTTTCTCCCAGTTAATGTAAAAAAACACGGAATCAATGATGATAGTAGAATATTTAAAAAAAAATAACGATGTATTTTTATTTATTATTTTTTTTGTGTCATATTTCTTTTTGTTTGTATTTATTTATTTTTTCGTGAATACTTCCTTTACTTCGTACAGGGAAGTATTCGCGAACAATTTCGGTTTTTAGATTTCAAATATCCATTTTAACTTGTTTCGGCGTGGCGTCTGTAGATACCTACAGATCCCTCATTGAGAGCTTTTCATCGCTATATCATAAGTGGTACTTATTTTCATTGGTTCCAGATAAAATTATAGCCAAATAAAATTTTAATTATTGAAATATTTTGATCTTACAAGGGGAAGGTACATCGGTTCGAATTCGACTTCATTTCCTTTTTTTTTAATTTAAATATATTGATTTATTAATAATTATTAATATATGATTGTAAAAATAAAACTTTTACAGTAAATAATAATTCAGTAATAACAATAAAAAATAAAAAAGATATGAAAAACAAATCAGAAGTTATTAGTGAAATAAAATGTTATGTATTTTTCCTTTTAATTCAAAGGGTTTTACAGAGGTTAATAATTATTAATAAATCAATATATTTAAATTTAAAAAAAAATAAAATGTATATATGTACATGAAGTCGGATTCGAACTGATGTAACCATGGTTACGGATCTGACACGTTCTCACTTACACCACATATCTACTTGAACAAGGTGAAACAAATTAATATATAAACTAAAAAATATGGTGTCCGTTTTAGCATGTTGAGGACTGATACGCACACCATAAAAAATGTGATGTAATGTGGTATCCACCACAATGCAATTGTGTAACTGTCCACTTTATTAAAGAATTGGAGGATCGTACCTCAAATAGAATAAATTTAAATGAAGTGCAGAAAAAATGTGTGTATGTAATTTAATAGGCGTACAAGGAAGTCATGTGGTGTCCACATTAATTTTTCTTTTTAATTTTAAGTTAATAATTTTACGATCGATTCAAAAATATATTTTTGAATTACTTTTGAATTACATCTCAGATGTTCCATTAAAAAACGATTACTTTGAATAATTTTGGCATTCAAATAAACATTAATTGATGATATGTTTCGTAAAATAAGATACATATTTTTTTTTAATAATTTGCATATAAATGTTTGATCTAATATAACATTTAAAAAAAAAATAAAAATATTTGGAATATTATAAAGATATTTTATACTTGGAAGAGTTATTTCGTAAATACGATAGAAGGGTGTAGGCAAAGGTAAAATGTTTGTGAATGATATATTGATCTTGGGAGAAAGGGATAAAGGTACAAATAAATACTTTGAATGATCAATGAGGGATGAAAACAAGCTTGTTTATAGAAAAGACTATTAAGGACTGGTAAGGCAAAGGAAAGGTAAAGTAAGATTAAAAGATAGATAGGTAAAAATGGAGTCAATATTTAAATTCTTACGAAATCAGATATGTCTGAATAGTCGGATATGAAAGAAGATTTAAATTGAATACTATTAGATGAAATTTTTTTTTTCAAAATGTGAATGAGAGAAGTTGTTCTAAAATACAAATAAGCATTGTGTAAGAAATACATAATAATTTAATGATACATTGTGCAAAAGAGCTGGACGTTAAACTTAGAAAGGGAGGTAAGCGAAATGCAATGGAAATGAAATTTGATAGATATATAATTTTAATAAGACCAAGAGCGAATCTACCAGATTATAAGAAAAGATGGTAAAGTAGAAAAAATCTAGCCCAACAAATTACATTGGATTTTCAGACGAATACACCATATTGTTCTGCTTTAAAACTATAAGCATCATAAAATAAAGTCAGAATGATAAAAAGGGCTGTCAGATCATTTACCAACATCTGTAAATTAAATATATTATTAATCATGTATTAATCCATGAATTAAATTTTTTTTCTGTAGTCATTTATTTAAAAAATATTAATATCCATCTCGGTATTATTGAAAACACTTTTCAGTACTTTTCCTTGCAAAATTTCAATGTATTTGGAATAGTCTTAGATTTTCCTATTAATAATATTTAAGACCATAAAACATTTCGTATTAAAAGTTCTAAAATTTACAATAATGTTTTATTTATTTACATTTTTTGAGGAAAAATTTCTTCTCGAGTAAATATAAAATCTAATCTAGAAGTTGAGGGACAGATATTTTGTATTAAAATAATAAAATGCCTTGTATATTGAAATTGGTAATTTTTTCCATGAACTTTTTTTATATTCTTAAGCTCGTTCGGTTTTTCAACTTTAGATTGAGGTAAATCTTTAAAAAAATATTATAATTTTTTTTTTAAATCATATATTTTTTACACTAAAAAGTAGAAAATAATTTTAGGAAGGTATCTCAGAATGGATTTGACAACAAGCTTTAATGGTGATATGTAAGATTATGTGAAATTCACAGCATCAAATTTTTAATTTGAAAATTATTTTCTATTTTTTAGTGCATTTAATATAAGAGTGGTTTTTAAAATTTTTTTTATATATTTTTTATTTTCTACTTTTAAGTCTAATTTATACTCTACAGCTGCGCTAGCGCACAGGGTTGAGCGATTATATGACATTTTCACCTCAGTAGTGGAAAAAATACTTTCGTTCAATTTAATGAATTGAAACAACATCACAAACATGGCTAATTATTTCACCAAGAAAATATGCATGTAAATGGGTTTGCGTAAGTTCACGGGGCATTTTTTTCCACTTAGCAATTTAGGGGCATTTTAGCGACTTGAAAATGTTACTAAAATGAGTTGTCAACAGGATCAAACCTGTATGCAAAATTTCAGAGCGAATGGATAAGCAGAAGTGCTTCAAAATTCGATTGAAAGATTCCGTACCATGAATCTCACATACATAATCCAAGAGCGAGGTTGCATAAGTTGAAGGGACATTTTTTTCACTTAGCAACTTAGAAGCATCTTAGCGACTTGAAAATGGAAAATTTTGCTAAAATGTGTTGTAATCAGCACCAAACCTGCATGCAAAATCTGAGATTTTCGTTTACAGAAATGATATTATTTTTATACTAACACGAAGATATACGTTCATTCAAATAAACAAGAACGTTAATAAAAAAAGAAGTTAAATGGATAATTTACAATAAAAAATAACTTTTTAAACAACAAAAATCCATTGAATTCAATCATACTTTTAATTCAGAAATCTCTAAATATTATTTTAGATTTTGACACTAGAATAATGTGCAATAGCAGAACTCTTGTGTTCTTTGACCTAAATAAATAATCTGCAATACTCAGTGTGTTTAAAAATGACAATTTAAATACGCTTTGAATGGTTTGATTAATTTTTAATAGCAGTAAATTTGCTTTTAAATAATACTTTATATAACTATTTAAATAGTGACATATTATTTCGTTAAAAATCAAAATCAAACGAAAAAGCTTAAAACTGCTCTATTGAAAATGCGATGTTACTGCAAAGATACAAATAATAAACTCCGCTATTCACTTCATAAAGCTGTCTATTTTCGTAACTAGTACAGACCTTCACGTCATCTATTGTTCAATTTCTTAATCATTAAATCAGCTTTAAATAAATATTATGAGCTAAAATGACATTTTTTTTTTTTTTTTTTAGTTGAACTAATGATTAAAAAATTTTACAACAGTTAGCGTAAAGCTCAGTACATATGAATATAAATAACTATTGTGAAATGGATAGCCAGAGTTTAATGTTTATGTATTTGCAATAATATATGTTGAATTACATTTCTAGCAAGGCTGCTTCAGAAATTTTGTTTTTTGTTTGATTTATAAAACTGTATAATCTAATCGTATATACGGGGAAGAAAAGACTGTACCACTCTTATCATAAAGTAATTCTGTAGCACAACGTATACAGTATAAGTTCTGGGTCTCTTTCATTTTCTGTCGATCCAAAAACGATTCCATTTCTTGCTGTGCAAATACATCGTCACCTTTTTTTTTCTTTGTGTAGCAAACGCAACAGCACTGGAAATCAAATATTAATTCGTTAACAAAAAGCTCAACAGAAAATGGAATCGCCAATTAACTCTAGCAGTTAACCAAGTTATTTTCCTCCGAGTACACTCCCTGCTACGGTCGAAATGCCGATATATTTTTAGGACTTAAAACGTATATCCTTAAATGATAACGTTCATGATCAAACATCAAGTAAATCTTTATAATTTTTTAATATGCAGTACAGCTAAGACTACATATATATATATATATATATATATATATATATATATATATATATATATACAAATATACAAGTTATTATAATTATCTAATATGAGCACTGGATTTTAATCAATATCTAACAATTAATTTATTAGCTAAATTAAAATCACAATAATAATTAATTAATTTCTGATTGAGTTTTTTCACCTTTTGATGAACATAATGGGACTGAATTTATAAGGTAAATTTTTTTGATGACGTAAAAAATTAATAATTAAGTTTATTTTGTATCACGTGACGTGAATTTCCATAATTTGAAATTTCATCAAGCTATGAATTCTGTCTATGAATTGCATTTGGTCATGAATTCCTATGATCGGAGACTTAGAAAATTAGAAATGGATAGATCATCTTATTAAAATTTATTCTATATCATTCAAATACCTACTAAAGTTAAATCTACCAAAAATATTAACTTTGTTTATTCCATTGGAACAACCTCAAACTGGAAAATTTAATACTATTTTTAAGTATAGGTGGTGTTTTTAATTTTATTAAAAAAATTTTAACTGTGTGATAAAAGTCTGAAAAATAAAATACTAGGCACATGAAATTTTATTCAATCACTATTGCACATGTATTTTGGTCATTAGCCGATACGCTTGCCACAGTAGAAATTTCAGCATAAAATAAATTTTACTTATTTTATAAGTCTTCTATTCTTGCTTTTATTATCAAGAAAAATATTTTTCTAGAGAAACAAGCACGTAATAAGAAGGGAACACTGTTGTGCGAAAAGTTAAACTTAGCGTTTACAAAGAGATTAATGAAATGTTTTATTTGGAATGTGATTCTCTATGGAGCTTAAATATGGACGATGAAAAAGGCTTGACAGAAAACGAATCGAGGCTTTTGATATGTGGATGTGGCATACAGTGATAAATGTCAGATGGCAAGACCATGTAACAAATGAAAAAGTACTAAGTATAACCGGAAAACCCACCGGGTTGGTCTAGTGGTGAAACGCGTCTTTGCAAATCAGTTGATTTCGAAGCCGAGAGTTCCAACGTTCAATCCTAATAAAGGTAGTTACTATTATACGATTTGAATACTAGATCGTAGATAACTGTGTTCTTTGGTGGCTGGGTTTCAATTAACGACACATCTCAGAAATGGTTGACCTGAGGCTGTACAAGACTACACTTCGCTTACGCTCACATATATCATCCTCATTCATCCTCTGAAGTAATACCTGATCCTGGAGGCTAACCAGGGGAAAAAGTATAACGGGAGAGGACATGTAAATGCTAAATGTGATTGAATACAGGAAAAGAAAATGGCTAGGGCATTGTATGAGAAGAAGGTCTTTATTAGTGGATGCAATAGAAGACTTGGTGAATGGAAGGAAAGGAAAGGATTTCAAATGGTGGATGGGATTATGGAAAAGGGATAATATACGGAAATAAAGAGGTTAGCAAAGGATAGAACAAGGTGGAGAGCAGCAACCGTGACAGAACCTTCCCTTTCTTAATAGCAGAAACCTATGAATGAATAAATGTTAAAATACACAAGTAATGTTTTCAAGTGAAGAAAATTTGAAAGTGCTTCTGTGTATTGAGATAAATTAAAAAATCTTTCTCTAGAGCCATTTTCTAATTTTCTTCCCTTGAAAGCACTTGTATATTTTAACAAAACTGAATGTTCAATAAATTCATTATAGGTAGTAATTTAATACTACACAATAAACTTTTAAGTCTATAATTATAATATAATTTTACGTAGGAAAACCGAAATTTTACACCAATATTTTTGTTATTTCATAAGTTTTGAATGATGTATTAGAATGTTAATAGAGCTATGTTGTGGTTTAATTAATTTGCATCTTTATACTGTTTAATTAAATAATAACTACTAATTATTGTTTATAAATAAAGCCATAACTAAATCAGGTTGAAAATATAATATACCTTCCATAAATACCTTTAAAAAGTCGTTTTAATATTGGAATAACGCTTATGTTACTTACCCTTAACGCAAAAAACTTTTTTTACATTATTACTTTAAAATATTTATTATGATAATAAGGGATTATTATTATCTACGTATTTATTCATTTTCTTTAAATTTTTTAATTAAATTACATTACTTTAAGTTAATCTCAGGTGTTTTACAAAAATCACTATTTGCTCACTTCAGCATATAAAGAATTTCCCAAGTAGAATTTTTTAGAACCTTATACAGTACAAGTTTTTAGACTTTACAAGATTACTGATATTCTATTTTATGCATATTTCAGAGGATTAATCATTCTCCTACTTTTAATGTTTATTAATAATAATACTTTCTTTTATAATTTATTTAATTTACATTTCTATAGGATCCCTAAACTTACACAGCAGTTTGTCACAGCTTAATAATACTTTGTTACCTGACCTCTTTGTGACAGAAGTCTGCTGACTATGAAAATGTTGGGCATTTTTTGAATATGTTTATTATTACAGGCTTTTGGAATAACTAATTACTTGTACTTGGATGGAACGGATTAAATTAAAATAACAATTCTCAGCATACCCCGAAGCAGTAATTCCTTATCTTAAGATAGACTCAAATAATGCGTAAAATATTTTACGCATTAAAATGTAATTAGGGAAACAAAACTGTAGTTAATATATCTTACATTGTATACTACGCAATTGAGCAGAAATAACATTAATTTGTTTAGACCAAGTAAAAAATTGATCAATAATAATGCCTAAATACCTATACTCGGATTTATAAGCTAAACCAGCAGTTGCAGGAAAGTAAAGTATATTGTAAACAAATACAAGTATGCGCTTTTAAAAATAATCTTCCTTTAATTACTGGTTTTGGGCAACAGATGTGCATTAAAGCCGTCTTTTTTCTTTATAATTATGCTTTTTTCATGAACCCAGCGTAACTGTTCATGATTTTTTTTTTTATATGAGATATAGCGTGATTATGAGATGTATTTGCGATGACTAGAACATCATCAGAAGACTGATATAACAAACAAAATTTTAAAAAAAATTATCGATACTAATTGCGCTAATTAAATATAACAAAGGTCCTAAGATGGACCCTGAGGGACTGTGGAATCTACTCTAACTATAGCCAATACATCTCCACCAACCCCGATTTCTTTAAACTTTCTAAATAATAATAAATGAAAAAAAAAATTTACAAAAATCGATAAACAGTATTAAAACATGATTTCCTTTATATAACTTCTCATTTAAAATTAATAATAATAATATATTAAATGTAATCTTAACAATTTTTAGCTCGCCTTGTTTCTTTTTTTTATATTTATTGAGATTATTTTAGACGTAATATTATGATGCAATAAAATAATTCTATTATATCTATTACAAAATTTGCTTAAATTTAATTATCATTAATAAAATAATTAAAGTTAAAATAAAGTTGAATAAATTGTTTAATAGATAATTGGATCATTACTTTTTAAATTAATAAACATTTCGAATTGGCTTTTTTATTATTTATAATTATCGTTTTTCTTTCTTGCTTTCTTTTAAAAACGTATAGATAATTATATAAATATTTTATATAAAGAAAAAATTACATTTGGTTTGCACTAATAATACGAATGTAGTGTCAGTCTGAAAGGTTAGAATTGTTCATAATTTTCTATTTTTACCACTCTTTATTTTTACTCTGTTGATTTTTTTTAAGTTCCTAAGGATGAATTTTAAAGAAAAAATGTATATAGAATAATTTTTAGTCATTTACTATTAAACTTCACGGAATGTTGGGCTGCAATATTTTTTTTAATTTAATTTTCACTCTCTTTTCCAACAATGTTTTTATAACCTCTCCAAAAATAAATTTTAACAAAAATTAAAAAACTTAATAAACTTACAAAAAAATGTTTGTCCTTACTTACAAATATTAATAAATTCTTAAACTTTCAATGCATCTTTTTCTAATATAAATATTCTTCTGAAACCTTTAGTGATATCTGTTTCCTTCTATCAATGAGAAATAACTTATTTTTAATTCTTTTTATTTTTACTAATACTTAACACTTATCCATTAGCCAAAAAAAAAAAAAAAAAAAAACATTTATAATAAACTTGTAAAAGTAAATACGCAGTTGATCCGGCCTAACGTAAATTATTTTTGTAGGAACCATATTTTATAGGCTTGTGAAAATAAAAAGGCCGTGGATTGGTCTGTACAGTAGACATATCCACTATCCGGACTTCCCCGGATATAAAAACGTAGATAACAATAATTAATGCTATTTATAGTACGATAATTACCAACAAATCATATCTCCGTAATTTTTTCTCAAGAACTCATAAACCCATTTCTCAGTTAATTTAATTTATAAATTTCATTCTATAGGCCTATTTACAATAATGTGAGCCTAAAAGGTAAACTAGTTTATTATAAAAAGTTGTCAATGTCCTCATTAGTTTGATTATGGGTATATAAGTCTGAACTTCACACACTTATCATCTTACACTTAATTGTCTGAATCATTAGAACACTTAACATAGTCAATACTGTTCCGGACGGCAACCGTAGTTACGCGTTGAAATGAACTCATTTCAATTTGAACGTGCACTTTATACGGTGCACATATAGTATTATTAGAAGTCGATGTAGGCGATGATGCGGAAGCAGAAGGATCATTATCAGGAAATGAGATCGAGCCTGTTGGTCGCCTCCAACGAAGATATCGATAAGGAGGTGGCCGGATACGTTGAGACTCTTTCTCAGGAAGACCTCTCTCAGAAACGAAATTCTACACCTGGTTTTTCTCGTGCCGCCGAAAAACTCAATCCGAAGCATAATATCAACAGCACGACTGCAGCTCCTAACAAATACACAGACCAGGATAATTGACATGTACCTGGAAAAAAAAAACCTATATTAAATTTATCAAATTATATTTATTGTTGACTAATAACTATTTGCCTATTTATAATTCACATTTATCGAGACTATCTGATAATATATAGCTATCAGGTAGGATATTCTTGAAAAATATAAATTCAACAATTAGTCTTGCCTGATGTTAAACTGAACAATTATGTCTAAATTGTTAGTTGAAAGCGAGTGATTAAAATAACAAAGACATCCAAATATTCCCAAGTAATCGTATCGGTAGATTTTCTGTTCAGAAAGAGGATCAAAATAGAAATCAGAATCGTATGATTTTAATCAGCACGTACTGGATAAGATAGAAAAATGTATTTAATGCCAGTATAAAAGTCTCATGAATCAGGCATACCTTTCCTTCACAGTCAACCTTACATCTAGAATATTATTTTGAATTATAATTTTACGATATTTAATGTATCATTTTTTTAACAATGGTTTTACTATATAGTTATAAACATTTAATAAAATTATAATAATGATTATGTAGACACAAAATTAATTAAATGTTTTCCTAAAGATGTGAAAAAGTAACTTGTTGAAAAATAAATCTACTTTAATCGAAAATTCTTATCTAATCACTTTTAGAAAAATATGAAATAGAAAAATCATGAAATTTTACAATTCCGTAGATTATAATTTTATTTTCCCGTCTAGATAGCGCTATAGTTCTAGAAGGGAAATTATTGTAGTCGGTCCAATTTGGGCATATGCGGTTTTCACCGGATCTTCACGTTTTGACAACTAAGGAACCCAAAAACCGTATGGAAATTTTCCGGATGTTAATGTTCTTTATACGTGTGTGTTCGGTGTTGGCTTCTAAATCACAGTATATCTTCAGAACTATTAGACCGAATTCACCAGATTTGTTCAGATTTCTATATATGGGCATTAATATCATTAAATATTCAACTTAAAAGGTCAAGAGGGTGAGGCTATAGTTCACGGTCTCCCTTAGTATCTCGAGATTTCGCCTAATTAAGTCATATTTTTCTTAGGTACATTTGTTAACATTTAAAATTTAACAATATTTGCAAAAACAAAACATTTTGCAAAATCGCACCCCCACCCAAAAAAAATGGACTATACTACTGATATGTTGTGACGTCTCATATGAACGGTAGAATTAAATAATATTTAAAGTGTAAAAAGGTAACTCGATCTGGCCGGGTCTCGAACTCGATTGCCCGGTTAATTGGTTTCTGGTGGGTTAAGCCTCGCGGCTACATCAGTCTGTTGACCAAAGAAGCGAAATTTGTTCTATGTAAGTTGTAAATTAACATTAGATTAGACCACTACACCCGCGCGAATTAAGTACGGTATGCGCGTGCGCATTATTTAGAATCATTGAATTAAATAAACGAAAAAATATTACATTTAAATAAAATGATAAGTATTTTAAATTAAGTTATGTGAGTATGTGTGTGTAAGCCGTGCATCAGAAACTAGTCACAATTGTATCACTTTCCCGAACGCAGCTTTAACCGCGTGACAGGAAAGTCCTATAACTGTGTTGTCAGCTTTTTTTAACCATCTCATTTCATAGGAAACTTAGCAAAACTCTTTGAGCGCACTAATAGTAATTATCAGACATTTCCTTCTCTGCCCAGCTTAACTATAAAGTTTTGCATTTTTACGTATATGAATTTTATTTTAATCAGATACTCATAAAAGTTTTTGTAAACGATACTATTATTTTAGTAATATACTGAAATCAATATTTAATTTGGACTGGACTGTAGGTGAAACAGATTTGTGTTAAATGAAAATAAAATAATTTCAATGAAAGTCTACTAATTTTCATTTTCAGACCAACCTTTATTTCCAACTCACTTGGAATCACAATGTTGATGTAGCATATATATAAGAAATTATCAATGGTGATATTAAATTAGGAAGATAACAGAAAAACCTAAGCGAATTTAGGATGGAGGAGAAGAAAAATAGGGATTAAAAGGAAGTGAGGCAGGGATGCTGCATGTCACCAACGCAGTTCAGTATACATCTGGAAGAAATAATTAAATTCTGTCTGAAGGGAATAGAGGAATAAAGATCGGGGAAAAAAAGAATAGAATGTATACGTTTTGCTGATGACATGGCGGTACTGGCAAAGGGCCGAAATAAACAAAATGAAAGCCTTGTTGAATTTACTGAAGCTTGCGAAAGTCAGGATATGAGGATAAACAAAAAGAAAACAATATGTACGGTATTAGGTGAAAAAGAGGAGAGGATTGAGATAGGAAATTAAGTTTTAGAGCAGGTGAAGAAATTTCAGTTCTTAGGGAGATTTATAATTGATGACCTGACTTGCACAGCAGAAATTAAAACAAGAAAATCAAGAACTAAACAGGCATTTAATAAGAAGGGAAGACTGCTGTGTGGAAATTTTAACTTAGCGTTAAGGAAGAGAGTAACGAAATGTTTTATCTGGAGTGTGATGCTCTATGGACCTGAAACGTGGAATGAGAAAGGCAGACAGAGAACGAATTGAGGCTTTTGAGGTGTGGGTATAGCGCAAAATGATAAATGTCAGATTGTAAGACCGTATAACAAATAAAGAAGTATTAAGGAGAGTCGGAGAGAACAGGAAAATGTTTAATGTGATTGAATATAGGAAAAGAAAATGACCAGGACATTGTATTAGAAGAATGTGTTTATTAGTGGATACTATAGAAGGCTTAGTGAATGAAAGGAAATGAAGAGGAAGGAAGAGATTTCAAATGATGATTGGGATTATGGAAAAGGAAAAATATGCTGAAACAAAGAGGTTCGCGAAGGATAAAGTAAGGTGGAGAGCAGCAGCCGTGACAGTACCTGTTCTAATGGCAGGAAACTATGAGTGAATGAATTACTCTTTTCGGTAGCCAAGTCACGAATGATCTGATTATACAAGACCATACGGCAAGTTGTTCAGATACACTTTTTCTTAAAAATGTTACATTAAAGCTTATGAGTTATACCAAATGTTTAGTAATTGCAGATCGATTTGTCGCTATTTGGGCAATGATATTATTTTAAGTCATTATATTTTCTTATCTTTGGTGTACGAGAAGATAAATAGCAATACAAGGAACATGCATGCTCAGATTCATGTTCCTTAGTCGGCATACTAATAAAATTAATCAATCAGGTATTTATTTATTGGAAAGAACTAGCAGACATTTCTCATAAAATTGATTAATAAATTCCTGATTATGGTCAGAAATATTTCCACTAAATTTTTCCTGTGTTGATTGTCCGATACTGTCTTGTTAAATTTTATACTTTTTATCCTTGTTTATTTATATGAAATTATACGCTATTATTTTTTAATTATGTATTTATTTTTTCGATAAAATTTATACAGTAATTTCTGGATAAAGATCAATTAACAGAATAAAATTATTATAGTTTATTTTAATTTGCCAGAAATCAAAGTTTTCCATACTTAATCTAATTTAAAATATCTACAACGTCAAGTATACAGTCACCGTTCAACAAAATTTAATTTTTGTCATTCATTTATTTTAATAAAATATTTTGTGACAAAATTTTACAACCTTTTTTTTTATAAAGACAAAACCCTACTTTATGTCGTTATAAATTTCTTATAGAATGTAATTTTATTTTCTTCTATTTTATTAGGATCTAGTTCATTAGATTTTACAACTGCTACTGTGGAGGACATATAAGAAAGGTAACAAATATATTTATCGAGTTCTCTGATTCTCTGCTAAATAATAATATAATAATGAAAATAATAATAATTATAATAGTTTCTATGGAATACAAATCGCATAAAATAAAAGTGATTTGAATATCGGACACAATACTCATGGTCATTCAACAATACTATCAAAAATAAAAATTCTAAAAAGAAAGATAAATAACAAAAATAAATACGTGCAATACAAAAATAAATTACGGTCCTTTATTACATTAACTAAGTTAATAAACAAGTTTTTTTTCTGAAATTGTACTAAATTAACAGGCTTCGTTCTTTATCTTATTAAGAGAACACAATCCAGCCAATAAAAATACAAAAAGATTCTTTGATTTATAATAATAAAAAGAGATAAATCTGTACTGCAATAATAATAGAAATAAAATTAATAGTTAATTTGTAAAATAGAATATACTCGCATAATACAACCAAATTTATCCGTTGAAAGTATAAAAACAATTTAATATGCAAATAATTAAAAGAAACGATCAAATTTGAATATAAAACTTAAAATTTGATACATTAATGGATAAAATTAATCGGTAAATTACATTCTTCCATTTTATTATACTTATATTGATAGTAGTTAGTAATAATCATAAAATATTATTGACAAGAATTTAGAATTCTGCGTTAAGCAAGAGTTCAACACCAATTCGTTTTCTTATATTTTTTTTATTTATTGCAATAATATTTGTTCTTAAACTATTTTTGCGGATTTTAGCGTGATTTCCTTCAATTTATTATATCCATCTGCGTTAACGTAAAAGACAAAATTGGTTTAATAAAAAAATTAGCGATGATGTTATAATATAAATTAGAAGCAATCATAAATTTGAATAGTCGAAGAATCGAATTAGTGAATTCCAGTTCACCGAAAAAAGATGAAAAACAAAATCGATTTAATTTAGTTTCCCCCTACCCTTTAGTCATCCCCTACCATAACCTACTCGTATATACAACAGAAGCAACTATTTTAGTCTCGTGATGCTCGTTATCAGAGCCGACTCCCCCTCCATCAAATTAGAACCACATCAGACTCATCCCTCCCATACTGAAAAGTATTGGCACCGAAAGACTTCCAGATAACGGACTGAAGGAGAATTGGGCAATCAGAAAGACATATTATTTTTCGAGTTCTTCCAATAATAATCCGGTAAAATATCAAAGATCCGTGATCTAAAAGGTTCGGAATAAAAATCGATCGGTTTAAAAAACGGATCTAATAATATATATATATATATATATATATATATATATATATATATATGTGTATATATATATATATATCCGTCAATAAAAATAAACTAATAGCTATCCAATATAAAGATCTATCAGCGAATTTTGTCCGGGCTCTAGAAAATAAATTATAGGAAGAAAGATCTTCCCCGATATACTTGCGTTACGTTCCGATTCGGGTAAATCTTATCCTACCGGTGTGAAAAGTGATACGTGTTTCAGTCGACATTATTTTCGGGATATATTAAACTACAAGTAGGGGAGGAGATCATATTCTCCTCCAAACAAGTACGCATGCTCAAACTAAGAATTTTTGTAGAAAGATTTATTATAATTATACTGGTAAATATAAGTTTCTATACCGTAAGGGGAATTACCTATTTCTTGTTTGATGGAAGTAAACATTTCTCAAGCTTATTCCATTATCATTTATGCGATGACTCAGTAGCATTAGTTGGTACGCAAATGGAGGAGATGCACTTTGATATTTCCCATTCTCTTCACTCACACTCTTCAGACCTTCCGGCACTGCCTTGAAATTACACTTTATTTGATGTATATACGTTTTTCTCCTTTTACATAATGTACAGACATCAGAATGTGGTGTACGCGTTTACATTTTTATAGTTATTATTATTCTTCACTATTCTGGTTATTACATAGTGCCATCATTTTATCGTGCACATCATGATACTACACACTCTAATTCCACTATGGATTATAATACAGAAATGCTCACATTTTATTTGATCCATAGAAGGTACAGTTATGCACAACTGTTAATGTCTCAAATGTTGAAAATGTCCACCATTTTCCTGAAGGCAGGTCCGAACCCTTCCCCCATATTTTTTTAAATGAGTACCATTAGCCCGGATGTCCTACGAAGGGTGTCAAAAAAATATGATGCCAAGGGTTCGGACCTGCCTTCAGGAAAATTGCGGACATATCCAATACTTACTGTAAAACTTTAACAGTTGTGCATAACTACATTCCATGAATCAAATCAAAAGTAAGTATATCTGTATTATAATCCACAGTGGAATTATAGGGTATAGAATCAGATGTGCACAACAAAATGATCTCACAACATATACTATGAGTCGGGATGTTGGATTAAAAGATAAGACTGTGAAAAAAATTATCCTAGGTTTAGGTTTGATAAAAAAACGTACTGATAGTACACTCGCGATGTTGAGACAACTTATGTCGGCCCAATTTTCAACAAGAGCTTCCAAAAGAAGGGCTATAATTACTGCTGTGACATCTATATTGTTGTAGGCGACGCCTGTTTGGAAAAGCGTAATACGCATTAAACGAAGCCTGAGGAGGCTGGTAAGTATATACAGAAGATCTCTGTTGGGAGTGGTTACAGGATACCGTACGATGTCGTACGAGGCCGTATGTGTGCTGGCAGGCGTTCCGCCAATAGATCTGTTGATCAAGGAGCGGGGATACAGGCATGATGACATCTGGAAATCAGATACGAAGTTAAATATCATGCGATTATTGATATGGTAAGACAGATGGCAGCAGACAAACAAAGCTGCATGGACCAAAAGACTAATTCCAGACTTGCTGAAGTGGAATAATAGGGCTTTCTGGGAGATAAATTTTTATCTCTCCCAGATGTTGTCGGGCCATAGTTGCTTTGAGGCATACCTACATCGATTTGGCAGGAGAAAAACATCTATATGTCTCTTTTGCGATGACGTTGATACAGTTGAACATACTGTGTTCCATTGTATGGCTTGGCGGAGTTTACGAGAAGTTGCTGGTATTGATAGGCTACAGCCAGAGGACCTGATGGACTATATTTATCGTCTGAGGTTAACTAGAGGTTGGTAGACGGATTTGTTGTCGAAGTAATAAAGAAAAATTATGAAGAGAAGCGACAATTAGGGCGATAATGTATGTGCTTGTTAGGGATGGGTGAACAGCCCTAGTCGGGATGGCCGACGTGTCGAGGTGTGCCGGTTTCGTTAATCGACTGGGAACTCGAGGGGAGATTTCGGATGATGGGTGCCTATGTATATATATATATATATATAAATTGAAAAAGGTGATTGATTAACATGGATGAGGGAATAAAAAATCAAAAGATCCGGCTGTGACTGATCCGGCTGACCTGCCATGCCGGACGTACTTCCGGTAGGCGGGGAGGCGAGAACGCCCTCCTGGGCTGGGCTATACTTAACTGGATGACCGGCTCAGGAGTGTAGAAAAAAAAAATAAAAAAAGTTTGATAAAATCAAAGTTAATTTTACGCGTCCACCCTTATATTTTTACCTATTATGACGGTAATTTAAAAAAATAAATAATAAAACTTTGATGTTGACTCGATAATTTTTAAATCTAAATTCATTGTTACCTAGTCATAAAGTTATTTGAGATATTAAGTCAGTCAATGTTCATATTTAGATGGCAACTTCGGGAGTGATTGAATTATATACGATTCACATCCTTAAGAAAATATGAATAAAGTTATAGTTCAGAAAAGGGAGAACCTTAACGAAAATCGATTTCAACATCAACTAAACTAATTTAGAAGATTGAGTACTAATTACTACAAAAATGTACTTCTTTCTTCGAACAGTCTATGGTCTGAATAATAAGTCTATTGAGATACCGTCCTACAATATATTTTAAGGGAAAAATATAATTAAATGAATCTTCAACTATACCATATAAATACTTTATTGGAATCAGTTTTTTTTACATCTAAACTTATCACGTTTTTCCCTTATTATTGTGAGTAGTAATTCACTAAATGAAAACTTGTAGAAATTATACATGATAACCTTAGAAATCCTGATTATGTAATATCCTTAATTTAAGTTAGTAAAATTTAAACGTTCCATAACTTTGTTAATAGTTTACATAAGAAAAATTACTGTTTAAGTATCGTAGTTTTAACGAAAGATTAAGTATTTTTTCTTTCAACGATAGTTTTAATTTGATAGCCATTGAAACAAATTACTACTTCAGCTCTTAGTAAAATTATGATATATTTTCCTGTACTAGATTATTTACTTAAGTAACATAATTTCAGTAAGTACATCGTCTCATGATTTCAAGTAACAACGTTTTCTCATGATTTCAAGTAGAAAAGTAAAATTTTAACGTAAGCATAAGTATTGATCGGACTATGTGCTTGACCACTTTTCTTAAAGCAGTGTGAATTCTTTCTAATTTTTTTTTTTTTTTTTTTTTGTGAAAGAGTAGTAATCAACAGCTATGCTATGTTCATTAGCCCGGTGAAAATTGGTAGCATATCAAAAGATGCCATGCCTGACCAGGACCTCCACATAAAATGCGGAGACGTTATCTACTCAGCCACCGAGGTCGGCAACTATATTCTTAATTCTC
The DNA here is from genome assembly GCF_047948215.1 of Lycorma delicatula. NCBI lineage: Eukaryota > Metazoa > Arthropoda > Insecta > Hemiptera > Fulgoridae > Lycorma > Lycorma delicatula. The sequence continues at coordinate 71,012,000 of NC_134463.1, forward strand.
TTTACTAAGCCGTTTTGATGCCCGATTTGACATACTATAACAAATACGTTAACCAACTGTTCTTAAGAACATGACTGAATTTCATAAAATTACAAAAATTTTGCCTTTTATTTAACCTTCAATACAATTTTTTTTTTTTTTTTTTTTTTTTTTTTTTTTTACTTCGAGTTTGGCCAGCCTAGGACAACGTAAAGCGGTAGCATTTTGTATTCATTTCTATTTCTTCTATGCGTTTTCTTTCTTTGTTTTCCAATAGTTAAATCTTTCGCTTTGGTTTAGCCTACTATCTTCTAAATAGATGTTTCTTTTTTCTCCTTCTTGAAATCTTGTATCAGTTTTCTGAACTATTTTCTATCTTTTACTATTTCTTCAGATATTTTTACTTCATTTAATTATTTTTGAACTACGTATATCCATTGATTCCTGTTCTTTTTGTTGTAAATGTGGTTGAAGATCTGTTTTGTGAGCATTTTTTTTTTTTTTTTCATAAGGTGGCCAAAAAAGTTGGCTCTTTTTTTTCTGATATTTTCTCAATTTTATTGTATTTGTATTTTCAATTTTAATAGCATTATTACTTTTTTAAATCCGTCTTTTAAGATTGCATTGCCTCAAAATAAATTTTATACCTAATTAATTACACTTTAATTGTTGGTCTTGTTCATTCTCTGACTGATGCTACTGAACAAGTTTTGTTAACTTTATCTACTTCCATCAATAACGAAAGTTACTGTGTAGCATATACATCTGTTTTATCCTATGCATATTTGCATATTCTGTGTATCATATGCATTCGTATTTATTTAAGAAAAATTAAATTTTTAACTAATCTTTAATTCATGCTCCTCTAACTCACGATTAAAGGATGTCGAGTAAGAAGATTGTAACTCTCATTTCAAAATTGAATAAAAAAATATATTTTCACTTCCCATAGATTGTAATAAAAATATGACTGGAATAATAACGACTGCCAAATTAAATAAAAGTTATTAAAAAAAAAAAAATAAAACAAAAAAGATGTGTTTAAATAAGAATACCTTGGTTCGAGATAGGATGAGAATAAAGTGACTGCAGCAGTTGGAAAAAATAAATCGAAAATCGAAAAAGAGTAAAATCAGAGAAGAGAGAAATTAACACTAATAGAACGGGAAGGAAAAATGTTTGGCATCCGACTATAGAACGAATAACAATATGATAGCGACGCAAGAGAAAGAGGGATGGCCCGGAGAGATTAGCTACTCTCACAAAAAGTAATGAGGTGAGAAAAGGGAAAAGAAAATATAAAAAAAAGAAAAAATGAAAGAAAAGTAGTGAAGTACATAAAAGAAAGCCACTAGACTAGAAAGATACTAAAGAAAGGAAAATATTTATAAAACTAAAAACAAATATACATCTCTTAAAAGAAATTACATTTTAAGCCAAATATTTTATTAAAGAATTAACAACCATTTCGATAGCAAATAGGCTGTACTAATTTAAAGAGGATCATTCGAAAGAAGGAATCTTTCGAAGCGGTGATCTCTGCTTTATAAACGTTCAACTGAATTCGAACCGAATCAATTCTACTATAACCGTGATTAGGCTTTTTTTTAAAATACAAAATAAAAAATTATGGAATTTTACTCATACATATATATAGTAATAGATATAATATGTAAAATTCTGTATATATATAAATTTTAATTTTGTTGAGTTTTCCTATTCAATTAAAAATATTTTTTATTTAACTCACCCAGTTTGTATACATGAGATGCATTACCGCAACAGTCTCGTACCTCTCGATTATCCCATCCAACTGGATAAACTGCTCCTCCACCACACACCAAGACTGCTGCAAAAACCCAAAAATCAATTCGTATTAAAAATAATATAATACGATACTAAATATTTTAAAATAAATAAACTACTAGATGTTCAATTTTCTAGAATTTTCTCGACGAAGACGGTACTCATAGTTTTAATTTTCGAAATTATTCTAGATCAAGAAAATTGAGAAATACGAGTATGTACGGTTTTTATGATTTGCTGAAATTTCAGTTTTGTTTACTCATTTTTTTTAAAAATTAATCAAATAAAATTTAACTGATTTAAATTAAATATCATTTAAAAGGCATAATGATGAATCTAAAAATTAATTCTTACATTACGAAAAACACTCTATTGCAGTTTGGTTTATTACACCATTTCGGTCTTCATTTGAAGTAGAACAATATTTTAAGATAATTTTATTAGGAAGTTATATTTATTACACCACTGCTCAAAAAGGAATGTAATGTATTTAGGGTGTGTATAAGTATGTTTGTTCCACCGTAGCAGCTCCTAACGGCTGAACCGATTTAGATGTGTGACCTCGCGTTGGAATCATTACGTTACTGGGAGTGTCTTGTGTTCTATATTACTATATAAATAAAAATGTAAATGTTCGTTTGTTCAAACTCTTAAATCTCCGAAAGTTCTTCACCGATTGCTTTGAAATTTTGACACAACGTTGCATTCGAATAAGCGCGTGTTTTTATATACGTACTATTTATATACATAAGATGTCACACCTGTGACAGGTAAAAATATGTTTTTTTTAAAAAACAGCGCTATCTTTTGGACGTAAAAGCAACACACGCTATACTAAATATTTTACGATTCCATTTCAATGTTTCCGATATATGTGTCCGCTATGGACTAAAAACGTCTGGACCGATTTACGCGCGGGGAAAAAGTGAGAAAGGGAAAGTAGATGTCATTTTCTTTTAATTTTTTGTAAAAGATGAAACATAGAATTTTTTAAAATGTGTACGAGTTTTGACGCCTTATATCTCGGATAAGGAATGTATTAAAAATTGTTTGCTTTGAAGCCCTATAGACGTAGAATAAGCAATAAAAATTACAACATTGAAATTTAACTGATAAGAAAGATACTCTTGTTACAACATGCCCGAAAAATTGTAAAACCAAAAAGTATCATATCTCTACTAAGAACCAGACCTTGTACTTAAAAACAATTAAAATTCAAAGAATTGTATTTTTGTTTAGCCATAAAGTTAATTTGATAAAATTTTTCGTAATGGTAAAAAATAATTTACTACCAAATTAACTGATTAAAACAGATTTGAAATATTAGTGCATTACGATGAAAATGTAAACTCCAAATAAATATCGATTACAAATTAAAATTTAAATTTAAAACCTCTTATTGAAATATGTATTATGATAAAATCAGTGTAGTAGGCCATAGTTTGATAATTTCAATTAGAAATGAAATTGCAAAACTATTGTAAAGGAGAGAAGAATTTCTATTAAAATGGTTATGAGTTTCGACCGTCTTTTAGGAAAGGACAAAGTTGATTTTTATTGATTCTAAAGAAGTGTGATATTTGAACAAGTACGAAGTGTGAAATATTCTGCGATATCGTGATAAAACTGTATTCTTTTCTAATAACCATCTAAGAATTAAACCAATTTTAATAGAAATTTTCATTCGTCACGACCCATTTCCCAAGTGATTTTAAATAGTTATGTATACACCGTAATAATGTTCTTAAATCATATGGTGAAGACAAAATCACTTCTTCAAAACTAAAAGCTAATAAAGCATTATTAAAAATCACTCGCCATATTGTAATACAGCATCTCGGAAAAGTTTTAATCATAAATAATCGGTAATTTTTTTTAAACACATTTTGAACGTTATTTTTATATAATTTTTAAACATAGTTGTAAATGAAAAATTAACATTACCTGGAAAAAGGTGAAAAATGGAGTACTTTCTCTAATATTTCTTTAAGCAATAAAAACAAGTTTTAATAAAAAATTTGCTTCACGCAGTTTGTAATATAAAAGACTTCAAACGGTTCTTTTAGCGACGCATACTAATAAAATTATAGTTTGAGCTAACTATATAAGATATAGATATTTAATAAGATTCACGTAGGATACAGACGGGAAAGTGTGTGATTTATTACATAACGAAACAAAAAACATAACAATTTTTTATAATTTATTTCAATCGTTTCTATGTGAAACGCCTGGGAAAGAATAGGTTGAACATTTAATTCGCATCATTTGTGTAACTCATTCTAATAGATGTCAATACTTTTAATTAGTGTTTCGGTTAACATAAACGGTAAATTCAGATTTTTAAATTCTTTTACAGTAAATTATCAGTGATGATAAAAGATAATTTATTTCAAAAATGAAATTTTTACACGTTTGTAGTGGGTAAATGCACATGCGTAAATAGGTGTTGCTGTTACGCATGCGCATATGCGTTAACAGAGTAGTTATAAAATATTTAGTACGTTGAACGGTTTTAATGAGAAATTAGGAAACCGTAACAGAACTCTCCTATGTTTACACGGTTTCATTATACATTTAAAATCTAGTGACGTTAATTGTTTCCCTTACCGAGGTAAAACGTATATTGCTTCATTTAGGTCTGTTTAATATTTAAATAACCACTTGAAAGACATTTATCTTAAAATTGACGGTGTTAATTCAAATAGCTGTAGTCTTATGTAATAAGAATTCCTAAAGTAAATGTAAGATAATAGATGGAACCATATTATATAGGTGGTTTTCAGTTCGATTCTCTCAAGTCTATCTTATTTCAACGTATGTAAAATTAACTTTCTTGAAAGATATGAAGAACAAATATGGTCGAAACAAATAATCATCTAATATTGTATAAATTAAATTTCCGCTTACCAACAATTGAAAAAGTATAAATCCTAGTACTTTCGGAGCTGTTACTCCATCTTCAGGAATTTTCTAAAAGATGTAAATTTAAATTCAAATCGATAATCGTTTTTAAGTTAAACTGTTATGTTTATAATAGTCGGTCTTCAACAATATAATTAATTTGTATGTAAATAAGACAGTAAAGTCATGTTTGTAAGATGTTTGCAACTATTATCGCAAAAATCATAATTATTATCATAATAGTCGCAAACATCTTACAAACATGACTTTACTGTCTTATTTACGTACAAATTAATTTTATTGTTGAAGACCGACTATTATAAACATAACAGTTTAATTTAAAAACGATTAGTGATTTGAATTTAAATGAACATCTTTTAGAAAATTCCTGAAGATGTAGTAACAGTTCCGAAAGTACTAGGATTTACACTTTTTAAATTAATGGTAAGTAGAAATTTAATTTATACAATTGTTAATACCAACGGTGCAAAATGCTTAATAAAATAATCTAATAACTTTCATCCATTGCAATATTTCAGTCGAACATAACGGGTTTGTAATATAAAGGTTGATAAGGGAAGGTGTGTCTGTATAATCCCTTGATGGTGGAATAGAGCTTAAAAGGTTCTTTCTGAAGGAAACTACGTAAACTAAATTTTAATTTACTTTATATTGTTAATTTATTTTAAATAACTTTTTTTAACATTCTTGATGGTGTTACAGAATTTTGAAATCACGCTACCACTAAAACAGATGAAAACAGGATACTTATAATGTGTATCACTTACTTACTTCTATTCTGTTACTCATTTTTTTTTTTTTTAACAAACTAAATTTTAAACTATAAAGTAGAATAAGAAAAATTTGATTTTTTTTTTTTGAGCAATCAATTGGCTTTCTTTCTGTTCTGTGCTTATTTTTTCACCTCAGTACATTTACTACAGCTCAAATCCTCAGTTATCTAATTTATATATTCCAAAATAGCAATATTGAAATATAAGTAGTTAGGGAAAAAATTAACGTATCTTCTGAAACTCTTTTAGGTAGATTTCATAAGAAAGCTACTTATTGTAATGGGTACCATAATTCAACTTCCGGAAAATTTCGACATATCTTCTCGTTTCACATCTCCCAGACCCCAAAACCACCATCAGTTCAAACGTTTATATATATATTTCACTTTCTTGTGGACACGATAACTGCTGTAATTTTGAAACTGATACATAAAATGTAACGACCCAAAATCTTGGTCGAGTTCGTTAATGGACAAAATCAAACCTTGGGGGTGAAAGTGGGGGTCATCGAAAAAACGAAATTCGCTCAAACTTTCCTATTAAGTAAAAAATCGAATTTGTTTAAAGTTCCTACTACTCTTTGGATAAGGGCCTAAAATTTAACTAAGTAAACTTTGTTGATATCACCAACCATTGGCTCAGTGGGTGGAAAAAATGTTGTTCGAAGACAAAAAAATTACCTCCCTTAATAGGCATAGTATCGAATCAGTTTAAAGTGGTCGTTAGTCCTCTAATCATTACCTAAACGTTTTTCCTGAAATAATCTTTGATATGACCAACTCATACGGCAAGCGATGGCAAAAATGTTGTTGGAATTGTAAGAAGATGGAGCTTGTCGTATGCTAAATTTGTGAAAATTTTTTCACATGCAACCATTGTCGTATTGAGCAAATTTGAAATTTTTCTTAACTTTGAGGAGGAAATATTTTTTATCCCTTACTTAGCACCGGAGAAATCTACCTCCGCCTTCCGGCCTGCCGAAAGGAATGTTTTTATATTTAAATTATGATTATTATTAAATTAACACAGATTTCTTTTCTCTCCTATTCATCTGAAGTCCTCTTCATTTCAAATTTTATCAAACTAGTTAATTTTTATCATCATCCGTAACACCAAGTTTGAAAGCCTTTCTTTTCTGTTTCTTCTTCTGTACGTATTTTATTATGACAAAGAGCTACAATTTACACAAATATTTTCAAGATTATTTTTTTTAATTTTTGATTTGATATTAACAGAATTGTTTTTGCATAAAAGCTCTCTTTGCTTGTGCTAGTCTCTTCTTTTTCTGTTTAGCCTCCGGAACCACCATTAAGGTATTACTTCAGATGATGAATGAGGATGATATGTATGATTGTAAATGAAGTGTAGTCTTGTGCAGTCTTAGGTCAGCCATTCCTGAGATGTATGGTTACTTGAAACCCAACCACCAAAGAACATCGATATCCAGGATCTAGTATTCAAATCCGTATAAAAGTAATTGCCTAAGTAGAAGAATGGTATCCATAAATTTTGTTACATTCTTCGTGAATCACTCTGTATATGTTTTTTGCAGAGGGAAATAATAATTCCCTTTCTTTTTTATAATCGTTTGTATTATAGCGGTAAAAGGAAGAATTAATTAATAAACTCTTTATTTTTAAATTTAATATTGTGGGATGTAGTATAAATAGTTGGGATTAAAATAGTGATAAATTAAAATTATTTGGCAACTGCAACAAAACAATTTGATAAAACAAATGAAGAATTGACAAAAAAAATTGACTCAGTTAAATAAAAAATGTTAACGGGTAACTTTCTTTTCTTTTTTCTTTTTCTCATTAAAATACAAAGATTATTTGCATTTTTTTTAATATTTAATGTCTATTTTATTATTATTTTAATGTATATTTAAGGTAAAGGGAATTATTTTTTATTACAAAAAATTATTGAACCAATAATCGAATTCAATGATCGATTTAAATATTATAAAATTATAATTTGTAATATTAAATATATTAATATATATTTAATTAAAATTTTTTTAAAAATTAATAGGAGTCGTGATAAAAATTGAATTTAAAGATTTAATTTAATAGCAAGGTAAACATCTAAGAATAAGAATGTATAGTTAATTGTGCTTCTAGAATATTATAAGGGTATGGTGTTTACATTAGGTTATGTATAATATTAAGTTTTCCTAAAGTAACATGAAGTTGAATAGCAAACAAAAAGACATTAATTTTGAAATTTATAACTTCAGGCGTTTTAGTGAAATCACATATTTATGTATGTTACTAACCTCTTGCAAGTACATAATATATTGTACATGACATATTGGATGCGTAGTAAAAGTACATCTGTTAAGGAGTTGAATAAAACATTTGTTGGTCAACCGTTTATTACTCGGTTAAAAACAAAAAATTCATGAACTTGAGATACAAGAAAAAAAAACGTTTGATGCAACTTACAAATCATTTATCCAGTTTATAAAATGCTTAAAAATTAGATTAATTTTTTTTTTATAAATGTGGTGAATTTGATTAATTATAATTTGTGTATATATATATATATATATATATTTAAATAATTTGTATATTTAACGTTACTTAGACGAGATTAGCGAGCGAAATGAGCGTAGGAAGTTTAAATTTAAACTTCCTTTTTATACGAGTTTATCTCGTAGTCTATTTACCTTAGAGATTCGTATTGGGTGATATATTTTTTTTGTTAATTTCTAGTTTTCGTTTCGACCACCACCAGAGCTAATCTGGTTTGTCGACATAAACCGGCGAAGGTCTGAATAAGCAAATATTTCCATTTTTCACCGTCGTATTTGTTATGTGTCTTCACATGTATCTTTACCAGAAAATATCGACATTTGCCAGATATCGGGATTTCACGGGTAATAAATACTTTTTTTTTCACATAATTTATTTGCCCATTAGTTAGCTAAGATATTTTCTAATGGTATCTGATCTTTTCAAAACCCTAAAAAGGGTTGCTAAAAAAAAAATCGTTTTTCTTTTTGTTGCTGCTGAATTCAAACTCGCATCCTTGTACCAATTAGGTGACTCTATTACATTAATATATCACTTTAGTTTTTTAGTTGCGTAATTTTATTCAGTGATGAAGATAATTAGCCTATTTATTTTTTTCCTTTTTTTGTTAACCATCGTTTTGCTTGATATCTTCAATCAATTTTTATGAAATTTTGCATGAAAATGTTTTAGTATGGATCATTAATTCCATGTTATTTTGGCTAATATTGATCAAGGGTGTGGATCCTGTTTATCAAATTGTATTCAAAGTGTAAAGTGATTTTTTTTACATAGTTACATATTATAATGTTCTACTTCATTTTCCTCTTAATAATCTGTTAAAAACCGATTACTTCTTTGTAGCAGAGTTCTGGGAAAATAATTTTTTTCTCATTAAAAAATAAAAATTATTTGCATTTTTTAAAAATATTTAATGTCTATTTTATTATTATTTTAATGTATATTTAAGGTAAAGAAAATTATTTTTTATTACCAAAATTATTGAACCAACTTTTCGTAAAATCTAATCTAAAATATTAAGATAGATTAGATCTTAAGGGTAAATTAAATCCTAAGATCTTCTTCCTCTTTGATACAAGATAATTAAGCAATTAAGAATTTAATTTAAATTGAAACTGCCGTCTCTAGCAACTTCTGACACAAATTTAGGGACAAACACGTAAAACTACATACATACACTCATTTAGATACAAAAAAAAATTCTGTAATCGATTGAAAAGAGCGGTAAAGCACGTTATATTAGGTATATAAAATTCCAGTAAGGTGCATTTTTACGTTAATTATTATAATTTTCTTATATTGACAAATACACTTTCTTTTGTTCATCAGTCATTTTAAGTATTCAATAATTTTTGTTTGAAGATTGAAATATTAATTTAATAATCAGTAATTTTTTCAGCATTCGGCATACAGTAATCTCAAGAATTTTAAATATTAGCTCAACCTTTCCGAAACAAAGAAACCCAACCTTAGAAACTGTAAAAAATATCTAATTTCTTTGGAAATCAAGTTAGAGCCAGGTTTGACTAACTGATTAAGAAGTAAGTTATTAATTGTATTATTTTTGTTTATTGTTGTTAATTTAGAAAGATATTAGTTTGTTTATATTTATATAATTATTATCGTACCAAAATACTGACAGAAAAAATAAGTATATATTTTTATGGAATAAGAAGGTCATCCGTATGTTTGTTTGATTGTTCGTGCTTACCTTTGTTCGATTGAATCTAGAGAATCGATGGGCTGATATATACATAATTTTTCCTCCATTTAATTTACTGAACTTTGAGTAAAGTCTTAAATGTAAATTTGTCAAAGAACTCCATTATTAGGTGACTTGTAAGGCTTAAAATGTCAGAGCGTGTCGTATTTTATAGCGCTATGTTTCATGTAATAATATTTTTTCGTCGATGACTAAGACGCGTTTTCTAAGAGGCAGTTTTATGGGTCCCGCAAATAAAATTAAAAATAGAATTTTGCTTTGTACTTCAATTATCAATATTGTTAAAATCTTATCAAGATGTCAAAGATTTAATAGCTCTTTCTCTTTTTGCAAAAGTAGGTGTGTTGTTAGTTTTTTGAAACGAGTGTTATTTTAACATTTAATACAAATATTAAAAAAATAGGTTTTTCTATTAACTGGCAATAATACGTTTTATTTTTAATAATATTTATGCGTTTTATACAAAACTGACTTCCCTTTTGTGCATATCTTCACAATTACTTTTTTTTTTCTTATACAAATGAACGGTAAAAGCTGTATTGATAATTATAAAATTAATTTAATAGATTGTTTATTATAATAATTTAAATTTAATTTAATTTAATGTTTATTATAATTTATTCAGATTGTTTTTCACAATTCAAGCCCGTAAATCAATTACAACGTAATAATTGTAAAATACAACGTGTTTACTATATACCTGGAGATTATATTCTGTTTATAGCATGCCTTCAATACGACCCCCATCACGTCTAGCAGCTTTTCGACACGAACTCCTATGTTGTTAATAACTCGACGATGCATATCCTCGGTTATTTGGTTGCGCGCCTCAATGATAACCACTCGCAGTTCCATCAATATACGAGGATATTTAGGGAAAATCTTTTCCATTAGAAATCCCAGAAAAAATAATTACAAAGATTCAAATCAGGACTATTCGGGAACCATTTCTGTTCATACGCAAAACAATTAGGAAATCGGTTTGAAATGACATTTACGTTAAAAGTTTCATGTAGAAAGTCTAAAACAACATTAGCTGTATATAGTCTGGCTCTATCCTGCATGAAACACTCGTTTTCTAATCGAAACCCTTTTATAAGAAGCCGAGGAACAAAATTATTACGCAGCATTTTTAGATAACATTATCTGTTCAAAAAAGAATGGACCTGTTAACTCATGACTTGAGATAGCAGCCCATACCGTAATTCTTGAAACGTGATGCAGCTTTTTATGAAGCTCGTGTGGATTTTCGGAAATCCAAAAAAACGCACTTTTTTTATTATCAACCCTGTCTAGATGAAAATGTGTCTGATCTAAAAACCAAACATTACTCAACAGTACGTCTTCGTTCACAACCCATACAGCGAATGCCATTCTTTGATGTTTTTTTTGTCAACCGTTAATTTAGGCAACACTGTTTTTTTTGTACGGATACAAATACAAATCAGTTTTTAAACTTCGCTACACAGATCGCCTAGAAATCCCAAGTTATGCTGCTGCTTTTCTGGTTGATTTGATCGGGCTCCTCAGCAACGCTGCTCTTCGACATTCTGTAGAGAAAGAATATTGGCAGATCGTGCATGACCTGCTAATATACTCTTACTCTCAAATACTGAACCATCGATATTAAATTTTTCGTAAAGTCTACGATTTTTTTAGATGAAGGCAACCATCAAGTTTGAAAATGTCACCAAACTTTCTTTGTGTTAGCGCCACAATTTTCGTTTCATTAAAAAACAACATTAAGTCTTCTTTCGTCAGCCATCTTGGAACGATACACCAATAGCGCACTCTGAAAGAGAAGAAGGTAATATTCATAAACTGCTGTCACTTTTGCCATCATAAAACACATTAATAATTGTTAACCTAAACAATTATTGCCAAAAAAAACGTTGGATCATTTCGTGCGTAAACATCATAGTCAATAGGTCATATTTGTGCCATCTCTGATATCAGAGCCAGAACCTTCTGAAAATCCGGGTACTACTTAATTTGAGAGCGACTGGAAGCAAATTATAGATTGTTTAATACCATGTAAAGTTATAAATTTTCTTATTGAACTCTATAAAGTTTTCAGAATACAAAGTGTACTTTTCATAAGTACTTGTAAGTTTTAAAGGATTGATGATAGTTAATTAAATTGAAGTAATCAATTAGCTATTTTGGATTAGCATCAAGAATGCCAATTTATGATTTTAGAAGTATCTGACTTGTAATTTAGACCTTTTCATTAGTATAGTTATTTGTCACTATTTATTGAATAAACTTCGTATTCATTCAGTTTCCATGTGAAGTTCAGAAAAAGGGTAAATTTTGTTATCGTCATTACAAATTAAACTGTTATAAGATTTTGTAGTTTAAGCTATAATATATTTCCGGGGAGGATCCCCTTACCCATAAAAAAATTTATTAAATTAAAAAGTTTCATAATTTAATTAAATTTTAATCCTGGGCATTTGTTTCAATTAAAATAATTTATTATATGGTTTTATTTAATTTCATACTCTAGTTTTTTTTGTTCGTATCGAAGGAAATTTTATGCTCGGTTAAATGCAAACTTTATAAACATATCGATTTATAAAACTTTTTTACCTGAACTTGTTCTTCACTTTTTTTTCTTTAAAAAAAAAAAGAAGATGTTTTGTGTTTTCCTTTTTTTTTATAAAGCACCTTCACATCCGTCTGTTCTTTTTCTGTATCGACTTTTCCCGCAGGACTCTGAATGAGTTTACTCAGTTTATTTTTTTCTTTTAACGGACAAAGAAAGAATAAGTGAGAGAAAGAACACTTTCTTTTACAAAACTTTTTCGAAAAAGTTTTGAGAAAAATACGTATACTTATCCATCCGCGACGCATTACTTTCGATCCAGAAATATAGACTACACTGAAAATAGTGAGTGGTGAGTGTGTCATCAATGTACGTCCATATAAAAAAACTTTCTTATATTCATATCTTTTTTAAATTTTGTAAATTTTTTATTTATTTATTAATGAAAATTCAGATATAAATTTACACATATATTTTAATTAATTAAAATATATATTTATATACATACAAATATATATATATTCATTATTCCACCCATTATTTTACAGAAATGTATAAGTTGTATCGTACTTATTATACGGTAAATAATGACAACTACTTATTTTACTATTATCAGTATTAATAACGACAGTTGATTATCATCTTTGAGTGCCTGAGGTACATTATATTATCATTACACAAATAATAAAAAAATTATTCATAATTGTTGTTAATATTGTCTAGTCATCATTATACCTTTATTTTTGCATAGACTGCGGGTAACTTGCGTATTTATGATCAGTTTTATATGTAATTAACAATTTAAGATGCAATAAAAAAATGAACGTAATTTATTACCATTGATAAAAGTAAATCATTATTTAATTATCAATTGCATAACTTTTTCGACTATACTACAATTAATGTTAAATTAATATACAGAATGTATCTGGAAGATATCCCGGGACTTTCATAATCTATTCTACTCGTAAAAATAATTGAAAATGTTTATATAAAAATATATTTTAAAATGCTTCGTTTGCGAGTTGCGGCTAGTAAAATATTTTGTTCGGATTTCAGCTATCCCGGTGAAATGAGGTAATACTAAAATTTTTAGGAAGTTAATTAAGCAACAAAATTAGTGATTTATTATGGTTTTTAACCTGAAAAATTGATTAAAATAGGTTAATGAACCGTTTATGAAGTAGGTTTTGAGAAATCTGGGGTAAAAACCGATAAATTGAGATAAAAATCCTATTTTTTTATGTTTTCCGTATAATAACTTTGTTAAATATTTAATAAATATAAAAAACTTGTAGAAAATTTAATTCTAAACAAAATGGTGTAAGATAAGTTGAATAAAACAAAGCTAAGAAACATTCGAATTTTTTTTAGAAACAATATATTACATTTGTCAGCAAAGAATTTATTTAATGTAACTCACAAACGAAGCATTTTAGTACTTTTTTTTATAAGAATTTTTTCCATTATTCTTACGAGTAGAATAGGCTATGAAAGTCCCGGGAGAATTTTGTAATAGACTCCGTGTAAACTATTACAAATTTCATATAGATACAAATATACATATATATATATATTATAATAGATAACATTTTATATTTATGATGCTACAAGAAAATATCTGTTTTATTTTACTTAAATGTCAATATAAAATAAATTAAAAAATGTGAATTTATTGAACTAGCATTAAAATTGCGCTAGGAGGGGTTTTTCCTTTTACTCAAGAGCAGGTATAAAACCCCCATCCCTTAACATTACCTTACTCGCTAACATTAGCAAACCATTACTAAAATTGAAAAGAATCAATTTTTATATGGAACTCTTAATGTTAAATTTATAACTTAACAAAAAAAAACTAATAATTGTTTTTGGGATGGGAATGAATTTTTTTTAATTTTTTTAGCCAATTTTTAACGTCTTGAATATTGATAAAAATGCTTCAGCGTAAGTTTTTTACCAAGCATCATAATATACCATCCTTCCACCACGATCAAATATCTTTTCATTGTATTAAAATATCAGCAAAACATTTTTATGACATCTATAATTCATATACATTCGTACCAAATTTCAATTTTTTTTTTTTTTTTTGTTTATTCGGGGTTTATAAAAAAAAGAAGCGATTAGAAGGTAACGGCTCTTACATATTTATACACATGCATACAGATTCGGAAATATTTATCAATATTTTTTAGAAATTTTCTCGTTTTGAGAACCGTAGAGCCCAAAATGCATAAGAAAGATTTTTTTTATAAACCACCTGAGTAAAAAGTTAGATTTTAAAATTCCCAAATTTTCTCCATCCTCTCAGAAAATTTGTTCAAAAGTTTTAATATTATAAATGCCCTATATACTAAGTTTGAAAAAATTCAGTTATATTTATTTAAAAATAATGTAGATACATATATACGTACGAACTGCGTACGTAAATCTATCCGGAATATATTATTCTTTGGAGTCTTTATTACGAAGCGAAACGTCGATATTGGTTAAAAATTCCGGGTGATGATTTTTAGACTGATTAATCAAACTTAATCAAACGTTTCGTTGTATATAGCTGTATAGTTTTAGAAACACATAATATTCAAGTTCATATACATGTGTATATAAATATATATATATATACTGGGTGATTTTTTGTCCTGTTACCCAATTTTTAATGTTTGGTAATTTTGTTTTGTGACACGAAGTTGGTAGCGCTACTCAACCGGTACAGATACGGCACTGTAAGTTGATTCTCCATGAGCTGTGTAAACTTTTGTGCCGTTTCCGGTCGTGTTACGAACAGAATGTATTATACCATAGAACAGCGAGTTTCATTCTTGAACAATATTTTGCTACGAAATCGTACGCGAGTGTAAAAGAATCATTTCAAATTAAATTTGTTGGTGTTCCTCCGCCAGAAAAAATGTCAATTTCTAGGCTAGCAAACCGATTTCTAGAGACAGGTAGTGTTTGCGACAGAAAACGTAGTGGTCGACCAACTCGCTTGACAAATGACGTTTTAGAGAATGTGATAACAAGATTGCTCAATTCTCCACGGAAAAGTTTACGAAAACTTTCCAGGCAAGTTGGTTTGTCATATTCGAGTTTTCAGAAGCTGCTAAAAAATTGAAATTGTATCCGTATCGCGTACGATTAGTCCAAAAGATTCAGTCTCCAGATTTAAACAAGCGATTGGAATATTTCCGTTGGTTTAGGTCTCTCGTAAATGATATCGAATCTTTCGTAAATGAATCGAATTTTTAAACACAGTGTTCTTTAGTGATGAACCTTGGATCCATCTCGATGGTTCCGATTGCAAAATCTTGTTCATCCCGATGGAAAAATATTGTCCAAGAATGAAAACTCGTTCTATGGTAAAAGACATTCTGTTCGTAACACAACCGGAAACGGCACAAAACTTTACACAGCTCAAGGAGAATCAACTCACACTGACACTCCCGTATCTATACCGGTTGAGTAGAGCTACCAACTTCGTGTCACAAAATAAAATTTCCCTTTCTTAGAAAAAAATATCCAGACATTAACAATTGGGTAACAGGACTAAAAAATCACTCTGTATATATATATAAAGCGGGAAAGTAAAACGGAATCGCTAGAATCAGTTGAATGGAACGTAATAAACGAAAATCAATACTTGTTTTTAAAATAATGATAATTGAAGTAACTTCTAATATTATAATGAAAAATATTAAAGATTAAATCAATAGTAAAGATTAAAAAAATTAATCTTTACTATTGTAACTAGGATATTTTAATTTCTCCTTAATATTAAATATCTTTTAGTCCATATTTTTGAAAGATTCAAATATCGTATCTTTAAATAATTAAAAAGAATGATTTTCAAAACAATCCTGTCGGAAAAAAGCGACTAACATTGATTCTTAACCACAATTTTGGGATTACCAGATCACCAGTTCCATTACATATTCATGATTTTTAATATCACCAAAGATTTCTAAGAGTATTATTATTATTTTGGAGTAGTATCGACTATTATAAAAATAATTATCTAAAAGGAGTAACATATTCTCTTAATTATGAAAAAATAAGTGTTCGAAATCCATCTTGATTGATAAACACATCATTTTTTTACTCCCTTGTACGAAGGAAAGGAAATATTGTGATCGCGAAAAATTTTGGTACCATGATTTCAACGGAAATATCCATTTTGACCATCCCTGAATCCATTTTCACTAGTTTCGGTGTGACGTCTGTACGTACGTATTTATCTCACAAACTCAAAAACGATTAGGCGTAGATGTTGAAATCTTGGATTTAGGACTGTTGTAACATCTAGTTGTTCAGCTCTCCTTTTGATTCCAATCAACTGAACCAAAAGTGCCCCAAAAAGCCCAAAATCCAAAAAAAAATAGATTTTTGGACTTTTTCTTAACTGCAGTAATAAGAGAGAGATTTTCTACGATATATCATAAGTGGTACTTAGTTTCATTGGTTTCAGAGTTATACCAAAATAAAATTTTAATTAATGAAATATTTGGATCTTAGGGGAAGGCACATCGGTTCGAATCAGACTTCATCTTTTTTTTTAACTTTTCTTTCTTTTATTTTAAATATATTGATTTTTTTTTGTCTTCAGTCATTTGACTGGTTTGATGCAGCTCTCCAAGATTCCCTATCTAGTGCTAGTCGTTTCATTTCAGTATACCCTCTACATCCTACATCCCTAACAATTTGTTTTACATATTCCAAACTTGGCCTGCCTACTCAATTTTTCCCTTCTACCTGTCTCTCCAATATTAAAGCGACTATTCCAGGATGCCTTAGTATGTGGCCTATAAGTCTGTCTCTTCTTTTAACTATAATTTTTCCAAATGCTTCTTTCTCATCTATTTGCCCCAATACCTCTTCGTTTGTCACTTTATCCACCCATATGATTTTTAACATTCTCCTATAGCACCACATTTCAAAAGCTTCTAATCTTTTCTTCTCAGATACTCCGATCGTCCAAATTTCACTTCCATATAAAGCGACACTCCAAACATACACTTTCAAAAATCTTTTCCTGACATTTAAATTAATTTTTGATGTAAACAAATTATATTTCTTACTGAAGGCTCGTTTAGCTTGTGCTATTCGGCATTTTATATCGCTCCTGCTTCGTCCATCTTTAGTAATTTTACTTCCCAAATAACAAAATTCTTCTACCTCCATAATCTTTTCTCCTCCTATTTTCACATTCAGTGGTCCGTCTTTGTTATTTCTACTACATTTCATTACTTTTGTTTTATTCTTGTTTATTTTCATGCGATAGTTCTTGCGTAGGATTTCATCTATGCCGTTCATTGTTTCTTCTAAATCCTTTTTACTCTCGGCTAGAATTACTATATCATCAGCAAATCGTAGCATCTTTATCTTTTCACCTTGTACTGTTACTCCGAATCTAAATTGTTCTTTAACATCATTAACTGCTAGTTCCATGTAAAGATTAAAAAGTAACGGGGATAGGGAACATCCTTGTCGGACTCCCTTTCTTATTACGGCTTCTTTCTTATGTTCTTCAATTGTTACTGTTGCTGTTTGGTTCCGGTACATGTTAGCAATTGTTCTTCTATCTCTGTATTTGAACTCTAATTTTTTTTAAATGCTGAACATTTTATTCCAGTCTACGTTATCGAATCCCTTTTCTAGGTCTATAAACGCCAAGTATGTCGGTTTGTTTTTCTTTAATCTTCCTTCTACTGTTAATCTGAGGCCTAAAATTGCTTCCTTTGTCCCTATACTTTTCCTGAAACCAAATTGGTCTTCTCCTAACACTTCTTCCACTCTCCTCTCAATTCTTCTGTATAGAATTCTAGTTAAGATTTTTGATGCATGACTAGTTAAACTAATTTTTCTGTATTCTTCACAATTATCTGCCCCTGCTTTCTTTGGTACCATTACTATAACACTTTTTTTGAAGTCTGACCGAAATTCCCCTTTTTCATAAATATTACACACCAGTTTGTATAATCTATCAATCGCTTCCTCACCTGCACTGCGCAGTAATTCTACAGGTATTCCGTCTATTCCAGGAGCCTTTCTGCCATTTAAATCTTTTAATGCTCTCTTAAATTCAGATCTCAGTATTGTTTCTCCCATTTTATCCTCCTCAACTTCCTCTTCTTCCTCTATAACACCATATATTGATATATATAACACCATATATTGATTAACCTTTCATAATATAAATTATTAACCTCTCATTGTAAACAAATTTTTACGATGAATAATAATTAAATAATAAAAAATATAAAAAAAAAATATCAGAACTTTTTAATGAAATAAAATTTTATATATATCTTTAAAAAAATCGTGTAAATGTAATTTAATAGGCGTACAAGGAAGTCATGTGTTATCCACATCAGTTTTTTTTATATAACTTTTTGAACACAAGGTCCCTTGTGGCATGCTTTAAATTATTGTATGCTATACTCTATAACTTTCGTTTTAAAAATATTAATAGTAAATATACTTATGTAAATATCTGCATTATTATACAAAAGAATAAAGATTAAAATTAATATTTCCTGTCGTCAGCCTGAAAAAGATGATTTTAAATATTACGCTACGGCTAGTTTATCAACTGAAAATCAACCAACTGTAATGTAGAAAAGTAAAAGATTTGGTTTTTTTTCAAGTAAAGTCAATACTGGAAAATTTGATGGCATTTTCGCTGTATTTCCCAATGAGGATAAAAGCTGCTTGTCTCGTATCGTAAAAACAACCATTCGATCCTTGTACCTTCTTATATAGCTTTGCTGTATTAAAACGTGAACATGCTACTACGTTTGCGCATGTATATGAAATGATTTAACTCAAGGTTAGAGATTTTAATAATAATTAACATTTTATGATTAATCACTATATAAGCTTCTACATTGAGACTTTTGGATTGGAAAACTTTCAACCTCAATTAAAGTTAAAAAATACTTAAATCTTAATTAACCTTCGTGTTTAATATACCAATATAATAACGTAAAACTAATATCATAACAATTTAGCTCTTTTTGATGCAAAATAAATTAGAAGATTGATTATTTTTTTTAATTATTGGCCCATCATAATAAAATTAAAATTAAAATTATTTTTTACTTAAAATATTTTAATTTTCTTTTTATTTGTGTTTCTAGTTTTCACAATATTATCCATATATATAAAATCTGCTTCAATAAATTGAAAGAATTAACTTTTCGATTGAACCAAGAATATTATAAAATTATTTTCTGATAAAAATAGAAATGTTTTAGAATCTGAATTTTGAAAAAACATCTAACAACAAAGATCTATAATATATTCCTGACAGTTTTTATTCTTATATGATGACAAAATAATGACGCGTGAAAAAATTTACCAAGATTTCTTTGTTGAGGTGAGGGGTGTTTTATGAGAGGTGTCATTGTAAAATTATATGTTTATAAAATAATCAAAAAAATGTTTATAAATTAAAAAAAAAATTGGTATTTTTTCTGCTCCCCATATCTAAAATCATCTTACAAGAAACCTTATCGATTTTTTTACGTTTACTGTGTTAAATGGAAGGAAATAAAAATTTTTAAAAATCCACTAAAAACAGTACAACCAATAAAGAGTTACCTAAGTTTTTTTTGGGAGTTTTGGAAAATTTAAAAATCTATATTTTTAAACTTTGATCGACTTCCCCATCCCTAATATCGCCCCCAATGAATTTTTTTCTGTTGCTTGCACTACTACTATGTTTAGGAACACAAAAAAAACATTTTGTTAAAAAATATGCAAATAAATAAAGAGATAGTTTTTTTCGATTTTTGGGAAAGAAGGAATTTTAAATGGAAAGTTCTTTTTAAATGGTAAGAAGTACATGCACGCATGTACTGAACTTAAATAAAATATTTAAGTAGTAATAAATTAAGTAGTAATAAAGTATTTTCGTAAAACTTTGAAAAATTGACATCAAAAAACTATTTATCACTCTGGAGATATTGACCCCAAAATTTTACCAAAACATTTCCCAATAATATTATAACATACATAATACAATAATATATTGCCCTATTGTCTCTGTGTCAAACTTCATCAAAATTGGTTAATCCAGTCAAAAATTACTAAGAAGCTTCATATACGCCAACACACTTACATACGTACGAACCTTCTAATTTTTTTTGGGGGTGGTCCCTGGGTGATGAAACTTGAGAAATACAAAAAAAAATTCCGTACCCCATTTTTTGACCGATTACCATACTTTACTTCTTCTAGTAAAACTTTAGAGCTACAATGTTTTAAAGTAAAGGAAGTAAAAATAATTTAAAAAAAAAATCTTCTTTAAATAAGATGAGTTAAAAATAAATAAATCACAACAATAATGAAATATTTAATACAAATTGCTTTAAACATCTCGTAGAATGGATATCAAACAACATAAAAAGAAGATAGCGAGCGACAAAATCTAAGAGTACAGAAAATGGAAACAGTGTTTCAAATAACAAAAAAACACGTATAATGAAAAACTCTTTTCTGAAACAGAAAATCTTAAGACACTATCAAATAGTGATTAAACTCAAAATATTATAAACAGCTGAAACATTTAAACTAACCAGAATTGGAGATCTTGAAGAATAAAAAAAAATCGAAAGGAGAATTTTGAGAAAAGTACTAGGGCCTTAAAATAACAATAGCTCAGAATACAAATTAAAATCTAACAGAGAACTATATTAAAAAAATAAAAAAAATAATATAATTGAGTTCTATGGAAACAAACACAGAATGGATATCAACAAAGTAACCATTAATTTTAAACCTTTGATTTAATATTCAGTTGCAAATCCAAACCCATATGCTTGTTGGAAATAGAAAAAGATATAAAATATGCAATAATCAACACAGAAACTCAAGGGACAGAACAAAAAGAATAAAAAATTTCTGTTGTCTATTGTTATATTCTCCAGTTTTTTGTTAAACTTTATCATAATCTGATAGAAATAAATAATTTTTTGTTGTTGATTCGTTCAAAAATTATTAAAAATTAATTTTAAGAAGGTAAGCAAATATAGCAAAAGTTATTTTATCAAACCCCTTTAAAAGGACTTTTAGAAAAGAAAAAATTAAGATAAAGTAATTAATTCTATTAGAGAAAGGGACTCTTAAAAAAAATTTCAATAAAATTAAATGGAAAAGATTTTTAAATGAGATGTTATGAGAGTCTATTAGAAAGAAAACTTAAGTTTGGGTCAACTGAAACCTCATTTGATCACGTATATAAGTAAATATCAATGAATTTTATTTATTTTCTATTAAAAGAAAAATACAGTTTAAAAAATATTTCAAAGAAAATATACATAAAAAGACATGGGGATATTACAAATAAAACAAAACACGAGAAAAATACCTTCCACAAGAAAATTTCCTATTATATTAATCATGTTTTATCTTTACCGATGTGTATAATTTTATTAATTTGCTTAATGATGTTCAAAATCCAGGATTGCATTATTCTATTCAAATTATGTTTTTTTTTGCCTTTTATGAAATTTTATTTATCTTCTAGAAACTAAAGAAAAATATAATTTTTAACCAATTCGAGTAATCCCTTATATTCTAAAAATATATCCTAATAATTACGAAATAACTTATTTTTTCTTTTACTGTTGGCATCTTTTGGACCAACAATTCATTTTCAATCATTTTTCCAAGTAATATCATTATTCATGAATAATTATATTAAAAAAATATCTCTATTAATTTTCTTATTATAACTAAGATAATATGCATCGTAAGATAACTAAGATAATATGTATATTAAAAAGCAACCATCCTTATCTTGAATGATATGTATTTGTTAATAAAGATGTGATTAAATAAATATTTGAATGTCTTTCAGGAACTGTAAAAGTACAATCATAAAAAAAAAATCATTAATTGGTGTTTTGTCTAATAAGCAGTTATCTATAGTAGTAGGTAAAAAACTACTTTATAACTTGTGATTATTATAGTATTTTTCTCGTTTATCAGATAATTTTGCAATTAACAAACAATTTTTTTTCACATATCACTTCGTCCCCATCATTAGTATACATCGTAAGTTTATTAATGATTTTTAATTAATATAAACACATTTACTAAAATTATTAAAACTATATTTGTTTAGTATTTTTAAATAACCATTCACGACTGATATCCATTAATTCAAAAATTACCGGTAACTAAGAGCTGTTAAACTCAAATTGAATTTTTGTTCAACTAGAAAATTAAAAATTTTAAAGACTATAAGAAAAAATACAATAAGCAGTTAATAGAATTACGCGTGTATATATTTTAGAATTATATTTATGTATTTCAGACAAGGCATAAAGCCGAATTAGATTAAAAATCATTAAAACAATGATTTTATTTAGTTTTTCATTTTTCTAGTAAAAGCTTCAATAACGATGTAAAACTGTATAGCTTAACAGAGATTTCACTAGAGAATAAAATAAAAAACCCTCAATTTTTCACTGTAATTATGAAATTATTAACCTTCATACTGATCGGCATAGAAAAATATAGAACAATTACATATCCAGCTTCTTAAAATATAATTTTATTATATTTAAGAATAAATGTTAATACAATTTTTAAATTCTTGAGTAAACAAAAATAATTTACCATTAATGCGCGGGAATAACACTGCATATGTATACGAAAGTGAGCGCACACGTATGGTTAGCGAGAGTTTGTGGGAATGTAATAAGCAAAAACTAGAAACTTAATTTCCTTACTTAGAAAAATAAAAATAAAAAGAAATAAATTTTCTGGTTGTAACTTACTCATTTTTAATAAATTCATGATTCACCAGTTCAGCTATGGTGATCTGGGCGGTATCATCTCGAATGCCGACGGCCTGTGTAACACCATTACACCTAATAGTATTGCTCAGGTCGTATGCGGAGCAGAAATCTCCTTTCTCAAATATTCACCCTTATCCGCTTTCTCTTATTCAGTTGAAATATTAACGAATGTTTTTTTTTAAATTCCTTCGGGATTTCCTAACGGGAACAGTGAGTGTTTCTATTTGAAAGCCTAAACCTCCCAGGGCGAGTTAAAAAATAAATATCAAATTTCTATGAACTTGATTTTTCTTTTACAAATGTAAAATCAAAAACTGTTACACAATGATACGCTATAAATTGTACATACAAACCGACCTTTTAATGAATTAATTTAAATTATATTTACAATCGAGAATTAATTATGAGAAGAAATATAAACGAGTGCATTTCTTATGAATTTCCAAAATAAAGAACAGTAAATACGATATGGAACAAGGATGCATATAACATGTTAAAGATATTATTACACGTTAACAAGCTTATAAAAAAAAAATACATGCAAACTTACAGAATCTGTCAAAGTAGCTATTGTTATAACAAACAATACACATCGCAAAACATAACTGAAAAAAACACAGCGCAATGTTGGTACCAAAAAAAAATAAAATTACTCTCCGAATTCTACACCGAAAAACAGTAGTAGAAAATCGGAAGATTGGTTGCGAATATGTAACAAAACTTTTGAATAACCGTGATCTGTTAGATCGAGAGAGTGTACCTGATAAATGGAAAGGTTAGCCTTCAATCTACTTACAAAAATACCGGCGTTTGAATTTTTAAAATCGGACGATTGTTTACAGAGGAGTAAGAGCACCCCTTTGCACCTCCCAAAACATTACCCAGGGCACTCCATTTGTTACTAGTTAATTGTAGTGATTGATCTAGTCTCGCAGGAGGTGCTCGCATCATCTCAACATTCTAGCCTCACACGCAGTCTTCACGGGAATACCATTATTATTATTATTACTAAACGGACTTTTTTTTAATTTATTTAATACTGTTTTATTATATTTTACGTAAATTTACCTCTATTACTTTTGTAATATTATTCATTCGATTGATTTAGAACATTCAGTTCAAATCCAGCTGACAGTGAACCTCTTTTCACAGTTCACAGTCATTAATTCAATTCATTAAAGTTTGTGCTTCAACCGACAAATCTCCACTAATATATACAGAGTTTTCTAAAACGGTGGGCTGTATATACTTTTACGTATTTTACTTGTAAAATTAAACAAAAAATATCCTTCGGAAAAATGGAAATTTCTCCTTCGTTCTCACCGTCCGCCATTTTTTTATTTTTATATAAAAATTTATATCTCAAGTTCGGATAGATGAATCACATTAATAACATTTAGTAAGCGTTTTGGTAATAACATTTTAAAATTATCAAAAAATCAGGACTTAAATATCTTTACAAATTACAAAATTGCGACCATGTTTATTTTTCAATCCGGTATATCTCCATAAATTTTAGTTTTGTCAAAATTTTTATTATTTAATAAAATATTAACCCCTTTATTTTGAAAAAATTACATTTTATTTTTGAAAATCGATTAACAAACAGCCGTCATGGCAGAAAATTGATGTTGTAATTGTGTCTGTTTTCTTGTCCTCCACTTTACGTCCAATTCGATGAAATATTTATAGTTTTTATTTATTGTTAATTCTAGAATTTTAAATTAGTATCAAATTAAGTAATAATTTTCTCACAATAATAGACCTAATAATTATGACACAAAATTACAACATAAATTTTTTCCCATAACTCGAATATTTGTTAACCGATTTAAAAAAATAAGATGTCATTTTGTTCAAAATAAAAGGGTTAATATTTTATTAAATGACATAAATTTTAATAAACTAATATTTATGGAGATATAACGAATTGAAAAAGAAACATGGCCGCCATTTCGTAATTTGTGAAGGTATTTAATTTCTGATTTTTTGCTAATTTTAAAACTTTATTACCAAGACGCTTACCAAATATTAATGTGATTCGTCTACCCGAACTTGAGATATTAATTATTATATAAAAATAACAAAATGGCGGACAGGGAGAGAACGAAGAATAAATTGCCATTTTTCCTAAGGATATTTTTTGTTTAGTTTTGCAAGTAGAATCTGAAAAAGTATAGCCAGCCCATCATTTTAGAAACACACACTCTCGCACTATCTCTCTGTTTCTCACTTTCTCTCTCGCTCTCTCTCCCGTCTGCGTCCGTCCGCCTCTCTCTCTCACTGTTGTGTGTGTGTGTGTGTGTGTGTGTGTGTGTGTGTGTGTGTGTGTGTGTGTATGTGTGTGTGTGTGTGTGTGTGTGTGTGTGTGTGTGTGTGTGTGTGTGTGTGTGTGTGTGTGTGTGTGTGTGTGTGTGCAATGTATGTATGTATGCATATCTATATAGGCTACGACACTCCAGATAACGTAAGTATTCCAACGTAGGGTTAAACATCTACATCTGTTCAGCCGTTGCACTGCTACGGTGGAACAAACATACATACATATATATGTACAGCCTAAATAAATTACACCTCTTTTTAAAATGATCATATATGTATGTTCTTTTAAAAAAACAATTGAAAAAATTTCTCTGCAATCGTCGCACAGAAAAATTATCTTTAGAAACGGATAAAGAGTAAGCTGAAAACGTTATTCAATGAAATAAAATTAAAGTAGTATTCAATATTGTTGTTCAGTCTATTTATTGGTTATATTTGTTTAAAAATTAAACTTCACCACAATCTGATAGAAGTAAAGGTATCATCCATTTAAATAAAATTTTTTTGTTTCTTTCAGAAATTGTGTAAAAATTAATTTTACTCGTGAAAAATATCTTTTCAAAACCTAAATTAAATGGATTTTATAAACCGGTAATAGATATCGCTGTATAGTTCTGTAATTTAAACCAATATATTTCCCTTAATCTTACACAGAACTGTTAATAAATATTTTAAATAAGGACTTTCTTTTTTCATCAATCGTGATACTAGGTTTAGGTGCATCTCTTTATTTCTCATTCGTAATTGCACATCTACAACTTTACAAAAATGAAAAATTCCTTTTCTTATAAAACTCATATTATTATCTATATTAAAAATATGAGGCGTTAGTGAAAAAGAAATTTACAAACATAAAGAAAAAATACGGGAATTAATCCGGAAAAGAAGATTACACATTTTAAAGACGATCAAAGATTGACAAAAAATACTTAATTTATATATAAACAGAGCCACAAAGACCACCTAACCGGTTTAAAGAAATAGAAACAGATCCAAAAGTATTAAACAGTTCTAAGGATCTGTGTAACGACAGAGATAAATTAAAGTGATTCGAGAATCTAAGTTTCCAAGGAGAAAGAAAAAGGAGGGTATAAACCTGAATGGATAGACGGTAGAAAGACGACAACAACAGAACAAAAGAATGGAAACCTGTTGGGAAAATAAAAAGAAGTCAAAACTATATAAACCTGACCCGTAGTAGTCGGAACGAAAAGAAAAAAATATGGAGAATCTTCAGCAATATCGTTGCCGATTTGATTTCTTATTTTCTTACATTAATTATTAGTAGAATTTATCAATCAGGTTTTAATGTAAAGACAGTTTCACG
Organism: Lycorma delicatula; assembly: GCF_047948215.1. NCBI lineage: Eukaryota > Metazoa > Arthropoda > Insecta > Hemiptera > Fulgoridae > Lycorma > Lycorma delicatula. The sequence goes on from NC_134463.1 coordinate 71,038,745, forward strand.
ATAAACTATCTTGTAAAACAACTGTATTGTTATTTATTAATTAATTACATTACTTTTTCGCGGTTACCGTAGCAACGTCTTTTGTCTTATAAATAATAATGTATAAAATCAATCATGCCATGACGTTTCATGTTAATGCATTAAATCATGCTAATCAACCGGAGGCAGTAATCACTTTAAAGTCACGTTCACCTTTCACTCTGCTTTTCCTGTACTCTTGCCACTGTTTGCAGGGAGTTTATTTTACTATATTGATTTAAGGGGTTGCATCGTAGTACGTTATAGTTGATTCCATTAATTAATTTTGACTTTATTAATATTTACGGTAGAATGTTAAATAACTTTTTAAATTATTCTATAATTTAGACTTAAAGGCTAATGAAACCACTTTTTTTAATAATTTCATAAAATATTAATTTTTAATTTCGTCATGAAATTTAATTACGTTACATCTGCTTTGATATTTAATTATAAATATAGATTTCAAATTCAAATAAAGATTAAATTTTTAATTCATTTGCAGTCGATTCAAGTTATGAATTATTTTATTTAATCATTTATATAATGAATTTTTTTTCTTTTTTTTACTCAAATACGCCAGTAAATGTAACTTGTTTGGATAGTATGTTTATTTATTTAAGTGTTTGTTTGTTTGTACTCTAGTAAATTCACTACATCTGTACCAGTATTCATGAAATAGATATCAAACGATTCATTTAAACCAAACGAGTCCTCCCTTTATGGCGATTAAAAAGAAATAAAATAGCGTACAATATTTCAACAAATCCAAGCAAAAAAAAAAAAAACAATGTATCTATATCATATATTTATATATTTATTTAATAAATAAATATATGATATATTTATGTCACGTGACAGTATTGACAGAAATAATGAAAACAGATTTGAATATCATTTAATAAATTAATTAAGTCCAGGTCAAAGAAGAAATTTGGAATACTTTAATGATCATATCTAACTTCGTCATTTTTTTGTTTGTCTTCTTTATTTTATTATTTCCCTCTTTTTTTAAACCTGTGGTTTATTATATTCTACAATTTTTATCAAACAATATTTAAATAAATTTTCAATACAATTTACTAATATTCATATAATATTAATTGAAAATTTACTGCTTGAAAGAAAAAAACAATTAGCGTTTATTTTATTATATTTATAGAAATACTGGGTGTTTGTTTTAAAACCCAACCCAAGCAAAAGACTTTTTTAGAAAAGTTAAAACAATAATGTCGGATGAAGAGAGGTACTACCTATTGTTTTATAATCAGCTGATTTAATTTTTGTGAATAGTTAGTTATTTTTAGTTATCTGTGCATTTTTGTTAAAAAGAAACGATTTTGAACACGGTAGAAAGAATTTTTATTGTGGAAAATTATTTAACAACTAAATCTTTTGTTTTGTGCCAAGAAACTTTTTTCGAGTTGCCATTCCCGGATAAGATTGTACCAAATAAATTATCAATTCATCGTTTGATAAAGAAATATAGAGGAACTGGTTCTTTTTGCAATCAGAGATATATCCGGAAACGTTCAGTAGTTATAATAAAACATTGGTAGATGTTAGGGTAAGCTTTTTTAAATTCATTTAACAAATCATCACAAAACTTGCGCAACAAAAAGGGTTTTTTCAAAAACCTTTGAAAAAGGTTTACTTAACAAATGAAGTTAAAATTTAATTTTTATTTGAATTTGAAATCTACATTTATAATTAAACATCAAAGTAGATGTAACGTAATAAAATTTCATGACGAAATTATTAAAAAAAGTTTTCAATTAAAAAAAGTTACCTTTAAAACCTTTAAAAAGTTACCTTTATTAAAAAAAAGTTTTTTTTTCAAAAAGGTTTTTTTTCTTGTATATTATCTTTAAAACTACCCGGCTACTTAATTTAAAGCCATACCGAATTAATGTATGACATGAATTTTTTTAACCAGGTTTATTATGCTGCTTTCTCTACTACTGTCAGTGGTTTAATTAGTTTGTTCGGGATTAATGCATTAAAGTGCTGGATAATTTTTTTTTTTTTTTACACATGAGGCTTGGTTTTATTTCAGTAATTATATTAATAATCGGTATCATCCTTACTGGAGCTCCAAAAATCCTTGCATCAGGATTTTTACACAGGACTCAGGATTACTTGCACTCACAGGAAATTGGTGTGTGATGTTGTGCAGTTTCCAGGCGAAGAATGTTTGGCCACATATTTTTTTTTAAATATTCTTAATGCAGACCTCTACTAAGAAATTATAACATAATTTATGATATATATATGATTTTTCAATAAATTATGTTATAATTTATTGAAAATTTAGAATTAAATGAAAGATTCGTGATTTCAACAAGATTGTACCACATGTCACACAGAAAAAACAACAATGGACCTTTTGATAATTTATTTAAAGTCTACTAAAGTTCTGTTCAGTTTAAATCTTTCCATAGCGGGATATTTATGTACTACTTACTAATCACAGAACCGGCAAAAAAGTCCCTTGCTGCTGTCTTTCTTTTATCGGGCGGGTAATTATTTATTGGCGGTTATATTTATGTTATTTTATTTACGGACGGAATTAATTGATCCTTTAGATCAGAAAAAAAGAATGTTGGCAGGGGCTGACCTTGGGAGACTAGCCTTGTATGTGTTTCGTTCTCCCGGCGTGATTCTCCTTTGATCCGTCTACTGAAATCCTTTCGATGCTGACGCCTTCTGGCCTAAAAGGAACACGCCTTTTGGAGACCCTAGTGTATGGAGAATGCTCTATACTCCTCTCGCCGTAAGGAATCACAGGTGCTGACAGTGAAAGAGTAATATCGACTAGCTTACGGCCAGCTAGGTCACCTGATATTTCTGCTGCAGATTATTTTCTCTGGATATTCAAAAGGTTGTGTATTCAAAAATAATCCATACACTATTGAAAAAGTGAAAGATAAGATAATTAAAGTATAACGAGAAATTGGAAGAGGTTCATTTAGAAGGGTTGCACGAAATATGAAAAAGATGGTTAAAGGTTTGCATTGATGAAAATGGTGGACACTTTCAACATTTGTAATAAAAAAATTTAATATAAATATTGTTTTGCACAAATAATTGAAATATTTATAACTAATCGCATTAAATATAGCACATTATTTGATTCGTTTAGGTTAAGTGGACTGTAAATAAAACAAATACTGATTACAGTTAACAATTGTATATTAACATTTTCATGATTTAATTTAATTTGTATTACATTGTTGAAAAATATATATAATTTAACGAATGTACTTGTCTACTGAGTGATGTGTAAAATATGTGTCTTCAAATGATAGATCGAGACTAGCCGAGACGAGACTGAGACGAAACTAGACTGTCAGATTATAGTGCTGAACCACCTTATATAGTGTAGATGGAGCCGAGTGAATCGCCAGGAGCTGTGTGAATCATACGGAGCCGAGTGAATCGTCAGGAGCTGTGACCAACTTTTTTTTTCCTACATCCCTGGGCCGGACATCCACTTAAGTATACGCGGCCCAGGGACGTGTCCATTTACTCTAAGGAGGCGTCCCCCACCCTCCGGTTGTACACCCGGCACGGCAGGTTAGCCTCCCCGGTCTCGGATCTTTACTTTTTGCTTTACTTGCCTCTAATCCCCCGCTTCGGAGACAAAGTCTAGCTATGCCGTCCCTCACCCCCTCCGCGGGGGACCTAGTCTCGGTCTTGATGCCACCCCTCAAACCAGCGGTGCGGGCCGCAGAAAGCACAGAAGCACCCCCTGAACCCACACCGCCGGCCGGGACTCGGTATTTTCTCTTTCCCCATTGTCTCCCCAGGAGTTCCCTCCCCATCACCGGAACTCGCATACCTAGGCATACGGGCCCTCCGAGGAGGGACTGTCTTCCCTTCCCTATTCTGTAGTTACAGCCCCTGTCTTCTCACTTCCTCTTCTTTTGTTCTGAGTACCTCTCCTGCGAACCCCAATTTGTCTCGTTGAGTACCATCCAGCTAATCAAATTCTCTGGTGTTATATTATTTGCTGTTATTTCGTTCCTATTACGTTCCCATCTACGACAGCTGAAGACCGTATGTTCTGCGTTGTCTACTTCTTGGCAATACGCACACTGTGGTGTTGACCTTTCCCCGATTCTGTTCAGGTATTGTCCAAATGAGCCATGTCCGGTCATCATTTGCGTTACATAAAAATCTAGATTTCTTCGTTTCTTACCTATACAGTCTTCTATATTTGGAATTAACCGTCTGGTCCAATCCCCAACCTGCGAGCCAGTCCATATGTCTTGCCAGTCACTCACTATAGTAGCTTCCACTTCATTTCTTGACATTCCTACAGATCTCAACTTACGTCCCTTCACCTGCAATTCAATAGGTGGCACCTCAGTCAATACGCATAATTACATGTTTATAACTTTGGATGCATAAAAATTATATAAAATAATTTATTTTTGATTGACAAAAAGATAAAAATATTATGTAAAAAATAGAAAGGTTCCAAATAAGGCATCCTAAATTCACATTACTGAGACCACACATTCTAATCCGAATTATTTTCCAAGACCTTACTCCGTAAATGATTATTTTTCTGACTTCATATATAAATATTTTATGCGTGTACTATTACGAAAAATTAATTGTACATGATTCTAGAATTATTGGGGATAAAGGATAAAGGATAATGTCCTTTATCAATTTCATAATAATTAATTCATACCTAAAAAAGATACGAAATCCACTGTTTTGTTGTTTAATAGCGTGATAAACTTTGTTTTCTTTTAATTCTTGAAGATGAAAAAATAACGATTAAGTTCAGAATGAGAATTTTCATGTCTGAGATTTGAAAAAAGTATATTCATATTATTTAACAGATATGACATCGTTCATTTACAATATTTCTTATAATTTAAACATAAAAAATCTTATTTATTATTTTTATTTATTTATTTATTATTATTATTATTGGATATGTTACATTTTATCTTTCCTATTAAATCAATTTTCCTAAGATTCACTTAACATTTTTAAAAATACAATTTTTTTTTGTTACAATATTTACATGTACCAGTTTTATATTACTCCGGAACAAACTTAATCCATTTTAATTTTTATTTAAAAACAGATTTATTACAAACTGATGATAAATAAAATTATTTAATTTTTTTTAATAATAGTAATTATATAGATTTTTATTTAAAAAAGTTTGGTTGTTCCGTCGTAACAAATCCAAAAAGAACCGATGTTCTTTGGTGGTTGGGTTTCAAAGATTATTTCTATTATAACTAACAGTAATTTCTTTTTAATTTAAAAAAAAATATTTTTTTTTAAATAAAAGAATAAGAATAAGTATAGAATAATCTAACTAAAAAACTATAAAAAAATTGTCTTTTAATTACTTTATTTCCCACCAGGCTGGTCTAGCGGTGAACTTGTCGTAAGTTACTTGTTGAACAGCTGATTTTTGAAATCGAAGGTTCTGAGATTTAAATCCTAGTAAAAGGTAGTTACTTTGAATACTGGATTTGAATACTAGACAGTAGGTACTAGTGTACTTTGATTATTGGGGTTCAAATAACCATACATCTCAGGAATGATCGATTTGAGTCTGTACAAGACAACATCTCATTTACAAGTCATACACATCAACCTCAATCAATTGAACCATGGGGGGGCTTGCTTATTGTTCACTAGATGAACAGATTGCATCGTACGCATTAGGAATAATAATAAAAAAATTAGTTTATTGTTGAAATATTTTGAAAAAAAAATCATCATTGAATTAAGATTCATAGAATTGCACAAATATGAGAGATTTAATTATATATATATATATATATATATAAATTCTCCCTTTTTGATTCGCTTATAAAAAAACTGACTTTTTTCCTTATACAATTAAAATATTTCTGAAATCTTTTTTTTTTGTTCTCTCACATTTATCTGGACTTGGTGCCGGTGGTTAGTGGTTACAAAATGGTACACAGCCATTTTGGTTTGTATATCACCACGCAAAAAAAACCGGCATGTTTATGTCCTCTTTCCCCATTCTTGATTTTACCTTGATAACTGCTAGGGAAAGAAAATATTGTGAAAAAAACTTTAAATATATTTGTACAGGCGTATCAAAAACCTCACTGTTTGACCAGATTGGGCGATAAATGAGTCGATTTTTTGTGTTTTGAAATTTTAAATTACGTTCGAATTATTTGAAAAGTGATTCATTTGATCAAAGCTTCTCAGAAGAAGGTGAACGTTATTTTCCTTATAGTTATTATTACGTATTAGATAATTAATAGTTATAAACAGTTATAAATAATAACTTCTGAGGCGATGAGATCATAAATACCAATGCATCAACTAAATGAAAGAGGTTCTCAATTAAAACCCACAGTTTACACTAAAATTTAAACTATATTTCGCTTAAAATCAGTGATTTATAAATCATTTTATTTATTTTTAATTATTTATTTCAACAGGAGAAAAATTAAATTGATTACATTTTTTTTTTTTTAGAACTAGAATTTCTCAGAAAAGGAATACAGGCTCTAACCGATAATATAAAGTACAAGATAGCTGGAATTAATCTTAGTCAACTATTTTATCCTTAATATTTTATATGGTAGTCGAACCTAATGTACGCAAAATAATGTTTGATTCTTGGTTAAAGTTAGGTTAACTGAAATCAATTCTCACGTCATCTTCTTTAATATTTTTGTGTTTTAATTAAAAATATCTTCGGCGCAGATATAGATGGGAGAGAAATAATGGATAGTTATTAGCTTTTTTCTTCTCACATCCTCACACTACTGAGACCAACACTCATACATACTTATCTAGAAATCCCTATTTTTGTCTTTTGTTTAACTCAAGGGACCTCGAAACACGGAGAAATAAAAAAATTCCAGCATATAATTTAATGACATCAGTACCTTCCTTCAAATATAAATTTTTTAGCAACTTGGCAAGGAAAAATATTTATTTTATCATTGAAAACTCAAAAAAAAAGACTGTTTACCTCTTGAAGGGGAACGCCTCTCTCACGGGAATTTCTATTTGCCGTGTTCTTTATCTTTAATCTTTTATTTTCAGAGATTTCTCTTTCTTTCCCTTGCCACAATTTTACTTCCTGAATAATATATTTTACGCTTGAATCACTTTAAGCTTTTAATTTTTTATTAGTTAAGATTACGTCATCATCATCTTCAATAACTTCGTACGTCTTCCAGCGTAAGATCTACATTCTTTTTTGCATTTTTTTATGTCAAAGAGTTTATAAGTCAAAATAGGAATAAGAAACGTTATATTACGATAAAATAAATTTGAATCATATGAATATCTATCTAACATTTTACAATACCCAAATCAATTAGAGCTCCTTTCCCAGTCATTTTATATAAAATGATACGTTACGATGAATTTTAACTAAACTCTAAATATTTTACGCCATAAAGAAGGATTGATTATGATAATTTCAACCCAAAAGCACTGCATAATAAATTTAGTTTTCAATATTTACGCATTTAAATAAAGGCGTAAATATTAATGTGTATTTTAATAAAAATAAAAAAATACTGCTGCTGGAAGGCCGTTCCAATACTGCTTTTCGGAAGAAATAAAAAAGTGTCCTTTCGCATAAAATTTGTTCTACGCTTTATTTAAAAAATCAGTATTCATTGTTACCATAGGAAAAAATATTTTCACTTCATATTAAATGGTGTGTGACGAAGACATTGCTGTTGCCTACACATATTCTACAATACTGAGCAAATGCTATGAATCGGTGATCCGTTTGTTTACGTCTAGCAGACAGAAAGATATATCTAAAAATATGGCTTCGTTAACACCAGACTGCAGACTATACTGGAATGAGATAAGCAAAAAAAACACTTTGAAGATAACCAATCCATTTGCTAAGTTTTTTAAGTCTGTAGACATTCGGGCGTATCAAATTGGACCATTTCATTAAATAAAACATTTTTTACTTTGAAATCTCACTGTTAAATCGTTCAAATGTTCATGTATTAAATGTTTTTCTAGGGTTAAAATTATTTGGTTTGATTCCTAACCCTAACTTCTCTTTTATTTTTATTGATAAATTATTATCAAATTATAAGCCGGTAAAAAATATAACCTAAATTATAAACGTCAGACCCAACGAAAGTGGCTTTTGGATATCCATAGGCAAACGGCGACAAAATTAGTAGTTAAAAATCTATTTTATGTAAAATTTAAGTATGTGATATAAAAAAGATAAGTTTCGCTTTTTATCTATATAAACATTAAAATCACATAGCCATCCGCCTGTGGTTGTAGACCATGTACTTGCGGTCTGTTATAATACAAAATCAAACATTCCGGTTCTGAAAAATTTACGAGTGAGCCCCTGATAGAAAAAAAAACTAAGATCAATCCACTTTTGTTCGAAACCGATATAAACTGTTCGCTTTTTGGCGGTCTGGAAATGAAATATAAATTCTGTTTATAATATTAAAGCACTTATTTGTGATGGTTTTATTAAATTTAACACTACGTCTGTTAGTATTGGGAAATAGCCAGTACAAATTAAACCCTCTCGACCACTGCAGGAATGGTTTTATTTACCCAACCTTGAGCTGAAATTATTTATTTACAAACTTAAATCAAACCAATCATATACCAGTTAATCTAAACCTACGGACTACGAATATGATAAAATGTAACATGATTACCCATTCGGTGACGTCCAGTAATAACCAGTTAATTTATGTTGTAATTCGGTGAACGATAACACTAGCATAATTCTCACTAGACATCATTATTGGAAGATATATGGGTACTTTTTTGTTTTACACCCCTCACTTTTTTCGAATTTTTTCACATAAAAATTACTTAATATAGCATGTTTTCTATAATTTATGAATAAAAAATTAGAGAAAACACACTAATGTGCTGTTTTATACCGGTCATTTTAAAGATATTAGTCAAGGTTAGCGACCAAAGCAAGGGAAGGTTAATGTCAGCTGAAGCAATAATTTAATAACGGATTGGATTGGCGAGGGGTTGAGGGACAGCCCCCTGCGGAGCTGCCGTTCGTCTCTGTTTGCACGGATGGGCGGCGGTGATGAGACAATAATCTCCCTCATTCCTTCTCTAAAAGACCGAGACCCGATGTGAGTGCCCTCTACAGAGTGCTCTCACTAGAGACATTGGCGTCAAGACCGTGTCCCGGCTTCTGAGGTGGAGTCCAGGAACGACATAGTCGGGCTTGGATACACCACCCTAGGGGTTAGAGGCAGGCAATGAAAAGATCTAACCGGCGGGCAGACTAGACTTAAGGCCGGCTGACGGGGAGGCCGTTTGAGTAGACAACCCTCTGCGCTGTGCTTTGCTTTGTTGTGGGGTTAGGGTGAAAGAAATAAAAAATAACGGATTGGAAAATGTACCTGGGAGAAGTGTGAGCGTGTACTGATCATTTATTAAAAAACCCATAACAAGTAGATGGTCCAGGAATGATGATAATAATAGACGAGTTCTCATTTACAAAAAGAAAGTTCAATAGAGGCAGAATTCTTTTAAATCAGTGGGTATTTGGATATAAATCCAGAGAAATTCTAAATATAATCTAACTAAACTTAACCTACGCTTGCTTCGCTTGCTAGCTAACCTTGACTAATTAACAGTAAGTTTTTGCTTACATAAATAATAAATTTAGTAATTATTGCAATTATTTATTATTTAAAAAATCAAAACATTACTATTAATTAGTCAAGGTTAGCGGGCGAAGATTAGATTTGGTTAGATTACATTTATAATTATAAGCAATAATGCTTATATTTTTAATACGTAAAATATGATAATATGGAGATTGTTTAAAATGACCGGTATAAAACAGTATATTAGTGTGTTTTCTCTAATCTATTGCTGGATTGTTTTTATTGAGTTGTAGGGTTACTATGGGGTATTTCTCTAATGTTTTATTCATCAATTATAATGAAACATGTTATATTAAGTAATTTTTATGTGAAAAAATGCGAAAAAAAGTGGGGGGGGGCGTAAAACGATAAAGTACCGATATATGAGCCCAATATATATTTTAAGAATATTACAATAGAAAAAAAAAAATTTTTTACCATCTGTTAGATACCCTTTAGATTTGTAATATCAATATACGAAAAATCCAGAATGTGAATAAAATCGTGTTTAAAAAATTTAAAACAAAATAAAGTTGTTTTCAGTCCTATAAAAATTAAAAATGACAAGGTTTTCTATTATAATATAAAAAGATATAGAATAGTTGATATAAACAATTTATTCATGCATAATCAGTATATATTATAATAGTTTTATAAAAATTTGAATTAAGTTTATGCATATTTAAATTCATTTAATAGGATTTTTTTGAACTGCTAAACTTAGTTGCAAAGTTACTTTGGCGGCGCCTTTCTTTGAAGGGAGTTAAACAAACTGGTGTCACGATACGATAAATGCTTGATTTGGGCAAAAATTACTTTGAGAAATAATATAAATATGCATGTAACTTTTATATATAGTTTTTTTTAAATTTATTTTGTATATTTTTATTACTCAACCGGAGGTTAATTTATAATTCCCCAAAAATTAGTAAAATGAAAGTTAACTACATCAGCACCAAAAATCAAATGTATAATAATTTAAAATTTGATTTTAATAGTGTACATCCTAATGTATGAATTGGTTTATAGATAACAAATATAAGCCTAACGTTACAAAATTGAATAATGTAAATCATTTTCAGTAGTTATCATATTATAATACTAATACATTTTTAAATGATATTTTAGAAATCTTAGTTATCTAGAATGACTTTGTTGTCGTTGTTTTTTGTTGTGCCCCTGTTTAATTAATGAATGTACCTACAGCTTGGTACACCGGTGGAACTGCCTGGCCAGGATACGTAGTTAATTAGAATTCAGTAGCAGGTGTTATTGTATCCGATTGACATTATGAAGGAGCCGTTGGAGAGTTAAATTATATTTGGTTAGGTTTAGCCTCTAATTATCAACGTGCCATATGAAAACCAACTATATCATTTCAATGGATACTATACTAATATTACCTCCTATATATTACTGCATAGAAAAAGAACTATCTATTAGGCAGCAGTATTTGAACAACTTTGTTGCTTCATTACTATCACTTTTTATGTAATCCTTTTGGAAATGTCATTAAATCTAAAGGAGTTTATCCTTACAGTGTCAATAATATAAAGTTAGTGTTCAAAATACAAGCTCTTTCTTTTGTTGATGCCTTGTTTTTTATTTTTTATTTTTATTAACAAAATCACCATAGAAGATTGAATATACAACAGTATAATTAATTACGTAATGTCAATAAATCAGTTTATACTATAAATATTTGATTAATTAAAACCATAAAAATTATAATAGACAAATTCGAGTGCCCAAATTTCCGTCTTCCGTAGAATATCAGTTATATTCGTAATCACTTAACCACAAATAATTGTTCTCACTTCCAGCGAGAGCGTTTGAAATTCATTATTTCTTGGACGATTTTTTATTCAAATCATCCTCTATTTCTAACCAAGTCGCAATAATCTCACAAAATCTATGAGATTTCACACTCACAAATCTGTTTCAAACACGGTTTCTTAATTTTACAGATTACGTAATCTCGTCTTGGCTATCTAGTTTGTGTACTATTTGCAGAGATCGATTATAAACGATCCTAAATTTTGAAGAATAGAAATCATTCCACTGGATAATAATAACCTGATCACATTTTTCAGCGATCAGTGTTTGCTTTAATTATTGGTCGTATGGTCCCTTAAAACTGTCTATTACAAATATAGGAAGGATTTGGTAATAAATCGCCTGCTTGATGCTCCCAGATGAATTTTCTCGTAATTCGGTTAAGAACTGATTTATTATTTAGCTATCTCTTTTCTTGTGCTCGTAAAAGAATATCGGGTGGAAGTTTTTCATCTTTCCATAGACGTTTTTTTTCCCGTCCAAAAATATTGTCATCATAATCGAGCAATGTGCAATTGTTTTCTAACCGTTCTATTTTGTAACGTCCTATTTTTTCAACCTTCATTCCGGAAAAAATGGTGAGCCTAGTATATGGGTTACTATTCTATCTTTAATTTTAAAACTCTATACAATCTATACCACCGTTAGGTATTGCTTCAGAGAATGAGATGAAATGATAACTTCGTAATGGGTGAAAATGCCTTGCTTGACGGAGATTCGAACCCGGGACCTCCGGATGAAAGGCCGAAACGCTATCACTTCCGCCACGGAGGTCGGCATATTTATAGATTTATTTTTAAATAAGGATTTTGTTTAAAATATGAAAAAATGATTCTTTAATAAATCAATCATTTTACAATTGATGTATATCAAGTGTATACGCGTAGGTTTTAGTACGTGTGAATTTAAAAACGAACTTAAATTTCATAATAAATGAATATAATTCATAATTACCGGCAAGTAGTTGAAGACTTCCGGCTACTTTAGCTGTGGCTGTGTGTATAACATATGAGACACAACAAGCAGCGACCGCTGTCAACGCTACAAGTAGACTTAAAGCACTTCCTAACCCGGCTAAAACTGTACTTGCTTGCCACCATGGACTGGGTATGTCCCAAAACCTGGAAATAAAAATAAATAATGAATTAATATAAACATAAAGTAGTATAGCCTTATAAAGATGCCAAGGAGGATAGAATTTTGAAAGAGAATAAAGAAAAGGTAAATTTTACTGTGTAAGGGATGAAAAGATTTAAATAACTTAATGCAAACTTAGAAATTAAATACGATTAAAAATTCATGGAGAAGAAAGGTTTATCCAAGACTTGACTTATCACAGTGAGTAGAATTAAATAACACGATTTGAAAATTACATTCACGTTTTAATTTAATGCACTTAAAAAATGTTAAATACATATTTTTAGAATATTCCTAACTATTGCTTATATGAGTTGTGATTTTTTTTTTATTTATAAGTTTAATTCTATGAAATTTAGCTTCACTGTACAACCTAAAAAATAAAAATGATTTCATGCCAGTAACATTGTCGAATGCGACAGAGATATCCTGTTATTTCATAACTTACGTAAAAAAATGTAAATAAATGGTTAAATCATTTATTTTTTTGTTATCTGTTTTATTAAACGGATTATTACTAAAAAAAAATTCATTGCCTTGTAATTTTTACCCCATTCTGAAGATAGTAAAGCTATTCTGCCGTGTAAGACTATTTTTGGTATTTGTATAAAATACTAACATTTGACCGAGCTGAAAACAGAGTTGAAATGCAAGAAATCCTTTTCCAAAATTGTAAACAGTAGGCAAATATTTCACGTTTCGATTCTTATATCATAAAAATAATATATTCGCTTATTAAATATATTGAACGTAAGTTAAAAATTTATTTATTTATGAATATAAATCTGAAAAAAGATGATACCTGTGTTTGTTAATTTTTTAAATATTAATATGATTTCATGTATAATTCTTTTTGAAAGCCTATGTTTTTAGGTATGTTAAAACAAATATTTTGTTACATATCATATTCTTTCCAAAGAAAGAAGTATTAATTTGGAACTGTTTAGTTATTCCGTTTGACAATTGAACTCAATCGATAAAATAACCTATCTTGTTCTTTAGCTTCTGTCAGATACTGAATTAGATTCTTTGGTCCTGTGCCAAATGAAATTTTTGTGGTGTTAATTTTTTTAAATAAAAATTTTTTTTACTATTTACTTATCTCGCTATAAATAAGACGCTTTAATACACATCAAACAGATTCAAGACGAAAAAGAAAGTGAAAAAGTGTTGAACGACCAAAAATGTTAAAATTAAATTTGTTTCATTGATGCGTCCAATCGCCACTGATGTGACATCATCCGGTCATTGTGATGCAACCAAAATCGGTACTAATATTTTATAGCAGCTATATTTTACTAGTTTTCTCATATTCCGTACAGTTTGTTACTGTAATATCTCAATCATTGTACATATGTATACTTCAATCATTGTACAACTGTGTTTTTCATGTTATCTAATATTTGTACCATTGAACGTATTAAAATTTTGTAGCAGCTGTACTTTTCATGTTTTCTAATTTTCTGTACAGTTTGTTAGTGTAACAGTTCAGGTACTGTATTTACTTTCCTCGATTTAGAAATAAATTATTAATGCAGTTAAAATGATTTATTTTTATTTTTATAAAATTTAATAATTAAATCTGTTTACAGAAGCTAAAATATTATTACAATTGAAAGTCTAACAATACTAGTAATTAACTAATGTAATGTACTAGTAATTTAATTAATGTACTTAAATTCATTAAAATTAACAAATAAATTAACTACATTTCAAGAAGACAGTTCAAATCCCGGTAAGTCTTGGAATTTTTTATATGATACAAAATCTGTCTATCACAGAATGACTGTAAGGGATAAGTGTAGGTTCGTGGTTTTTTTTTTTTTTGAGAATAAATAAATAAATTATATATATATATAAACAAAAGATGTGATAGATATTACATAAATACAGCCAATAAATAAAATAGTAAACTGCCCAAAAGTCAGTTTCACCAATTTTGTTTTTTGTCTTCAGTCATTTGACTAGTTTGATGTAGCTCTCCAAGACTCCCTAACTAAACGTTAAAAAATATTATATCTTTAATACGTATATCAGAGAAATTGTTCAAAATGTTGCCTTTCTTCCTTTAAACACTCATACAGGCCACCGATCTATGCATATTTTTGCAATAAAATGTTTACTGGTTTGAAAAATTGAAAATTGTGTTTTCAAGTGACAGCTTAAGGAAAAATTCTAGTCACTTTGATTTGAAGAAAATACAATGTCTTTGACAATTCCCAAGAACAAAAAATCACCAGACATCAAAATACATGAACGTGGTAATAATTTACTTATTTCTCAGGTTCCTTCTTCTTCATGAAAGGTTAATTGATGTAGCCTCTAACTTGAAGAGCTTAGGGGAAAGGCACCTTATTTTACAGTCAAACTTAGCCTCAGTTTAATACGGATTGTTTAATGCTCGAGAATATAAATATCGCTTTACATTTCAAGATATTAATCAGTCGTGACACTCCCGTCGAATAAATATGATCCTAGAATTCCTTTTTTTTGATCCCACATCAAGCATGAATTTCATGGAGTTACTTCTCCGTAATTCCATGAGGTTTTTCATCAGACCGGTAAACACAATTCTAATGGTTAACTAGGACATTTAGTCTGAGGCATAAATGAGGCCTATCAATGCTTAGAATTGAGGATTTGCTTCACAACAAGTAATAAATTCTTCACAAAATTCCATCCCACTTTCAAAATCATTTTCATGAAGAGCATAAATTAATATTTATCGTTTACACATGAACTTCAATTTCTTTAGAATCTTTCGTAGACTTTTTCTAGATAATTTCACCTTAACAGAACCATTTCTCATTGTCGTTTGAGAATTCTTTATTAACGGCTCTACAAGTAGCCTGTTTTTTTTTTTTTAAGTGCAGTGTTTTGGGTTTAGCTAATTGCAGAGCATCTCCGATGCCTCTATTATTGTCAAATTTTATGTTCAGCTAATTAAAATGTTCACAGATTGAATTAGTAATATTGCATGGAATTCTTTATGGATAGAAGCAGAATCTGTATTACTTTTCTCTGTACATTGAAGCATAAAATTTCGTTCTTGTTCTCAATCTTCAAACAAGATTATTCTTTATATAAATACAAAAATGGTTGAACAATAATTTGATATAGTAGTTATACTAGCTGTTTCAAACTACAAAACCAATATTTTCACCTATTATAGAATTTGTATGCACCCTAAAACCGGATTATTATTCACTGTATTATATAATACTCCTGAGATTTGCCTTTACGATAAGATATTTTAGAATAAAGATGTGGTGAATTAGAGAAAAAAATAATAAATAAGAAAGATTTAGGTAAAAAAAAATTAAATTTTTTCTGGAATTGAATCCAGAAACAAAATGATTTGAAAGGCGGAATTTTTATAACTGATTAAACAACCGGTCAGCAAGTTGAATATAACATCATAATATTCTGTTCAAGGTAAAAAACAAAAATTAAATATTGTTTGTATATATAGATTCTATCCTTTCCTATATGATGTTTATTTTTTATTAAAAATAATTATGCGAAAAATTCTAACCACTAATGACCTCTCATTCTAAATTCGAATAAGTGATTTTAATGTAGTGATAAAGAGCTCATTCTTGTTTTTATATTATTGTAATTTTTATGATAATTATAATATTTAATGATAATTTTATTCATTTCCTTGTATATGATTATAGCGGAAAAATTCACTGTTCATTTTCAACAGATCTATTAAATAAAATAATTATTAAAAACTAAAAAAACCTGACTACTAATTGCACACATCTACCTAGAATAATTATGAAAAACAAAATCGTTAAACAAGCTTTTCTTTCTTGTATTTCTTCAGGATATATCCTGACACCCTTTTGGGGAAGACTCCCGATGATCCCGGTCGCCACATAACCCCCTCCATTCATAGCCGTAATGGGCTTTAACGGAGGTCATCTTTTTGACTCTTTAAACCTGATAACAAAACGCAGTTATCAGTTTGGCCTCTGTCAATTTGCCACCGATGCAAATGCCTCGGCAGACATTTCCATCAGTATATTTACATAACCTACTATCGCCTTCGTATTGCCTCTTCTAACCATGATCACCTATCATAACTTGAACCCTCAAACATCAAATTAACCGATTCGCGGAAGCGTAATTCCTGCGCCTTTCTCTAACACCGGAGGTTCCATACAAAAACCATTCCTTTATCTAACTTCAATTAGACTATGCACTCGGATCATAAGATTGAGTCTTTAAAGACCAAAAATACTATCCTCTTACCAGCAAAACAAGTGTTGATTTCAACAACGAAAATTTTGTCCTATAATTCTTCAGGATACAATAATTTAGTCTGCGATGTGGAATTTAATATTATTTCTACATTTTATGTTGTATTCGGGCGCCTGTTCTTGATAGTCGTAAAAGTGGAAGCCATTAAAATCACCATCTCATATAGCCTACACAAACACCTACCTTTTTTTTTTTTTTTTTTGAACTCTACTCCCCTGGGCCAGTCCGACTGGTTGGTATTGCGCCACCGAGGGGAGTGTCTGTTCTACTCTAATGGGCCTTCCCACCTACCGGCTATAAGTCCGGCATGGCAGGTCGGCCCACCGGTCAGTTCTTTTGAGTTCTTTTGCCCCATCCGTATATCGCCACGTCACGACAATACCATGCATTGTACAACACCTACCTACAAGATGAAATGTACACGTAATATTAAATTTCACGTCGCTAACTTATTATAAACTGAAAAATTTCGTAAGAAAAAAAAGAGAGACTTGTTTAAGTACTTTAGTTCGTTTTTCTTAATTATTCCAGATAGATGTGTATAATTAAAAGTCGGAGTTTTTGTTTTTTAATAATCATTTTATTTAGCGCTCTTTTGATGTTTCTATAACTTTACCATTCAATATCTTGATACGATAGTAGTATTTTTTATCTTATTGGAAACATCGTGCTATTTAAATAGAAATATAAATGCTAATGAATGATAATATAGATGCGTGTTGTGATGCATTCCTTCTTCCTTTTGCTGAGCACATTTTATGTTTATATCGAGAGAACGTTGAATTTTTCGAAAAATACCATATAAACAAAAAGATTTTATGGAATACTAAATTTGATATAGGGTAATTTTTTAATTTTGGGTATCGCCCCCCCTTCTCTTTAGATATGACGATTTAAGATAGCTTATGTTACATCCAGACCAAAGACCTGCTGCTACTCAAAAGTTGGTTTAATTGGTTGGATCATTGAAGCTAAGAAAGGAACAAACAAACATACGTTAAATTCATTACCCCACTACTTTGACAAAACTGACAGTCGGGTTAAAAAAAAATCAATTAGTTGAAAAGATTAATTTTAAATTTAATTGTGCACTTAAAAATTAATCGCCGATCTAAAAATCAACTCATTTTTTTTGAAACTGTACAAATAGAATTTGTTATGCTTCTTCATTTCGATTCTCCGAATTTCACGTTTCAAGGAAAAAATAACTAGGTTGCAGAACTTAATTTATTGATTAATTTCGTAAAAATTTTAATTTTTATTTAAAAAAGAAATTTAATTTAAGGTGCTTATTTATTTTTTTTTTTATATAAAAAAAAGAGAAATGCATGGATGAGATATATCTATGAAGTATCTGATTAAAGATATCAGCGTTATTTTGATTATCCGCATCGGTATCGTATTTGCGGGTTTCTATTTAGTTGAATTTCACTTCGTAACATAAACATTATATATTATGGTTATTTTACACGTAAAATAAAAATTTAAAACGTTAATGGAATTAATGAAAAGAGGCAGAACCAAGTGACCCAGACAATGAATGAACAGATGTGTATATATATATACATTTTTTTCCTTTTATACCTCCCTCATTCATTTAGTAACTCCCTCTACATTTCTTTCTTCCAAGGCGAAATATCTGGTGGATTGTGAAATATTCATCTGTGTTCCTCCACTTTTTTAAATTTTCCACTTTATTTAACAGTAGGAGCAGTTCTCCCTGCATCAGCTCTACTATTCCTTTCCTTAGTTACTTACCCGTCCCACTATTTCATAATTCCCTTGAAAATGAAAACGTTGGATCTCTGCTTTTTTTTCTTAACCTTCCCGCCTTGTTTTTTGTTATAGTTTATAAGTTATAAACTAGTTATAAGTGACTGACTTAAGTTTGAAATCATATTTTATGTTTATTAATAATGCGTAAGTTATTTGGATTTCTCTTAGATTGTAAAATCTTTTTCAAAATTCCTTGATTATTATTAATTTTTAATTAAACATTATGAAGTATTATAGGAAATTTTAAAATAATTTAACATATTTTAACTTTAAGTGTGTAATCCATTGTATCATCATTATTTAAGATTAAATAGTGGATCATTATAAACTTAATTGTGTAGATGTACACCGACGGTGGTACAGAGTGATTCAGAGAACCCACCGGATTGGTCTAGTGGTGAACGCGTCTTCCCAAATCAGCTGATTTGGAAGTCGAGAGTTCCAGCGTTCAAGTCCTAGTAAAGCCAGTTATTTTTACACGGATTTGAATACTAGATCGTGGATACCGGTGTTCTTTGGTGGTTGGGTTTCAATTAACCACACATCTCAGGAACGGTTGAACTGAGAATGTACAAGAGACTACACTTCATTTACACTCATATATATCATCCTCATTCATCCTCTGAAAAATTATCTAAACGGTAGTTACCGGAGGCTAAACAGGAAAAAGAAAGAAAGAAAGAGTGATTCAGAGCGTTGATTTGTAATGAATTTACGAAATCGATAATTTTAATTTATAGTTAATAAATAAATAGTTCACTAATATCACATCCATTATAAGGGGAAATATAAATTATTCATATTTAAATAATAAATTTTTAGCGTTTAAATGATGAAAAGAAAGGAATTTTAGATAAACAATGATTATAACTGTAAGGATAAAGTATTACTAAAAATGAACAAAAGCCAACGTCTGGTCGACAAATGATCTGAATTTTCCCCTTTTACAGTTTCTCCATTGTTACGTTACGATAATTAAATTGGTCTAAGGTAATTTACAAAATTAAATTAAAATTCCATGTAAATTGAGATTGTTTGTGTAATAGTGTATTGTGTAAAAGAATGAAAATAAGCGGATTACAAATTTGTCCTTCACCAGATGTTTTCCTTACATCAATTAATTTAAAATAATATAATTTCGTAAATATTTTAATTAATAATATTAAAATTAAATTTAATGGTTATCTTATTTTTCTAATAGCGAAAGATTAGGGGCCACATTTAAAAAGTTTCATGTAACATCTCAAAAATTCTAAAAACAGTGAGATTTTTAAATTTTCAAAAATTCATGTCAGCAAAAAAATTCTCAAAAATTGTTTTCTTTTTAAGTACTCTTCTTTTTTGAAATTTTTCAAATGTATTTTTAATTCATTTAATTTAGTTAAAAATAAATGAGTAAACATTCAGTATTCTAATTATTTGGTAATAAAATAATTTAATCATATAAATCAAGGATAATTAATATAGATAACTAATTACCTAATTATTTTCAACTATATATTTTTTTTTTTTTAACTATATTTTTAAATATAATTAACTAATTACCTAAATTATTTTTTATACCTCAATTTTGGTATCAAGCTTGTTTAATTCCTAAATTAAATCTTTCAGATAATATCTATTTACACTTACTTTTTTTGATGTTCAATATTATTCACATTTATCTTTCATAATTCTCTTAGGATTTCTTTTTAATTGCAGTCTTTCTACATCATACTCTTTCCTACATTTTCTAATATAATTATTATATCATAGTCAGAAGGTAATAGATTACAATAAACTATTTCCTAAATTTATCCATGAATGCATCCTATTATTCCTCTTTATTAAATTCTGAACGATGGATTTTGGCCACATGTAGGCAGAATTAATATAGTAGATTAGTAGAGGCGTTAGAAAATTTGTATTCTAGATATTCAATCCTCGCCGAAATCAATAATGCAATCGTTAACTTGAACAATCGCAACACACAAGTGAGTTTATATTGGATCCCTAGCCACGTGGGAATTACAGGTAATGAAAGTACGGATTCCGCTGCTAAAGACGCATGCATTTAGCACCGGAACAGTTGTCTTTAACTCCGACAAATTAAGGTTATTGTGTTGCCACGGGATTCTTCAAGTAGAAAAATTCGCAGAGGAAGTGGTCCTCTGCCGATTACTCTTAGGACATACCAGAGCAACTCACGGTATCTGATGTCATTAGAAAACACACATCTGTGTACATGATGTGATTGCTGCTTGACTGTACGCTATATCCTTGTGGATTGCATATGATATGCAGTCCTGCGGCGTAAATTTAATTTCCGAAAAACATTCACCTTATCCTAGGCAATAATAAAAAGGTTTTAGATTGGTTATTGTTACTCCTACAATGTTTACAGTATGCTTCATAAAATTTAATGTTATTTGCCTTATGACACTAATCATCAATTTTTACTTTCCTGTCTGCCGCTATAGGTGTAGAAGGAAAATTATTGAAATCGGTGCAATTTGGGCATATGCGGTTTTCACCGGATCTTAACGTTTTGACACCAAAAAACAAAAACCGGATGGAAATTTTCCAGATGTTAATTTTTGTATGCACGTGTGTTCGGTGTTGACTTCTAAATCACATTAATATCTCTAGAACTACTGAACTGATTTTGACCAAACTTGGTCAGATTACTTCTATATACGGGATATTGATATCATTAAATTTTAAACTTAAAAGTCCAGAGGGTGAGGCTGTAGAGAAAGGTCACCCTCAGTA
This sequence comes from Lycorma delicatula, assembly GCF_047948215.1. Lineage (NCBI taxonomy): Eukaryota > Metazoa > Arthropoda > Insecta > Hemiptera > Fulgoridae > Lycorma > Lycorma delicatula. The sequence goes on from NC_134463.1 coordinate 71,060,188, forward strand.
TCTCCAGATTTCGCCCTATTAAGGTCTTATTTTTCCTAGGCACATTAGTTAAATTATAAAATAATACTTCCAAAAAAAGATTATTGCAAAATCGCACTCCCACCCCAATATTTGTTCTAAATTAATGGCTAAGTGGATATACTTCGTTATTAGTACCCCCTCTCCCTGCACAAGGAGCGCTAGTGTAGCACTGACGTACAGCTGCTGCAGTTGTCTTTTTTTCTTTTTTTTCCTGTTTAGCCTCCGGTAATCACCGTCAGGTATTACTTCAGAGGATGATATGTATGAATCTAAGTAAAGTGTAGTTTTGTAGTCTCAGATCGACCATTTCTGAGATTTGTGATTAATTGAAACCCAACCATCAAAGAACACCGGTATCCACGATCTAGTATTCAAATCCGTATAAAAGTAACTTTCTTTACTAGGATTTTAACGTTGGAACTCTCAACTTCGAAATCAGCTGATTTGTGATTTGTCACCACTAGACCCGGTGGGTTACTGTAGTCGTCTGCTATGTTGTAATTTCACAGATGAACGGTAGAATTAAATAAATGAATAATATTTAAAGTGTAAAAAAGTATTTAAAGTAGCCGCTAGTACCGCCACACCCGCGCGAAATGAAATACGGCATGGCACGCGCTTTAGTTAGAATCATTGAAATTAGATAAACAACAAATATTATATTTAAATCAAATGATAAATATTTTAAATTAAGTTATGTGTGTATGTGTTTGTAAGCGGTACATTAGAAAAAAACCACTTAACGGCAAATTTCTACAACTGTGTTGTCAACTTTCTTTTTTATAAATCTACATATATTTACTTCCGTCATCTCGAAGCATGTTACAATGGTTCTGTTGTAGACGACAACAGAAAGTTTTTCAAGAGAAAAACTATATAAAAGAGGCATAAGCAAAGGGAATACTAAAAAAGAATAAATAAAACATAAAATGGGGGAAATACTTTGAGATCAGAAATAAATAGAAAATTTCATCAAATGGAGGAAAGGAAAAAAGTGATAGTAGTAGAATTTAGTTTTCCATTAATATATGATGAATTAAATACTTTAATTTAATGTTAGCAACAAAATATTTAAAATAATATTAAGAAGAGAAACAAGATTTATTTATACAATAATTAGCAATCAAATAAATTTCTTTCATTCGAGAAATTATTATACGTTTTATAATCTAAAAAACCTCCTTGTTTCCATTTTATTCTAAAAATTTACTGAATTTTACGCAATTTCAAAAAACGGTAAATGCTTACCGTAGACTTTAGGTAGACTTGAAAGATTAATCCAAACGTCGTTCAGTGATTTTCTTTAATATCAGGAAATAGTAATCATTCTAGAAAAACTTGCATTACTCATATAACCAAATTACCCCTGTATTCTTATTTTAGAAAGAATGAGTAGGCTTAGATTTGCTCGATAGACACTTCAGAATTAGGCATATTGTAGACCACTGCAGAAAACAGAATTCTCGGATTAGTCCACCAATAGGGAACCTTTAAATTCATATTATGAATTCATTTGTGCTTTGAGTTCCAGTATTCTTAGTATGGTTTTAGTAGCTTCCCATCAATACCCATAGGTAACAGGTATTGAGAATAACGCTATGAGAATGGTTGCCGGGTTTATCAGGTCTACTCCCGTGGAATGGCTCCCGGTATTGAGCCACATACCACCTCCAAACCTGCGCCGTATGAACGCTCTTGTAAGAGAGTACAAGAAGATTATGGACAATCGAAACCTGCCAATACATGAGGACATTGAGGATGCTAATCGCGATCGCCTTCGATCTAGAAAGCCACCTATCAAAACAGCAATTGCTGCCACAGAGAATGGATTTAACCTGACTGACGCCTGGCATCGAGAATGGACCACAAAGCATAATAACCAAATCCTATGTATTACTCAAAGGCCGCCGGGTTTGACTTGCCACGTAGGACATGGTCAGCGTTAAACAGAATACGGACTCAGCATGGTAGGTGCGACTATTTTCTGTATAAATGGGGTAAAACACCGACACCCCTTTGTGAGTGTGGTGAAAATCAAACTGTCAGACACATCACAAAAGTTTGCTCTAGGACAGTTTATGAAGGGAATCCTGAAGATTTCCTAATGATGATTCCAGAATCAGTAGCATATATTAGTTTGTAATTTTGACTGTAATTGGTGTTATGTTTTGGTGCCATACGCTAAATAAATAAAATACCCGTAGAACCAACTATAACGGAGAAATAGTCAAAAATAAATAAAATGAGTAGTATTAAGAAAATTTAATATACCCGCAGAGGAAAGGAAATAAAAACGAACAACCTCACTCAGAGGATACCTCAAGACAGCAAACACCACCCTATCCACAACATCACTACAAATCAAGGCATTTTTACTGGGATGAAAGTAACTTGCTGATGAACATTTATCACCAATTAGTTAAATTAATGCTACAACAGAAACAATTTCTTTTTTAATCATAAAGTGACAACTGAGGTTAGAATTCTTAAGGGTTCAAACCTCATTCATTTACAAAATTGTAACGTTTCTTAGAAATAAATCTTTCTTTCATCCATAAAGAATTTTGGAGAAAGGATTTTTTTAATATGAAATTTTAAATTTAGATAAAAATAAAGATATTCACATTTAGATCTGAAGTTGAGGTTGGAAAAATCTTAGAAAAGTTGCAATAATATTTAGCAATGACACTTACGGTTATTTCTTTGCTATAATTATTTTTAATTAATTTAATGAGTTAATATTTTAAATGGAATATAATTACATTTCTTTTGATAAATCTTTTTTCGTATAATATTGTTGAATAAAAGCCAAGAAGAGAGAAAAACGAGTGAAAAAAAAACACCTACAAATTTCTAAATTGTGTTGCGGCTGCTGAAAGAAGGGAAGGACGAATGACTTTTGGCTCTCTTGTGTTAGGTAAATCATTGTGCCAGAAGAAGGTTGAAATAAGGACGACTTGAGTAAACGTTTACACAAATAAATTCAGTTCCCGTCTTGTACTCTTGTAGAAGGTTAATTTTATTTCAACTATAACTCATGCCTTAAATTTATAAAGCCTAACGTAACCTATTTCAGACACTTTGTTATCTACGATGTTCACTCTATTCAGTTTATCTATCTCTTTTTAACGTGCTATCTTTTTGTACACTCTTAACACAATGCACACCTCCTACTAATTCTCTCCTTGCATTGTCTCGTTCTATTTGTATATTTGAATTATCTTATATCTTCCCTGTTTTTAGGTCGGATTTGCATCTTAACAATATCTATGTTTTATTGTTAGACGTATGCAATAATTAGAATAAAGCGTGTTTTAAAATAATTATTTAACTTTATTACCCGTTAATACATTTTATTATCTTATCATAGTTATTAAAAATCGTAACCAAATAAAATAGATAAAAATGAAACGACGCTTTTAATATGTTTATTCAAGTTTAATTTCAACTAGGCTTTTGTGTGGTGAACAAACAAAGAAAACACTTACCGTATTTCATTTCTCTCTTCCATCGAAAAGATGATAAACACCCACACGCCACTCTTCTGTATTTCTTCTTTTTCTTTGTTGTTTATTCTCGTCTATAGAAAGAACATTCTGTAATTACTTCTCGTTTTAGCTATCTCTTTATCGTATAATTATCTTCCCATTTCTTTTATTATTTTTTATTTTTTTTAATTTGGTTCTTATTTAATTTGTAAAAATAATTACCTTAACATTGTTTTTAAACGTTCAATGTTATTTTAAATTATGAAAAAATAACATTTACTCATATAAATTCGATCGATTCCAGGGTAGCGCCCACAGTGTAATTAATTAAAGAATTTCAAAACATTATAAAACAATATATATATATATATATATATCCTGTAAAATTATATTTCTCAAAAAAAATAAATAAATAGAAGAGGAAAAAAACAATAGCATCCTTGAGGATTCTAATTAATTATCTTTCTAATAACAAACTATTTTTCTGCATGGAATTTTATCTTATAGTTGTCGTGACCGCTAGAAAAAACAATAAAATAGTTTTTTGTTATAAATTACGTCTAATGACTAATTAATTTTTCGATACAAATTCAGTATTATACATTAATATTGTGTAGTAGTACTGTGGAATACTATTACATATCATTGAACACGTAATTTAATTACATTCAGAATCCCTTTGGCGTTTTAGATACCCTTTGGCCTCAGGAAATTCTCTATTTTTTCTTATATTATAAATTTAGAAGTAGATTATTAAAATCCAGAATACGACTTAAAAAATTACAGCATGCATTTCACCAGTTGATATTGAAAATCCAATTCGTGGCTAGGCACTTGTACTTCTAGCTCTAATAATAAGAATTTGTCAATGAACGTTTACATCAACATCTGTGAACGGATCTCCTGATTTTAATTAACTATTCTTTTCTAAGAAATAAATTTAACATTTTACTACTATATTTCAACTAGTTAATACATTAAAGTTACTTACAGATAGAATATAATACTCTTTTTTATTTCCTTGTACGAAGTAAAAGATGTATTGTGATCGCGAAAAATTTCGGTTTTCAAATTTCAACGAAAATATCCATTTCGACCATCCCTGAATCCATTTTGACTAGTTTCGACTTGACGTCTGTACGTACGTATGTATCTCGCATAATTCAAAAACGATTAGCTATAGGATGTTGTAATTCTGGATTTAGGACTGTTGTAACATCTAATTGTGCACCTTTCTTTTGATTGCAATCGGCTGAACCAAGTGTCCAAAAAAAGCCCAAAATCCAAAAAATTTGGATTTTGGACATTTTCTTAACTGCAATAATAAGCCCTCATTGAGAGCTTTTCAACCATATATTATAAGTTGTACTTATTTTCATTTGTTCAAAAGTTATAGCCAAATTAAACTTTAATTAATGAAATATTTGGATCGTTCAAGGGGAAGGCATATCACTTCAAATCCAACTTCATCTCCTTTTTTTAATATTTTTTTTTAAATTTAAATATATTGATTTATTAATTTCTGATTGTAAAACAGTTTTACAATAAATAATAATTCAATAATAACAATAAAAAGAAAAAAAATCAGAAGTTATTAATGAAATAAAATTTGATGTACTTTTAAAAATGTGTAGGCATACAAGTAAGTTATGTGGTGTTCACATTAGCTCGAAAATTAGTCAGATTAGAAAAGGGAGAAATATTATCTCTTATATTTAAAACCTATTTGTAAAAAGGTTTATTTTTTCTATTTTTTAACCTTAGTATTGCATAAAAAATGTATACATTTAATTTTACAGTTTTATGATAGTAATCACGATAAAAAAAAAAACAAAATTATACATTTTCAAGTAATTCTTTAATTATTAGATTTACACTAAAATTTTATTGGACGAAAATATGATCAGTAATTATTTCTGTAAAATTACTACCTTATTTTACTAATCTTTCTTAAGTAAAACTTTGCTCCACGAAATTTCTGTTTTCCGTAACATTTAGTAGGTGTTTTCAATGGGTCCAGATTAATCTGAAGTACTAATAGACTTATATTTGTTGTACTAAATTTATAGGTTTAAATTCATTCGTTCGAACGATCTATACTTCTTGATAAGAACGATTTATCTAAAATTATATTTGTGCTTTGGGGATAAAAAAGGAAGACATTGCGGTTAGAGCGTGTTAAATAATCACAGTTCAAAAAACGGCTAATAATGTTCAAGATTTTAAAGCTTTCGTTGTAAAAGTTTTTGTTGTTCTTAGTACTCTAAATTCATGAACCATATTTAGTTAAATTTGGCAAAACCTATTAAAAAATCATATGTAATGAAACATAAAGCATGTAAAATTTTCGCGGCGGGCCCGCCTTTTATCTTGTTTATTAATATAACGGATGACAGAAACTAAAAATCCTTAATTAAACTGTAATTTTTATTGTAATTACAATTGTTAATAACAAATTTCTAAACTTTATTAAATATGTTTCTTCTAAGAAAAATTATTAAACATTGTTTTTTTTTTTTTTTTGAAAAGGGTTGTAAGTAGTATTCGTCCAACCACATTGTAGGCAGTATGAAAAATTATTTTTTTAATATCTATAAAATATAAACAGATTTTTTGGGCCGTTAATGTAAACTTTTAAATTATTAACGTAAAAATTTAAATAATCTTTGAGGAGGGGTCTTATTTTGAGAATGAGAAGACTTTGAATTCCCAGAAATCAAAACAGATTGCACTCTTTCTTTCACTCCTGTTCACAAATAACTCGCCGAACAGCTGGTTGTTTTCAACTACTGCCCGAAATGGAATACTCTTGACGCATTCTTTACACGTTTGTTATCAAACAGTTACTGTGATCGCTTTTATCGTACAGTACACCGAACTCGAACTTAAAAAGCGATTGTCACTCTGCTGGTCTCTAATAGTATTCATATCTCCTGGCCAATAGAACAACCAGTACCCCACCCGTTCTTTTGATTGTTTAAGCGTAATAATTTACACTATCCGCATCTTCTACGCTTTTATATAAGTTCTTCTCAAGGAAGAATCCCTTTGTCGTCCTTCTAGATTCATTTTTCTTTATTTTCTCTCGCATTCTTCATTTTGGAAGTTTCTCTATCATATATATATATATATCTATCGTATATATATATATATATATATATATATATATATATATATATACTGTAACATGATTTTTCCTTAACGTAAACAAGTCTAAAAATCAACTAAAAGCATATAAAATGTTTTTTTTCCCCCTAAAATCAGGATATAAAAGAAAGCAGTTCCTCAACAGTTTGTCTTGTCATTAGACGGATATCCATACAATTCCGTATGTTTAAAAAAAAAAAAATCTAATGATATAACTGGAAAAAAACTGTAAAACCAAAAATTAGAAAAAACTAAAAATGTAATTCTCTAGGAATATGTCTGTTCGATTGAAATAATAAATACAAATCCAAAAAAAAATTACAATGAAATTGTAAACCCTACGGTAAGAGTCGAGCAGATATCAATTCTTCCACTCAAAAATCAAAAATCGCTGTAATATAAATAAAACTGTTTTTAACCAAACGATACTGATGTCAAAAAAAGGTAAGACTTTACATTACTTTTTTTTTTTAAAAAATACATGTTAAATGTATGTAATAGACAATAGATATACAATAATAGATAATAAACAATATTTAAGCGTTCCGTATAATAAGCAAAAAAAAAAAATATTTGTTACAAAACTCTTACCGTCAGGATTTAATTTATTAAATAACGAATAATCATAAGAATTGTATTATTTCTGTAAATATGATATGTATTGCATATAAATGAAATCGGGCCGGTTAGAGTTTTGCAACAATTTTTTTTTGTTTTGCTTATAATATGGAACGCTTAAACATTCTTTATTATCTAAGTCTATTACACATACTTAACATGTATTATTTTTAAATAAAATTCTAAAATAATAACAGAGTTTGATAATAGAAATGTAGTATCTACCTTTTTTAAAATTAGTATCGTTTTGTTAAAAACAGTTTTATTTATATTACAGAAATTTTTGTTTTTTGAGCTGAAGAAATGATATTTGCGAGACACTTACCTAACGGTTTACAATTTCATTGTAATTTTTTTTATATCACTGCGTTTTGTTAGATTATTCTTGTATTTTTTATTTTTTTTTTAAGAATTACTAATTGTTATCTTATGGATTTATTTCCTTAGATCAAACAAATTGAATTTCACGGCCAATTGTTTTTGTTGATAGTCATATCATTCACTTCATACCATATTTTTCCTTTTTTAATAAAACTAGTATTAGTATCTTGTAAACTAATACTTTTATTTTTTTTAAAGAAGTGATGGGAATTAAAAAAATTGTCTCATCCTCAGTACTTTCATTTACATAACAGCATTTACTATTAAAACGAGCAATAGTATATTTTTTTTTTTAATTTTATTATTTCAAGTACATTATCAAGTTTTTATACGCTATCTAGTACTCTCAAGTACTTTAGCCTCCGGTAACTACCGTTTAGATAATTCTTCAGAGGATGAATGAGGATGATATGTATGAGTGTAAATGAAGTGTAGTCTTGTACATTCTCAGTTCGACCATACCTGAGATACGTGGTTAATTGAAACCCAACCACCAAAGAACACCGGTATCCACGATCTAGTATTCAAATCCGTGTAAAAATAACTGGTTTTACTAGGACTTGAACGCTGTAACTCTCGACTTCCAAATCAGCTGATTTGGGAAGACGCGTTCACCACTAGACCAACCCGGTGGGTTCAAGTACTGCTATCTAGCGGCGTGATTCGTAACGGTACATTAAAAAAATGAAAAAAAAATGATATCATATTCGAGACCAGCGATTCATTAAATGAAAAAAAAATTTAACAAAATTCAGGTATTTTTTTAAAGTATTCTCTATTACTAATATCTAATTGAGCTGAAATATGTTTTCACGCTAATTTTTTCCCCTCATTTACATATCACCGTTAGGTTAGGTCATGTCTAGAACTGTAAACGTATTTTGTTGACTTCGTCGCCTCTAACCGACGATGTACTAACGAAATCCGTGATATATATTATGTTTGTAAGGATTTAATGTATTTATGTATAAAAAAAAAAGTTAAGTAATCCGTTTGATAACTGTACCAGAAATAATCCTCGTGATTATATAAATAAATCAAATAAATAATTCTCAAGTGTTAAATGTTAGTGTACAAACTAAAATTAAAATTGTTTTAATTAAAAGTTTCATCATATCACAATAAAGCTTACTTTAGTAAGACCGTTGTTTTATTTTTAAGGGTTTTACTTAAATATTGATGAATGGAAATTTAAATTCAAATCTGTAATTTAATATAATAGGTATTGATTGATCGAATACCATCTTCAGTAGTGAATTTTATACGAGTAATAATTAAAACACACAAAAAATATTGTTTTTACATTTTTGAGGTCTAGTTTGGATTTGAAATGGGTAAACATACTAGGCTGACAGCAGCCGATTCATTCCAGGCCTTTTAAAGTTTAAATTGCTTGGATTAAGATATATAATTTTACTAAAAGTACAGTAATTTTTGATGTCAAAAATATTTTAGCAAAATGTATTCCATTAAAATAAATTTGTTTAAAACAGAGCTTATTTGGCTTCTGAAACTGGGATTATTTTTTTTTATTTATCGTCATTAGAAAGTACATGGTACATTTTAATATTTATATTCATTTTTAAAACAAGCAGTTTTACCATTACTTAATTAATTATAAACGGGTTAAATTTTCAATTAGTAAATGGACGATTTCTAATTTAGACGCCTCTGTAACTCAGTGTTGAGATGGTTACATTATATTTACTGGTTTAATTTAATTTCTATTAAAAACTTGATAGTCTGAAAATATTAAACGAAATTATGTTAATTAATTGTAATGCATCTCATCTATCTCTGTTTAAAATCTTTCAAATTGTGTGACTTGAAAAACACTATGTAAACACATTATGAAAAGATTTAACAAAATTTGTAAAGAATAAAAACTTGTTACGAGTTAATTTATTAATTTAAAAATCAAATTACATACATTCTAAATTACAAAAGTTGTAGTTTACAGTTAAAAACAATAAAAATCTTTAAAATACAGAAGCAAAAAAAAAATTATTATTATATATTGCCGTGTGTTCGGGGCTCGACCAGGATATTGAGAGACTTTTAAAAAAAGGAAATTAAATAAATAAATAATAATAATAGTGAATATATGACATACAAAATAGTAATTCAAATAAACACAAGATTTGTTTAAAGATAATTAAATTATAAAAATCAGAATACAGTCTCATCTAATAAAACGTTATAATGACCGCTGATATTAATACCTAATATTGCATTAAGGACAAAATAAGATTAGACAAGTAATTCCATTACATATGAATCCATTTTCTGCAAAGATTATACTTTTGCTATTAGTAAAAAAACTACCCTACACTTTCTGGATGAATTTAATACTGTCACTTTCACTACTGTTTACCAGTCATTCACCGAACAACTTCCTGCATTCAACCACTGTTCACATTGGAATGCTTGTGACGAAATCTTTACTCGTTGTTACCAAACGCTTAGTGATAACGCCGTCACACAACCGCGCCGAACACGGCCTCGCATAACTTCTCACCGTTATTACGATTATGCCGAACGCGGCCACGCTGAACTACTCGATTAACTATTAACTGTTCGCTTGGGTCCCGGATGAGGCCTGCATCGAAGGCAAAAGCTAAGTTTTAGATCACCGATGTAATTGTCGACTGAAGCATTTACATCGGTGGAATTCCAACGAAGCCTGGCTTATTACTACGAGATGTCAAAAGTTAGAGGGCGAAAGACGACTCCCGTTAAAGCACATCAGGGCTAGGAATGTGGAGGGGTGCGGCAATCGAAAGCGTCACAAGGTACCCGCGTTGTTCTTCCCCTACGGGGTTGGGATGATTTTCCCTCTGCTCCTGGCAGAATTTATACCCCCTGGCCTGCAGAACCAGTAGCCTTATTTCTTAACTGTTGAAGCGTAATAATTTCATCCTCCGCACCCTTACATTTTCCCATAAATTCTTATTCCGGTCCGGTAACCGCTCTTTATGGTGAAACTAATTCATAGGGACCAACAAGAGAACATATGTATGTTTGTATGCGTATCGCATTTCTTTTGGCCTTATATTTCTTTCTTTTTCTGTTTAACCTCCGGAACCACCATAAGGTATTACTTCAGAGAATGAATGAGGATGTTATGTATGAATTTAATTGAAGTGTACTCTTGTACAGTCTCAGGTCGACCATTCCTGAGATGGTTAATCGTGGTTAATTGAAACTCAACCACCAAAGAATACCGGTATCCAAAATCTAAGATTTAAATCCGTATAAAATGTTCTGCCGTTGCTAGATAACTGCCGTATATCTCTGAATTGAACAAACCGATTTTCTTCAAATTTGGCTTAAATATTTCTGCACATGGCATTAAACATGTTAATCTTATTTTAAAAATTCGTTCAGGGGTAGGAGATATCGCAAAAACGTCAATTTCGATTTTCTTCACATGCGTTTTAAAGAAAACTTTGAGAAAATTTGTTACCTACATTGTATATATATATATATATATATATATATATATATATATATATAAACCTTTATAATAAAGGTTAAACTGTAAAGTTTCTATGTTATTAATGTACACAATATTTAAATATAAAATCATATTTAAAAATAATTGAAAAAATATTTTTTCTTATTTTATATTTTCTTTGGATGACACAGTGAAAATGATAAACTGAAGAAAAACTAATTATATTAATTCCTGCATTCCAGAGAGCTCATGCTCGATGACAGATATTTTATATACGTATAAAAACCTAATTTGCATATATATTAGTTTTTCAATAAATCAAATCCAACCTCTTAAAATTGAAATATACGTTTTTTTTATTTTGTACTACCTCCCTTCGGTTTAAGATTTTTCACAAATTTTTCTTTTTATACCTACAAAACTATCAAAAAATGACTGCAATATCCCAAAATTATAAGTTTCGGACCTAAACACAATTTTTTTGTAGAAAATTTCTACATTCTTGTTATAGCCTGTATTGAGATTTAGAGAAAACTTTCTTAAACAAATTTGTCAAGCTTAATCTACATGTGGATATTTTAGAAAACGTTTTTAGAATTTTTCTCCAACTCTAATATTCTGTTTTTTGGCTTTAACTCTTAATTTTTATTATTAAAAAAAAAATTGTTTATTTTTTTACTTTAAGGGCAATTAAAATTCAAATGCCCCCAGTAATATACCCGGATTATTGCTTCAGAATAAGAAGCAATATTTCTCATTACTATCATAAAAGTTTTACTTTATTTTTTCAATGTTTTTAAATAATTATTTTTTTTAAAGTTATTTTCGCAATACCAAAATGAAAATCATGGAACCCGACCTCAGTTCTATTATGCATCTTAACGTTTTGGTTTATCCAGAGAAATTTACTAGATATTGTATATTGTATAATAAAGGAATTTTGGACCGGATGTTTCTCATTTTGCATAGTACCAGGCTACTGCAAAGAGTTTAATATTATCATATATGTTTTTCTGTTAGAAGAGTTTTTTTAATAATTTTAACCTTTACTTTCAATTTTGTTTTTTTGGTTCTATGTATTTAATTTTACTATCCGGGGAGGGGACTTTTACACAACCCATTGGAATTAGGTAAGTTTTATATAGTTTCTTTATTCGATTATTTTAACTTTTATATTTTATCAACTTCTTCTGTGGTATTAGTTTTGAGTTTTATTTTGCCTTCTTGGCTTGTTTTAATACATTTTTATTATATGATTAATATTACATTTACATCTTATAAAATGTATTATTTTGGAGTTATTTTACCCTTTTATTAATAAAATTACGGGCGATGATAACGCCCAGGCGTTTTTCGCCCACAAACAACAGAAAAAAAAGAAATATATTGTATATTGAAGTTATCATTTCCATTTAGCATCGAAACCTTTGTCATATTTGAAGATTATGTAGTTATTGAATATGAAGCGCAGAATTGTTTGGATCATTTTTTTCTTCGAATTGAATTGAATTTTTTCTTAGCTAAACTTAATTTTTCAGTAGTCCTTTACTTTCAAAAATATTATTTTAGGTAGATTTCATAAGAGAGCTATTTATTGCAATAGGTACAATGATTCGACTTCCGGAAAATTTCGAACATATCTTCACGTTTCATAACCCCCCAGACCCTAAAACTACTGTCAGTTCAAAAATTTATATGTACATTTATATATATATTTCACTTTCTTATGGACAAGATAACTGCCGTAATTTTCCGCTAATCACTTTCAAATTGATACATAAAATATAACGACCCAAAGTCTCAGTCTCGACCCAAAAACCGGACCATGGGGTTGGAAATGGTAATGCTTTTTCGAAAAAAAAATCGCTATAACTTTCCTATTAAGTAAAATATCGAATTCGTTTAAAGTTCCTACTACTTTTTTTTGATAAGGGCCTTAAACCTGTCTAAGTAAAGTTTTTTGATATCACCAACCATTGGCCCAGGGGGTGGAAAAAACGGCGTTTCGAAGACAAAAATATCATACCTCCCTTAATAGGCACAGCATCGAATCGGTTTAAAGTGATCGTTAGTTCTCTAAACATTGCCTAAAACTTTTGTCTGAAACAATCTTTGATATAACGAACCCTTACGGCAAAGGATGACCAAAACATTGCTGGACTTGTAAGAAGATGGAGCTTGTCGTAAGTTAAACGTGTGACAATTTTTACACATGCAACCATTGTCGTATTGAGTAAATTTAGAGTTTTCCTTAACTTTAAGGTGGAAATATTTTTTATCCCCTACTTAGCACCGGTGAAATCTACCTCCACCTTCTGGCGTGCCGAAAGAGATTTTTTTTCTTTTTAGCACGATTTTTAGATATAGAAAAGCATGTTTTGAACATTTTTTTTTTTAATTTTCTTAGTCACAGTAAATTTCTATTATATGCTTAATTACCAACAAATTAATAACATTGCACTAAAAACTGCACTCTAAACTTGACATTGTTCTTGCGAATGTATAAATGTAAAATGTATAGGTATTATATCAACGAATACATTATGGTGGCATAAAACTGCGATTGTCACTGGTGTTTGTTTAATTTTTTTTTAAAACATGTTTTTAGATTTTTTTTTATCTAATTAATTTTATTGATTTATTTAATTAATTACATTTAAATTTTACACTTTAAATAATTGCAATTTTTTAGTATATATTTTTAGAATCTATTTATACTGAATATAAATTACTTATATAATCTAATTTAAAAAATCAATATTATTAATACATTAAAATGCACCGAATCATATGTTAAACCGAAAGATACCGAAACTGTGGAAGCGTGAACCGTGGAATGAAGGTGAGTTAAAGAAAAGCATGTTGTAAAAATAAGACTTAATGATTAAATGGTAAAGATATTTCGGCGCAATCGGAAAGGTTTCCCGGCTACTCAATGAAAGTCATGCTATACTTTGCAATTATTTTTTAAAAATATTATATTCAAGCTATCTAAAAGAAAATTACTACACGACAATCAAAGGATTTTTTTTTTCAAAATAAAATAAAAATCATCGAATTTCGAAATCATCGAGTCAATTTTGTGAATAATAAAGCTTGAATATATAACTTTTTTTTTTAATTTTTTTTTTTATTAATTAGTGTAAATACCATCGAATTGAAAAACTCTCTTTTTTAAAGTCTTGTTAAAAAATAATAAACGTAGTTAAAATCTTCTCTGTGACAAAATGTGTTTAAAGGAAATCTGTCTAAATTAAGTTATAAAGCCTCCGATGAAAGAAGGTAAAATGTCTTTATTTTAAAGAACCCCTTTCTCAAGGGTGTTAAAAAGGTAACTGTCTATAAATTGTTTTTTTTTTTTTTAAGAAATAAAAATATATCTTTTATAAGGTACAAACTGTTATTCAGTATTAAGATTAATTTTTACTGTAATACTTTACTGAAAATAATAATATAAATAGCTTTTATAAAATTAAGTTGTTAAATATTCTTGATATTAATATTTAAAAATAATTTTTTTTAAAGGCACTAAATAAAACCATTTTTCTAATTCTTGTTTATAGTTTTACCTATTTAAAAATCGCCATCAATTTAAAAAGACATCATAATAAAATTTAATTTGGTGCCGATTTTAAAAATTTTAAATGTAAAGAAGAATTTCTGAACTTTTTGTGTAGTTAATTTTTTTGTTTTAAATATTTTATTTAAAAATTATTTTGGTTTCAATATGAGTAAATCTACGAAACTTTTTCCCATATCAAACAAATAAAACACTTGCAAAAACTGAATAAAATTTGAGAAACATGCATTTTAATAAAAAATAATAATAAATAAAATTAATACAAAGAAACGACCTAAAGGAATTATTAGCAGCATGAGTTAAGGCTCTCTGGAACCCAGAAATAATCGTATATATTTTTTTACATCAAGGGTCAACGGTACTTAGAATATATGATTGTATATACAACAATAATTCAATTGTATATACTATGTATATATTGCATGTATATATTTATTGTATATACTATAATAATTCACTATCAAGGAACGATGATAAAAAGTTAAATAAAAGTAACTCTGTATTAGACTATATAATTTTTCTTATAAAAAATCATCTGATTAGGTGAACTTAAAAAAAAGATGGCAAAGTATTGTATGACTTTCCCTGCTTTTAATAATAAAATTATAAAAATAATTTGAGCCAAAAAACAAATACAGAATATGTATGTATATATATATATATATATATATATATACATATTCTTTTTTGAGGTGGAGAATAAATTCTAAAAAACCTTTTTCTAAAAATATTCATATATAGTTTAAGGTTAACAAATTTTCTTAGCTAAAGTTTTTCTAAATCTAAACCCTTTCAATAAGGGCTAAAATAAGAAAAATAAAGATTTCAAAAAACCTTTTGCATATTAGGTTTGAAGTACATAATTAAAAAAATATATAGATATTTCTTGATAGCTCCAGATATGAAGTATATAAACTTTTGAAACTTCTCTCAAAAAGATTTTGAAAAATATTTGAAACGAATGAAAGAGCAAACGAGCAAAAAGCATGTATTTCATTTTAAGATGGAAGGGGTTTGGTTTTCGGAATTTTTTTTATTATTATTCATATATTTCTGGTAGATAACAAATTTTCTTTAATAAAGATTCCTCTAAAATGCATCTGAATAAAATCGAAATTGTTTTTGTCGCAATATCCCGCCACCCCCTGAATGAATTTTGAAAAACATAAATATGATCAATGCCTCATATATAAAAATATTTTAGTCAAATTTGAATACAATTGGTCAATCCTGAGATATAATGCCAAAAGCAGTGCGACCCATACACGTACATACATACTTACGCATATACATACATGTATTTTTATTTTTTTTATCTAAATGAACTAGTCGGACAATAAAACGTAATGTTTTGGACAAAACCCGATACTCCATTTTTGACATGATCACCCTGCTTTCCCCTTTAATAGTTATTCTAGTTATATTCGCCGGGAAAGTAGGGTTACAACCCGAAAAAAAAAAAAAAAAAAGTAGGGTTAATCGAAAAAAAGTCATAAGATTAATTTAAAAAAATCATGAAGTTCGAATAGAGAACTCATTTTTATTGAAACTGTTTAAAAACCTACTTTTATTAATAATATATATATATTTTTTTGAATAATGTAATACTTTTACATATACTATAAAATTTTATTCAAACATATCTTTAAGTTACTTTGTATCAAAATAAATATTTGATCTTTTTTCCGTAATCCTTTCCAACAAGACTTCTATTTTGACCTATTTTTAATAACGAGCTATGGTAAGAAAATCCTCTAGATATTCCAAGAAGATCTTGAGTATTCCAAGAGATTTCTATTCGGATGAAGGATGATTGAATAGATGACGTAACCGTCATCTAATTCTTGAACAATATCTTTTTAGGTTTATAGGTTAAAAGGCACTTACTGTAACAAGTCGTTGTTCTTTATTTATTGAAAAATAAAAAGGGTAAATATTTATAGAAATCTGTTTGGCCATTTTTTTTCTAACCAGTAAAACAGATGGGTAAACGGATGGGTGGGCATAAATACACGTAAAAATTACGAAGTCGTGTTATAAGTAAAAAATAAGTTTCGTCATACGACTTATTATTTTTAATTATAAAATTAAATTTTGACCTTAATACGTATTTTCATAACATTTTTCTGTTTCATATCAAATTAAAGAATATTTTATTGCCACTTGTTTTATCGATATCTTTATTTTAATTTCGATATATGACTGGGAATAAAGAACTTCTACCTTAAAGAAAGGTTTTGGATAAATGATTATTCGTAACTCTCATTGAATTCCAAATTACGTCTTAACCAAAAATATTTAAACGAGTATCTTCTTGTTAAAAAAAGTATTTTTTTCTTATATTTATTTGTTAATCATGTATTTTTCAAAATCTTTCATTCATAGTGTTCTGCCATTAAGCAGGTCCTATCACAGAGGCTGCTATCCATCCTGTTCTATCCCTTGTTAACCTGTTTGTTTCAAAATATGTTCCCTTTTCCATAATCCCATCCATCATTTTAATTCTTTTTCCTTCCTCATCCTTTTCTTCATTCACCAAGCCCTCTACGGTATCCACTAATAAATATCTTCTTCTCCTACAATGTTCTGGTCAACTCCTTTTCCTATATTCAATCACATTTAGCATTTTCCTGTTCTCTCCGATTCTTCTTAATACTTCTTCATGTATTACATGGTCTTGCCATCTGATATTTTTCATTCTGCGCCACACCCACATCTTAAAGCTTTAATTAGTTTTTCGTCTGCCTTTCTTATAGTCCACTTTTCACCTCCGTAGAGCATTATACTCCAAATAAATTTATAACTCAATTCTGTTGATATCTTAGCTTTTATGTGCTACGCATAAAATTTTCATGTTGTATTTAATATTTTTGAACCCTATACTCTACTATGGGATTGATTAGTAAAAATTGATTTTTTTTTTGTCTCTACTTCGTGTCAAAAATTATTTTTTTATCAGAGACTGAATTTGTATTCATTCTTAAATAAAAGAGTTATTGCTCTTCTGAAGATGGTGGACTACCACTTCTGGTGAAGTGCAATTACTGCATTTGTATTTTACGCCTAGATTGCTTTGTTTGTCAGTGTTTTATAATTAGTTTACTGTTTCGTTGTGTATATTTTATTATTAATTTTGAAAAAAAAACGTTGTAGTTATTTTCTTTCTTGCAATGATTACGAATTTTAGTTGATGTACTTTAGTATTATGTATTTTTTAATCGCTAAATATTCTTTGAATTTTTTTGAAATTTGGATTTTTTTTTTAGGTAAATGTAGAACAAAATTTATAGAGTATGTTATAGCGTATACAGACTGATTCACGAAACATGTAAAAGACTTTCAGGACATGTTCTACTGATGAAAATAAAGAAGAAAGTTTATGTAACATAAGTTCGGAAACTCTGTTTAACAAATGTCGGCTGACGAAAAATTAAGCCCTGATTTCTGCGCTTTCCGTAAAAGTAAGCCAGATTTTAATTTGTGGGATCAAAATTAAGTGGTAAATTTAGTGATTTTATATGAAATTTAACTGTATTTTTAATAATTTATAAGAAATCTGGGGTATATATAAAAGATTAGGGCCGAAAACCACACTATTTTAATTAATTTGACATAAAAAAGCTTTGTTAAATGGATAATAAACACATGCACGTTATAAATAAAACTTGTAGAGAATTTGATTCTGAATAAAATGATAAGAATAAAGTTTACAGAAACTAACTACAAACATAAGAATATCATTGTTTACTAAAAACAAAACAAAAATATCAATATTACAAAACAAAAGAATTAACTATTTTAGCAAAAAAAACCATTTTTTTTTTTTAAACTGACTACACAGTTGTTTGTCATGCACGGCTTACGCGCGCGCACACACATAAACGCCCACGCACGCACGCACACATCTTACTTTAAAATATTTATAATTTTATTTAAATACAATATTTCTTCGTATATTTAATTCAATGATTCTAACTAAACTGCGCGCGCATACAGTATTTCATTCGCGAAAATATGTGGCGGTACTAGCGGTGACGGTCGGCACTAATGTAATTTCACAACTTACATAGCAAAAATTTAGCTTGTACAGTAGGCAGACCGGTGTAGTCGCAATGCTTAACGCCTCATTATCGAGTCAACCGAGCTATCGAGTTCGAGACCCAACCAAACCGAGTTACTTTTTTACTCTTTAAATATTATTCATTTATTTAATTCTACAGCTTACGTGTGATGTCACAACAAAACAGTAGTTTAAAACATTTTTTGGGGTAGGGTGCGATTTTGAAAAGTTTTTTTTGCAAATTATGTTACTTTTTAATTATTAACGAATGTGCCTAAAAAAAATATGACCTTAATTAGCCGAAATCTCGAATTACTGAGGGTGACCTTGTTCTACAGCCTCAATCCCTTTTCCTTTTAGGTTGAAAATTTAATAGCATTAATGCCCCATATATATATATATATATATATATATATATATAAGTAATCTGACCAAGTTTGGTCAAATAGTTTTGGAGATAGGTGTGAAACGCCGAATACACAGACGTACATGCGAACATTTCCAACTAGTTTTTGTGTTTTTTGAATTCCTTAGGTGTCAAATTCCGGCGAAAACCGCATATTCTTTAATTCGACCGATTACAGTACTTTCCCTTCTAAAGCTATAACTCTGCTATAGCGCTAAAGTAACAGTAACGGAAAGTAACAGTAACGTACGATCATGATGTTCAAAAATATAATTTTCTTCTAATTCCTAAATCTTCATTAAATAATACAAAATTTCCTTCCTTCTTAAAGGCTTTCCTTCTTAAAGCTAATCTGTTTTTAATATCTTTCATACATCTTTCATTCTCTGTAATCTTACTGCTGAAATAATAAAATTCTTGGTTGTCATACACAGACAATATTCACTTTACTTAATATTTTATTTATTATTCTTTTCCTTTTTTTCACATTTCGAAACTTTTTCGTACTTTTAATCATTTTAAAATTAAATTTATCTTCTATCACTGAAAGTATTTGATTCAGACTTTTTCCCCTCTGTACTGTTTAGTCTTTCATAGAACACCAATCATAAATTCATAAATCATTCTTTCTCCTTGTGTTGTCATTAATATCACAAAACCTTTTTTTATTGGATTGTCAAGGAAATGTTTTTTCCTGGATTCTCAAATTTTTCTCCCTTTTTTATAAATAATAGTAATGTACGATTATAACGCGATTTTTTATATTTTTATTGATTTTATAAATTATATTAAAAGCAAACAAGGATTAGACTACGTTGTTTTCTATTTAAATATAAAATATTCAATTTATGAAATTTAAAGTAATTTTTTATTATAGCGAATTTTGATTTTAATAAAGTAATTTTTTATCTTCTTGAGAGTACTTAAAAAAAAAAAATAATAAATATCTAAAATTATATAATAAGGATAAATTATACTCTGTTGTTTCCTAAACTCAACATAGAGCATCTATTAATTGATGTCCGTGCACTTAATTTGATGTGTTACCTGCCTTTCTCACTATATACAACTGTCTATCAAACGTTGTTTACGGATATAATACGAGTAGTATCTAACAAAAGTAGGTAACCCCCATGATGATGTAGATACGGTGAGATTATCATTACTATTGTTATTATAGTATTAGATGGGTCGGTAAACGGGAGTTCTGGATGAAGGGTTAGTCGATTACATGAATTATGTTCAATCAGTGGCAGACATATCATGATTTAAACAGTGTATTTTGGGATCCATGCCAATATATAATGAGAAACCAGAAACCCATCCTTTCTCTTTGTCCTTCACTATTACAATAACGTGACGTTTGACACATAGCCTATATTCTAGAAAACTTCTACCTTTTTTTTTAATTCATTACTAAAATTAAATTAAATTTTCTTTGAATCTTTAGCCACCTCTACTTTAACTGGAGTTTAATATTTTTTACCATTAAAGCATTTTTTAATAACAGTTTATGTTGGTGATGTATAAACGTATGATAAAAATTATTCAAAATATTATGTTTGCATCTTAGATATCATAATCTATTGCTGTTGTAGACAACCTGCCACCGATTACACAACTCACTAGTGAAAATGATATACTCGTTCTCAAAAACGATAAAAATAATTATTTGATGCGAGGGTAACTACAGAAAATGAGAAGTGAAGTGGTTTCCCATTGCGTTTTTCTAATCATACTAAGCCCTTTGAGATGCAAAGGATATTCAGCTGTGCAAATAATAATCATTCTATAAAGTAAACATCATTACTCTGAGTGAAAGAAACTCTTGATTAATTCATATTTTTTCTAGGTGCTTTACTAAAATCACATTTGTAAGAAAAATATCTCGTTTACGTAATATAAAACAATAAATTAATATACATTTTCAAAATTATTAAATTAACTAAAATTATTATTATTAACTATAATTATTAAAATTATACTAAAATTATTAAATTATACCCATTCTTCTACTGTTATCTTTTTTCTCAATAAATGAGAAAAAAAATTATGAAAATAAAATTATTGAAATAATAAAATCTAAAGAAATATCTTTTCGTTCTCAACCGATACCGTTTAAATATAAACAAATTTTTATGATATTTGTATGCAAATACATAGAGTATATAGTCCAAGATAGGAGTATGTAGTCCGTTATGGTAAATTTTACACTAGTAGGACATTTTAATAAACAAGTGATACCAGTACTATAAATACATAACCTCTAATTTAATTTAATACATAAGAAGAAGTGGCAAGGCTGACAAAGGATTACATTACCTTCCCGGGACTATCCCTTATGTTCAATAAAATTTTGTACTATACTATTCTTGAAAAAAGCTTTATGTAACCTTTTTCTAGCTTCACCTTCAATTTTCTTAAACTCTACACTCTTTCTCCGTTTTGCCTCAGGCGAAACGGCCGGTTCTAGACGAGAGTGTTTATGTGAACCCTCTGCCACGTTTGGTTGTTCAGCTTGCATGAACATTTGATTCCTTCTGTAGTAAGGCTAGCCGCCGGGGTACACTCCACTCCAGGGCTACCAACCCTGGAGGTCCGTTCCGGTACTCCGGTGGAACCGGCATATGTCTTGGCAGAGAGCGGATGAGCAGTCTCTGCACTGCTCCAGGCCCTTACACACCGAGGTTTTCAGGGCTCCCATGCCCCGAAAAACATGGGCAACTTAACTACATGCTTGCCATCGCGGGAGGCATGTGGACACCGAAAGGCCTCAGTTACACCTGCAAATAACTTCGACCGTGACCGCCACATCGCCAGCTCTAATGGTGGTATGAATCCATTTCTAAATCGTTTGTTTGTCCATATCCTGCAGGTGGCCGAAAAATCCAATCCGTCTGGTGACCTGAAGTTGGAACCAGGTCAAAAGTAAGAAGCATAACCGAGGAATTTACTCGGAACCCCGTTAGCCAGCTATAAGTAATGTACGTAAGCACAGCTGTTTCCGCCCTGGACGTGGAACGTAGATGTTGTGTTCCGGTCGTGGGGATTACCTACCTCTGGGCAATATTTTATTATGTTATTAATATTATTAAAATTTTTCAACGACCAGTAAACAAAAATTTAGAAATAAAAAATGGCAAAACTACTCTTTCTCCTTTTTTGATTTTGTTCTAAATATAATACCATTAATCTCTTATACATAGAAAATATTTGAGCATTTTCAAAAATTTTAGGTTGAGCCAATTTGCAGATAATCAAAATACAGGCCAACGTACGTTCATACATAAACCAGAATTCTTTATAATTTTATTTATCATTTTGGCAGTCTAAAAAAAGAACATTTCCAAAAAAACCAGAAATCCAAAATTTTGGCCCATCAGGCTATACTTATCCTTCATAGGTTTGCTGCTGCACCACAATATAGGTCTAGCCAGGAAAGTAATAACGACTAAGTACAATACAGAGTAATTCACGAAGAATGTAAAAACCTTTCAGGACATGTTCTACTGGTGAAAATAAAGGAAAACGTTCATATAAATATACATTCGGAAGCGCTTTGTTAGCGAACGTCGGTTGGCGAAAGATTTCGCCCTGATTTCTATGCCTTTGGGATAAAATTAAAAATTGTAATTCTTAAAACCCATATTAAGGAGTAAACATCAAAATATCCATTCAACAAAATTATTTTACGCTAAATATAAGTTAGTGTTTTTCGACCCCAATATTTGGTCTTTTACTCTATTTTTCTCGAAAATTTATTAGAAATACAGTTCTGGGACCTACTTTTTTCAAAATTTCAGGTCAGAATTAATAATAAAAAAAACCACTAAATTTACTTTTTAATTTGAGTTCCTAAGAATTACAGTCTACTTAATTTTATCGAAGGCGCAGAAATCAGGGCGAAATCTTTCGCTAGCCGACATCACTAACAAAGCCGTTTCCTAACCTTTGTTTACATGAACTTTATTTTTAATTTCAACAGTAGATCATGTTCTTAAAGTTTGTTACATTCTTCATAACTCAATGTAATAAAATTTAATAGCTATATTTACATTTATGAACTGATCTCAACTTTAAATTACTTTGCAGTAATTTTTATATACCCCCAATTTACTTTGGTTTGTATGAAGCTGTAATTATTTTATTATTGTCTTTATGTGTTATATTATTTTAAGTTGTTTACTGATTTAGTGATCAGTTTGATCTACTGATCAAAAAGAAGATTAAAATTAACATTAATTTAAATTAAATCAGTAGACAACTTAAAATAATATAACACATAAAGACAATAATAAAATAATTACAGCTTCATACAAACCAAAGTAAATTGAGGGTATATAAAAATTACTGCAAAGTAATTTAAAATTGAGATCAGTTCAAATATGTAAATATGGCAAAAAGAAGATTAAAATCTTCTTGCAATGGGCGCCGGTAATGGGCTTATTCAGCTCGTACCGGCGCCCATCTTTTATTCGGTCTTCCTCCATCTATCCTACCACGAGGATTATATTCAAAAGCTTTGACTGGTAAACGTTCTGAGGACAGGTATAATTCCTAATTATGTCATTATGTAACAACGAGGTCATATTGAGTTTTTGTACAATATCTTCGTTAATTTCTTGTCTAGTTTGGTATAACCAGCCGCTGCTCTTAGATATCTCATTTACGCAGCTTGAATTATAGATTCTTCCTTTTTTGATGTCACTCGTGTTTTCACCCTTTGTTAATTATAATGTTATTTTAAATTAATTTTTACTTGACTAGTCACTTATTTGTTATATTATCATTGTAACTGAATTGTACTGTGATTTAAATAAATTTATTTAAATTAATTTTTCACTCTCCAGTGGAAAAATAAAAAAAATTAATAATAATTTTTATCTTTTTTTGTTAAATTGTTATATCTCATCACTCTTATCATTTAAATCTACAGGATTTTTAAGTTTGTACGAAAAGTGTAAGCTCTAAGCTTAGCTATGCGATTAACTCGTATCTAAATTCATCCTTTTCAAAGTACCTTCTAATTTGTAAATCTTTTCCTCGTCTAATTTTACGATGGCAATGAAAAAAATCCCTTTCAGCACACCGGAAAGCGGAGGTAGATTTCACCGATGCTAAGTAGGGAATAAAAAAGATTTCCACCTTAAAGTTAAGAAAAGCGTCAAATTTACTCAATACGATAATGGTTGCATGTGAAAAAGTTTCACATGTTTAGCATACGACAAGCCCCATGTTCTTACAATTTCAGCAATATTTTGGTTATCTCTTGCCGTAAGGGTTGGTTATATCAAACTGTGAATGTTTCAGACAAAAGTTTTAGGTAATGTTTAGAGGACTAACAACCAT
The DNA here is from genome assembly GCF_047948215.1 of Lycorma delicatula. Classification (NCBI taxonomy): domain Eukaryota; kingdom Metazoa; phylum Arthropoda; class Insecta; order Hemiptera; family Fulgoridae; genus Lycorma; species Lycorma delicatula. The sequence goes on from NC_134463.1 coordinate 71,084,695, forward strand.
TTTAAATCGATTCGATACTGTACCTATTAAGGGAGGTATGATTTTTTTGTCTTCGAAACCCTAGTCCAATGGTTGGTTATATCAAAATACTTTACTCAGATAGGTTTAAGGATCTTATCAAAAAAATAGAGGAATTTTAAACGAATTCGATACTTTACTTAATAAGAATGTTATAGCAACATTTTTTTTTTTCGAAAAAGTTCACCCGTTTCCACTCCTATGGTCCGATTTTTCCCATTAACAAACTCGACCGAAATTTTAAGTCGTTATATTTTACGTATTAATTTGAAAGTGATTGATACAAAATTACGGTAGTTATCGTGTTCACAATAAAATGAAATATATATATATATATATATATATATGTATAAACCTTTGATATGACGGTGGTTTTGGGGTCTGGGGGATGTGAAACGCGAAGATATGTCGAAATTTTCTGAAAGTTGAACATGGTACGCATTACAATAGGTAGCTTTCTTATGTAATCTACCTAAAATTGTGCTTATTAGATAGATAATGGTAGTTAATAAAAAGTGTTTTGGGTGGTTCACATTGAAATAAATTTAAGTTAAAAAATAATTTTAAATAGGTTATTTTATTTTATTTAAATTTAATTCTTCAAATTTATTTCAGTTACGAAATGAAATTGAATCGAAAATGGAAATATAAAATTGATTAATCGATTAAATAAGATCAACTTCGATCTTTATCGTTTTTATGAAGCAAGTTCATCTAGCTCAAACCCATCGATAAAGAAGATATAATTTTATATCTATAGTTGTAATTAATTTATTAAACGATGTAATTTTATTGTTCGACATTTGTAAGTACTTAAAAACAGCGATTAGTCTAACTTTATGTATATTTAACTTTTAAAACCCGCATACTTCTTTGTTCTCCTTTATATACAAATTTGTTTGCTTTGTAATTTTTAATTAAAAGTTTCTTTACAAACTTTCCTATTAATCGCCGCCTTTTTCGAAAGGCATTTATCCTTATCCCTTCTCTGACACTCCCGACCGTGGAACACAACTTTGGAAATATTTTAATGGCATCTCACGCTTTATCTTCCTCTTTAGTCGATATTTTTATTTAATTTTAAAAAGAGATAATCTGGAATCTTTTAATATTAAAAAGCGTCATTTTGTTTTTGTAAGAAAATGTATGTATGCACGCGCGCGCGTGTTTTAAGCAAATAATATTGTATATAAGAATAAAAATATGGATTCTTAACATTAGGTAGAATATTCAATATTCTGAAAATCTGAACGTACGCCTGCATTGGGACTCTTTTAATACCACTTTTAAATTACTTCATCATATCAGAGCATTCGTGTACTTTAAACTTTCGTAATAATTATTTCTACGAATATCATTCCATACTTAAAATAGAAAAAAATAAATATAGCCGACCTCCGTGGCTCTCCCAGCTTCGAATATCGGTCAGCCGTGGCATTTTTTCATACGCTACCAATTATCATATATATAGAGATAGTGTTTCTAAAATGATGGGCTGGCTATACTTTTTCGGATTCTACTTGTAAAACTAAACAAAAAATATCCTTAGGAAAAATTACAATTTTTCCTTCGTTCTCCCAATGTCCGCCATTTTATTATTTTTATATAAAAATGTATATTTCAAGTTCGGATAAAGGAATCTCATTAATATTTGGTACGCGTTTTGGTAATAAAGTTTTAAAATTAGTAAAAAATCAGGAATTAAATACATTCGCAAATTAAAAATTGGCGGTCACGTTTATTTTTCAATCCGTTATATCTCCGTAAATATTAGTTTTATCAAAATTTAGATAAAATATTATGCCTTTTATTTTGAACAAAATGACATTTTATTTTTTTAAATCGGCTTTTAAATAGCCGTGTTATAGCAGAAAATTTATGTAATTTTGTGTTTATTTTCATGTCCTCCACTTTTCGTTCAGTTATGATGCTCAACTTAATAGCACTATGAGAATGATAGCCGGGGTTATCAGGTCTACTCCCGTAGAATGGCTCCCGGTATTGACCCACATACCACCCCCAAACCTGCGCCGTATAAACGCTCTTGTAAGAGAGTACTAGGAGATTATGGACAATCGAAACCTACCAATACATGAGGACATTGAGGATACCAATCGTGGTCGCCTTCTATCTGGAAAGCCACCTATCAAAACAGCAATTGTTGCCACAGAGGACGGATTTAACCTAACCGACGCCTGGCGTCAAGAATGGACCGCAAAGCAGAATAACCAAATCCCATGTATTACTCAAAAGCCGCCGGGTTTTGACTTGCTACATGAGACATGGTCAACGTTAAACAGAATACGAACTCAGCATGGTAGGTGCGCCTATTTTCTGTATAAATGGGGTAAAACACTGACGCCCCTTTATGAGTGTGGTGAAAATCAAACTTTTTGACACATCACAGAAGTTTGCCCTAGTACAGTTTATGAAGGGAATCCTGAAGATTTCCTAATGGCGACTCCAGAATCAGTAGCATATATTAGTTTGTTAAATCTTTGTTTGTAATTTTGATTGTAATTGGTGTTGTGTTTTGGTGCTAAATAAATAAATTCCTTCAATTCGATGAAATATTAATTGTTAATTCTCGTATATGTTTATATATGTAAAAGCATGATGCTTATATATATGTCCTTATAAATGGATGTAAAATCCCAATGACCTTGATAAACTGTGTGTAACTTAACTGGATTGTGTAGTTGACATGCCACATTATATCTGTCACGGGTAGATTATTCCTTTAGGAACTCTTTACAACTTTAATTTCTTGTTAAAAAATAATTTTTTGACAGCATATATTTCAATTAAATTAACAAAATATCAATAATGGGATGATAGCCTGCTTCTTATTTAATGTCTTGAGCTTTTCTGAAAATCTGGCTGTTTGCCTCATACTGCGAATCCTCTTCCAGTAGATCATGTTTTTTGCCATCCTCCTATTCTTTTTCCTTGATCCTTTTTCCGATTTTGAATATATCGCTGTAATTTTAGGCCCTTTCTAAGAATATCAAAACCTACAAAATGAAATTTTTTTTTTTTTTTAGTGTTATCCAATAGAAATGTTATTTTACCTTTTAAATGATCCGATAAACATATTTCTTGCCTGATAGTTGCACAATAAGCCGATAATGTCTGTTGAGTCAAGCTACCAAAAATGCAAAAATAAGAATATCTTTAGGTTGTAACTACTCATATATACGTTTGGGTTTCGCTGTAACCCTAAAAAAATAGTTTCCTCCAGAAAAGTTGTATAGATTTATTTAGTCGACACCCGAAGATAGCTGAGTCACTTCTGCACGAATCGTCGATGTAGACGTATTATAATAGCCGAATTACAAGTAAGCTTCAATGAGCAAGAAAGTATTGTTAATTAAAATACAGAAGCAGATGATGGCCTAGACGGAAAGATAAGAAGCACTCATCTGAAACAAAATTCTGATTCTTAATATCTATCTATACTTAATTAAGGTGCTTTATTTTATTTAGGTTCTGGCCTAGAGCTATGAATCATTCTTTTTATAAAAATCAAAGCTTCTACCTCGATGTTCTTGATTATTTGAATATGTAGATGGATAAGTGTGAAAATTTTAATTACGTCTAGGAGCGTTTTGTTTCACGCTTTATTTAATACCACTTTTAACCAAGAATTAGGTGAGAAATAATATTGTACAATTACTTGATCACCTGGTTTATCTTCTGGTTTATGTGATCATTTTTAATTTTAAATTCCAAACATTTGAATCTCGTTAGGTGACCTGGGTCTCAGTAGAACCGGATAAACTGACGTATAAAAATGTTTACAGAAGCATAAATATGAAAGTACTTGGAATAATATAACACAGTAAAATTCAATTTTTTTTTTTGTAATAAGATAAAAAAAACACCAATTTTATTTTAAATGAAATAAAAATTGTTTTCTTTATTAATTTATTATATTATTATTATTTTTTTTTTTTTTTAACTATTGAACTCGGCAATGCTTTTCTATTGCTAAATTTGAGTGTATGAATTAAATAAGCATTGTATTATATTTGAAAAATTATATTATGAAAATATTAAAATGTACAATATCAATTCAATATTAGTGTATTTCAGTTAAATAAATCAAAACCGTTGCAATGCTCTGGGATACACAATGCTTTGGTGATTTCTATACATAACAAACATCTTATGCTAGGATAATAAACATATGAAACTAATAACATTTAAAAACTTCTGCGACACATAATAATAAATTGTGAAATTTTCAGCGAAATCGGTTGAATAATTTTTTATTTATTAGGGCACACACAAAACGAAGATTGTCTTTTATTTATATAATATATATATATAGTATATTTAAAAATAATACATTATTTATTTTTGAATTATTTCCTAATTTATTATATTGAGGAAGTAAAAAATTATTTCTTTTCCCCAAAATTTGGATGGAAGAACTTTTTCAGTGCGACCTAAGGCTTTGTATATCAGCTGATGTTAACATTGGATCGATAAAACCAAAATTCTCGGACCGTAGGATTACAAATATCAAACAAAATACACTACCAGATATAAAGAGGGATAATACTTCTTTTATTCAATATTTTCATAAGTGAGGTTCGGCTGAGGTTTCGTCAAAGATAAATTCTGCTTAAAAAATATTGTTTTAGTATCAAAACATTTGTAAAATATAATAAAAAACAATATGTAAGTGTATATTAAGTTTCTTTAAAATTATTAAAGAATAAAATTACCTTGAATATCTGCCACACTGTTGAACGATTTCTACAACACCCTGTGACGTCACTCTTGGATAATTACAACGACGAAATGAACTGAAATATGCATCTACTTTACCGAGCAGGCGACCCTGTAAAAAGATCAAAAAATGTTATTTTAGATTTTCTCCAACAAAGCTAATAAATAAAATTAATTGTAAAAGAAACTCTTAAACAAATAATTGTATGTCGACCACTAAAAACTGAATTCATAAGTAAAATGTTTTACGTTGAAAAGAATAATGTATGCAGTGAATTCGTTGAAAATAATAAAAGAAAATGAAAGAAAGCTAGATACTTTTGAGATGGATTTGATGAAAGAGAAAGAAGAATAAGAGGATAGGTTAATGTAAAAGTCTACTAGAAACAATAAATAACGTAGAAGAAACTAACTGAATTGAGCATTCCTCAAGAGAGAATGCTTTTATAAAATGTTTCAGGAAATAGTAAGATAAAAGAGTAACGATAGAGATGAAGATATAAGATCTAGACAAATAAGGCACAAATAAATAAAATACAACAATATGAAGAGAAAACTCAAAGATTGATAAGTCGGAGCCGTACCATGAGTGAACCTGTCCGGAAGAGAACATGCTGTGATGATGAACTTAATTTTTTTTTATAAAAATAGTTCAGAAGTTGTAGAACTTTCCTGTCATTTGAAGTAAATTTAAAAATTTAACTCCCTGAATGACAAAGTTTGAAAATTATTATTAACGTTTTGACATTGCTTATCTTTTTATTTATTTCTTGACTAAAGAAATATTTTAAAATAAAATAAACTTTAAAGAAAAGTGTTCTAAACATCAAATATGTTTTCAATTCTACTTTGAATTTCGAAAATGTTATGCCCGTACTAAATTGAAAATTAACAAAAACTTACTGATCATTAATTTTCGATTTACGTTGATTAAAAAAATTAAAACTTAAGTCTGTTCATATATTTGAAATAGTTGAATTATTTTTTATAGAGAGAGGTTTTGGGTGTCATTTTGGTAAATTTTTTCATAATTTTATTTTTTTTTTAGTTTTACAGCTACTACTATTTTGATTAATAATTTCGTTAGATCTACAAGATATTTTTCCATTATAAAAAAATAAAGCTGCTTGTAAGTAATTTAAACGCGAAAAATCTGTCTTTTAACAAATAAGAAAATTAATGTACAGAAAGATATGAAAGTGTGCTACTGAACGTGTTTTAAGAATTTATGGAATGCGGGACTTTGATAAAACTATAATATAATTAAATAAATACAAAATTATAATTATAATACAAAATAAATTACACAATAAAGACGTACGATGCATAGGCCTTCGATTTTGAAAATTCTGAGAAATCTCGGATTGGATCCTAAATTGGTAAATATGATCGGGTTAACATTGACAAATACAAAATCTAAAGTGAAGTTTCGTGGCAAATTTTTGCGACCCTTTTTACATAAAATCCGGAATGAGACAAGGCGACGGATTTTCACCTTTATTATTTAATTGTGCACTAGAATTTCTTATGCGCGAATGGTTTAAAATTATTCCAAAAAATATTCACATAGGATACAAAAGAGATAACTTAAATTTAAATTGCGTAGGATTTGCCGACGACAGCTTTATTAGCTAATAGTATCGCAGAAGCCAGAATACAAATAACAAGTATAGAAGAACTTGCGAATAAAATTGGACTTAATATTTCTTACGAAAAGACTAAAATTATGGCTATTGATCCTTTACTTATTAATTCTGTGAATATTAATGGAAACAAAGTAGAACTTGCAGAAAAATTGAAATATCTTGGAGAGATCATTACTTGTAATTGTAACGAAAAACAAAATTGACTGAAAGACTTAATAAATTATTTTAAGTGCTACAAGTAACCAAAAATACTTACAACAAAAAATCGCTCTCGATTAACTCTAAAATTAGACATTACAAAACTGTGGTTAAACCAGTAATTACTTACGCGAGCGAGACTTTATTTAAATTAAATCAGAAAAATAGGACTGAACCCTTGCTTAAAGTTGAACCCAGGATTCTTAGAACCTGCATAAACAAAAAATATAAACACGAAAATCAGTAGAGATTATTGCCTAATAAATTTCTGTACGAAACCTTGAAATCCTTAATTGATACTATGTAAAAGAAGCGAATTTATTTCTGTGCACACTTGTTAAGATTACCGCAGGATAGGATTACTAAGAGAATTATCGATCGATTTTGGTCTTTAACAAATCCCCTATTATGGATTAATTAAAGAAGACATGCAAGAATTAAATTTGACTTACGAAGATTTACTTAATAAATCCGAAAAATTAAAATTTTTTATTTAAGATCCGAATACTAACTTTAAAGTAAGAACTTTTAATTATACAAAAAGGGTTTATTCGGAAAAGGATCGTAAGCAAGATCATTAAGAATGACTAAATATTGAGAGAAAGTAAAAGCTAAGAACTTAAAGACCAAAAGATCGGCAAAAAAGACTTGAATTATTCTGACTAAAGTGGTCCTTTGCGGCCTTAAATATAAAAAAAAAAAAAATACAAAATTATATCGGTGACTGAAATGGTAAATATATCTCTTTATATATTGTCGCGTGTTCACGGCTCGATCAGGATATTGATAGATTGTCAATTAAAAAGGTTTATATCATTAAAAATTATTAGTTAAAAAACAAAAGTAAAAAAGCACAAATCAATAATAACAATGACAATAATAAACAAATAATAATAATAGTAATCACAACCACAACAATAATAATAAACAGTAATTACATACGAACCATAATTTAAAGTATTCGTCAGGCTTTATTTGCAGGTAGTTAAATATAATTCAGTCCCACTGACAAAAAAAATTAGTAGGACCGCTAATCACAACACTTTCAACCACTAGTCTTGTGTTAACAATAGTACAATAGACAAGACAAGTATAAAGTTCGTTCACTACAGATACCTTTGCTGCTCACAGATAAAACTACTGTAACAATTTATAAATAAAATTTAGTACATTATCTCTTTCAGGTATAGTCTAACAGAAACTCATCGAACCACTTCTTGTTTCCATGTACTGGAATTACTTGTGACGTCACCTTAATCGCGTCAAACTTATACGTACTAGAAGTTTGCTCCTTCACTGACCTCCTCGCAGAATACTCTCGCTTCAAACTTACATAATAACTCCTCGTATAGAACTCTCTCGCAGATTGAATGTCAACTGGTCTTCCCAAAGTATTTATAATTCTATCGTCATTACCTGCCGGACCCAACTTGAAACGTGATAATGATCGTCTCATTATTATGTTTTCTACTACTTTATTTTTAATTGGCAGGAATCCGTTTCTCAGGTCCGTTATACCGGTCTTGTTGCAATATCAATCTCAGCTAAGTTGAATTTTTTATTAAGCAGAATACAACATTTTTACACGTCATTGCATCAACCAATTACAATATAAAGTGCTTGTGTCATCATTGCAGCCGTTATTTTACAAACGGTGGGTGATTCATAGTTGCCAATTGTTAGCGAGAAATTTGAATCTGATGATGATGTCTGACTAGCCATGAGTTCTATTTATCATTTGTAACGCAATTTTCTCACTTCCTTACAAACTGTTTTTATTCAACTAATTTTTAATTATACAAATAATACGTCGTATTGTTATCTTCTATGCTGTTATTCATAGTCAATATTAATTTTAAAATCCCCAACTCTTGGTTTTACCGAATCTTTCTTCTTGAACAATTAGCCGTGGGGAAGGAAGAAACAGTTGTAAAATGTGACGCCGTGTCGAATAATACGATTTTTCAGATCTATAAATATCCCTTACATCTTACTGGTATCATAATTTAAACACTCACAAAGATATTTATTCAAATTAAAAAAAAAAGAAGTGTATTTCTTACGTTGTACGAATCTGAATACTTTTAATAAAAAATGATGCGGATTATCACATTGAAATTCAGTTTTTTTTTTGTTTCAGTATAATTCTAGCGTTTGCCAATTTCAAATGTTCATCAGTCTCCCATGTTTTAAAATGTTCAGTCAACCTCAATCTACTATTGAGATCCAACCCCCACCTAAGCGACTATTTTATAATTATATATGTTTCACATTACTTTGATTATAGTTAATTTAAATTTATGATCGACGTTATTAGCTACGATCACTTTACATAGTTTTTATCGGACATTTTTATTATTAATTCCTGTCTCGTGTTATCTATGTTAATGTATTTCTTAAATATATATACAACAGTTATTAGTACAGTGCACTTAACGAAAATGCAGGCTTGGCTGTAAGAAGCAGGCGCTTGTTGTGATAAAAACTGTAATATTGATACACATTGATACTCTTTTTGTAATATTGTACTTTTACATCAACTGTGGATTTCCTACCAGTAATTATTTTTAGTAATAAATAAAAATATTTGAATAAATGAAGATAATTTCTATGGTTCAGCTTTTTATTGTATCATTAGTGAATAAGAAATTTTATCTCAAATTTACTTTATTTATATATTTTGAATAACACTAATCAAAAAAAAATTTATTTTAAAAGTTATCCATATAAATTAATTGCATACATTAGTGACATTATATTATTCTCTTTAAATATTTTTGTGTTTACTGGATTGTATTTTTTTAAGCAAAACATAGATTAATATTATTATGAGGGATACTTCCACTTCTTCCTGCTAATACACACTTGGTCTCTAATTCATTTGACAGGAGAGCCCCTACGTGTGAGTTCCTACTTGTTGTTACTGTATCCCACCATATAAGTGTAAAGTAAGTACGATACTCTCCCGTCTCGCGAGCCTGTAGTGTAATTTTAACAAGATTTCTGTGCTTAGGGAAATGTGTTAATCTAAGTATATAAGACGGAAGAGGCGCGATAAGTATCTTGCGATACAAAGTCATGCGGTGCGTCTTCGTACCTTTCTGCTTTCCTTCTCTTCCCTATCGAAATTCACCCTTAAAATGATCTACGAAACGCCACCCATCTATTCGAGCCCGTATCGGTGTATAAGTGGAAATTTAATTGATCTATCTACAACGAAAAAATGCGTGCACTTCGTAAAAAGATCATATTTAAAAGCGTGAAAAATCCTCATCTGTCTTTGAGAGCCTAACTTGTTTGTGTTATGTTTATGGCATAATAACAGGATCGAAGTGGAGGTACCCTCTAAAATCATATCTTAAAAATCAATCTTAAAATTCATTTCAAAACAAAAGCAGTTATACATGTAACATCTATAAATGCTATTACAGAAATGAGAATTTATTAACAAAGTTTCTGTAGCAACAAAATTAAGCAATTTTTATTTGATTTTTTATTGTTGAAAAAGTTTTTAATTATTTTATTATACATTTATATATGCATAAGTATACCAATATATTGTCGCGTGTTTGCGGTTCGATTAGGATATTGAGAGATTGACAGTTGAAAATATTTATATAATTACAATCCATTAGTTTACAAAACATAAGTAAAACAAATCAATAATAACAGTAATGACAATAGTAATAATAATAAATAATAATAATATTAAACGACAATAATAAACAAATAATAATAACAGTAATCACAACCACTACAATAATAATAATAAACAGTGATTCAATCCCATTGAATTCTGGGTTAAGCATGACCACTAATCATAAGACTTTTAACAACTAGCCTTGTATTAACAATATTACAATAGATAACACAAGTATAAGTTTTTCACTCCACATACCTTTGCTGTTCACAAATAAAACTACCCTAACGTCACGTTTATCGCGTCAAACGTGTACGCACAAAATCTTCGCTGTTTCAATCACCTCCTCGCAGAATACTCTTGCTTCAAACTCACGTAATAACCCCTCGCTTAGAACTCTCTCGCAGAACTCTATCGTAGACTGTCTCTCGCCGACACTCCTTCCAGACTGACTGTCAAGTGGTCTTTTCCGGAGTATTTATATTCCTAACCTCGTTACCTGCAGACCCAACTCGAAGCGTCACATTTTCCTATGAAATTCCTACCCTGGTCCGATAACCCCTTTTCATTAAACAACATCTGTTTAAGTGTTTCGGTGGATAGTATTACAAAGAACGATTGTTAAACGGGCCTGTTACCTTTACTAAGAGGATTTCTTTCCGCCCCTTTTTAGATTCCTCCCATTATTACATTTTCTACTGCCTTCTCCTTAATTGGCAGGAATTCATTACTCAGGTCCGTTATAACGGTATTGTTACAATATTATCTTTTCAAACATTTTTAATGCACTAGTTTATATTTTAATACCTTCAGATGAACCAAAAATCTCTGCAGAAACGCTTAAAAAAGCGATAAGAAAAATATACATACTAATCAGAAAGTAAACGATAATTAATTTTTATTAATATATACATTTGTTGCTTTACACTACCTGCCCCAATCTTTCTTTTGGATGTACTGTACTTTTATGTTAAGCACCTTGGTACAGGAGGCACAGTCAGTGATGGTTTTTCTCAGAGAATGAAGGTTAAATGTCAACTGAATTTTGGTGTCAGCGGAATTTTTCCCGCCGAAGGAATCAGTAAGGAATAAAATCACTTTATTCCTTACATTTCCTAGTATACCTAGTCGCATGAGATATTTGTTATTTTTAACGATTAAATTTTATTATTTATTGACGTGACTTATAGTTTGTGTCAAATCACACACACTTTATTGAATTATAGCAATTCTCATTATATATATATATATAAACATACACACACACACATGCACACTCACTCACGCACTATGTTTGCGTGTAACTCAAATTGAGAATGTCTAATCTCCTCGATTTATTGCAGAAGATTAAAAATAAACATTCTGGAATAAATTGTTAATGAAATATGGAATTATAAAAATAACAAAATCCAATCATTGGCCTAATACTACGTTTAAACGAATCATAAAAACTAGTTGAAAACATCCTCAAATGATAACATTATGGGCTACTTGAATAAAAAAAAAATAAAAAAGTACATCCTACACCTCCATTGAAATTTTGAGAACTAGTTTTTTTATTATGAATAGATGGACCCAAGTCAATAGTTGGGAAAGGAAAGGTTTACGGACATCCTATTATATTTGTTAACCTATTATAATTTGTTATAAATGGTGGGTCAATTTTTTCTCTATAAGTATAAAATTACTCTTAATTAATTATACGAATCTCAACTAGAGAAGAAGGGAAGTAGACTCTCAAGTGGTTAAAAGAGAAAAAACCATTTAAATCAATACCAAAAAACTATAGTGTCCCAAAACGAACTGATATTTTCAATTTGCCCGCATATTTTTCGAGGTGAAACAAGAGTAGAAATTTTTATATGCTGTTATTAGTAAACATTTAGGTAAAATTATAACAATTAACAATTAAATTATAACAATTGAACGACGCGTAGAAATAAAAATTCACCTAAAAAATTATAAAAAATTTAAGGAAACTGTTTGCAAATGCCGTACTCCGGTTGGTCATCATAACGCACCTTCTCATAATACCGTGATAAATTTAATTAATAAATTTGAGTCAACTGGTTCAGTTCTAAACAAAAAAAGCAGTGGCCGTACTCGTACAACTCGTTCGAAAGAAATCATAGACAGTGTTAATGAAAGTGTTGAAAAACTTCTATCACATCAGTCCGTCATCGTAGTCTCAATTAAGCGTTTCCAGATGCTCTCTTCAACTAATTTTGACAAGAAATTTGCATGTGTTCGCTTACAAGGTTCAGTTGATACAAGCACTGAAATCACAAGACTGTGCAAGTCGTTGGACTTGCAAATTGGGTTTTTGAAAACCAACAAATTGATAACGAGTTTTCGAAAAAAATCATCTTTAGCATTCATCATGAGGCATATTTTACCGGCTTTGTAAATAAACAAAATTGTCGAATTTTGGGGCAAGAAAATCCAAAAAAGATTAAAGAACGTTTTATGCATTCTCAACGGGTCACGAGTTGTGCAAATTTTGGGCTGGGGAGTTGATTGGCCTTAATTCTTCGAAAATGAAAATGGAGATGCCGTTACCGTCAATGGAGTTCGATATAGTGAGATTATTTCAAACTTTTTATGGCCTAAAATTAATGATATGGATGTGGAAGATATATGGTTTCAACAGGACGGTACAATATGCCAGACAGCCAATGAAACCATGTAGTTGTTAATAAAAAATAATTTAATGGTTGTGTTATCTCGCAGCGAGTTGGTGTGAATTGGCCGCCAAGATCATGTGTCTTGACGACGTTGGACTTTTTTTTTAGGAATTATCTTAAGAATAAAGTTTAAATCAATAAACAACATCAGTAAAAAGCAAACCTTAAAGAAGGAAGAAGACCCAACATTATCGATATTTTCTAGCAATTATGTCAACATGATTTGTCAGATTTTTTTTTTATCATGCGTAATCTCCGTTTCACTAATAAATATCTTTTTAATAAAGCAAAAATATTATCAATTAACAAATAAAAAATGTGTTTTATTAGAAAATTAATATTCCAGTTCATTTTGGGACATCCTTTAGAAGAATTAATAAAATGCAATCTCCAGATGGTGTATTTATGAAAATGTTATCTTGTACTTCACAAACAGGTAAACTTTTCATAGATCTAACCACTTATGAGGTATAGTATTCTCTAAATATCTTTTGCCCTTTATTTATTTACGAACAGAATCAATCATCCTAATTCATCTTACTGTTCATGAGATCTTAAATTATATACTCCTAACAAATCTTTAGACGCCCACATAGACGTCCAAGACCTTGTTTTTTCTGTAAAGCTTTGTTGATCTCGAATTTGATCCATTTCCCACTGAATATTCTCCTTATTTCGTATAATACCCCTCTTCTGAATATTCACAAACCCTACTTTTTTCCTTGCGCCATTTGTTATATAAAGGATTCAATGTTTATTCGTCTTAACAGATAATACTGCGTGATACACAACTCTTATAATGAATAAAATTGATAACATTATTTATAAAAGTGTGAGCCGCTGTTGATTACATGTTTTTTGTGCGTGTAAAATATAAACAGTATCATACGGTTAGTTATAGAACATAACTATGAGGTAGAGACTGGCAACATCTAATACTATTAACAACATTTAATACTATTCATAATCAGCTTACTAGTCGTAGAATCTATCTCAAAAAACAAAACAAAAATCTCAAGGGATTAAATTCTCCGAAGATTTGAGGATTAAATTAAGACTTTCTTGCCGGTTCCATCAGTCCATGAGATTTTTAAAACAAACCAGTCGATTCTGTAAGATTTAGAAAGTTATATAATATTATCTAGTTCTTCGAAAATATGTGGGAGACGACCGAGCTAGAATTTTATTGCCAAGTGTAACAACCGCTGCTAATGGTGGGGGAAGGGGTAATTTCAATTTTCTTGAAAGAGTACCTTACTATTCATGCTGTTTGACCAAACAAAATTTCCAAGTTATTCAAACGTTATAATTTTTCTCAATATTGTTTTTAGAGAGAGAGTGTCTCAAGACAGGTTATTCCATGAAATCCGTACTACATATTATCTTCACCGTATATCTTATCTTTAAGCTTACTACATTACTTACTATATTAGTAATCTATTGCTTACTATAATCTACTGCAATAATCTACAGTTACTAAATCTCTCGCTTTATATTTTATATTATCTATTTTATTTTATCTTTATATTTTATAATCTACTATAATCTATTGCTTACCTAAATTCAAAATTTCAACATCTACATTTAATCTTTTTTGAGGTATGAAAGATACGTACATATGTACCGACATCACGCCGAAACTAGTCAAAATAGATTCAGGAATGGTCAAAATGGATATTTCCGTTGAAATATTAAAACCGAAATTTTTCGCGATCACAATACTTTGTACAAGGAAGTAAAAATTTTGAAGGAAGTAAAGGAAGTTACAAGGAAGTAAATAATGTATTATATTCTATATAAGTAATATATCTTCAATATCACAAGTTTGATGCCTGGATACATCTTGTGTGGTTTCATTGTGTCCAGATAAATAAATAGATATTCGCAAGCAAGATTTTAACGGCTATTGAAGGCGGGACTTAATTTTAAATCAGTGCAAATCAACATCCTCTGATACTGCCAAATTCTTTAAACGTTAAATAACCAACTAACGACTGGCCTTTTTGTCTTATCTACATTTCTTTATGCCCAGATAATTATTGACCTTCTACTAGCCCATCAATAATTAAATTATGGCAAATGCTGTAAATAAAAACTTAGCTTAAATCCAATGCCTGTGCAGAATTTTAACAGGCTTTTTAATTTTTACTTCCTTGTACGAAATATTGTGATTGCAAAATATTTCGGTTTTCATATTTCAACGGAAATATCCATTTTGACCATTGCTGAATCCATTTTGACTAGTTTCGGCGTGACGTCGGTATATACATATGTACATACGTACATATGTATTTATCTTGCATATCTCAAAAACAATTAACTGTAGATGTTGAAATTTTGAATTTAGGGCTGTTGTAACATCTCGATGTGCACCTCCCGTTTTGATTGCAATCGACTGGACTAAAAGTGTCCAAAAAAGCCCGAAATTCAAAAAAATTTTGGATTTTGGACTTTTTCATAACTGCAGTAATAAGCTCTCACAGAGAGCTTTTCAACGGTATCATATGTGGTACTTGTTTTCATCGGTTCCAGAGTTATAGCCAAATTAAATTTTAATTAATGAAATATTTGGATCTTACTAGGGGGAAGGTACATCGGTTCGAATCCGCCCTTATCTCCCTTTTTTAACATTTTTTTTAAATTTAAATACATTGATTTATTGATTATTAACCTAACCATTAACCAATAATCTTATATTAACCAATTATTAACCTCCGATTGTAAAATTTTTTTCCAAAAAATAAAAATATCAGAAGTTAATGAAATAAAATTTTATGAACTTTTCATTTAAAAAAAAAAAATGTGTATATGTAATTTAATAGGCGTGCAAGGAAGTCATGTGGTGTCCACATCTGATTTTTTTTTCAGATATTCAATATTGCTTTTTAAAAACTGTTATCTTTTTTTAATGATTATTCTTTTTTAATGTATTTTATTTTATTACGTTTATTGTCATTATTATGATTCTACTATATTACTTTATTTATACTTCGATAACATTTAACGCATAAAGTTTATTTATATAACATTTTATTGTTAATTACCTGAAATTATTATCTCATTATTAATGACATTAAAACGAGATGAAATAAATATCTACAATAGTAATTAACTAATTTTAAAATAACAACTAAAGCGTTACTAATAAAAATACAGACAATTCAGAAAAAATGTAACAACTTTCAGCATATTTCTTACTGGTGACAATAAAGAAGAACAATATAAACGTTGGTTCAGAAATGCTTCTTTAGACTCGACAATTAATTTATATGTTCTGTTTCTAATGAAATTGGAAATTCTGACGTTTGTGTTAGTTACTGTGGATTTTATTCAATATTAAATTTTCTACAAGTTTTTTTGAAAGTTTTATATGTTTATTACCTATTTTACGCCAAAGTAGTGTGTTTTTCGACCCCAAATTTGTTGTCTTTTACCTTAGATTTATCGAAAAATATAGTTCTGGGATCGATTTTCAAGTTTTCAGATCAGATTTCATAAAACAGTACAAAATTTACTCCTTAATTTGGATCCTAAAGATTGTAGTCTAGCTTAATTTTATTGAAACTAAGAAATCAGTGCTAAATCTTTCACCGGCTGAACTCGCCAATGAAGCGTTTCAGAACCTATGTTTATTTTCTTTTTCTTGTTTTTTAGAATTTTCTTCTTTATTTTCCCCAGTAAAATTGTCTTGAAAGTTTGTTACTTTCTTCATGAATCATCTATATAAATAAGTACGTAAATGGAATCGTTTGTTTAATTTTGTTTTTACATATATTCTATTGAATTACAGGTGTGCGATTTTATTTTTCTGTACGCAATTTATTTCTTCTTACCTGTTATTTGACTTTTTGATGCAATTCTCTATTCTTTTCTTTTCTACACTAACCTTTTAATCTTAATATAATTTTTACATCCTGTATTTTCACCTATATCATATATTTCCATTACTGTTCCCATAACAGTTTTTGCCCACCACAGTAGGTCCACCTCTGATTAGAAAAAAAAAACTTATACGATAAATAGTAATTCAATAATAACAATTAAACAAAAATAGGAAAAATATCAGAAGTTATTAATGAAACAAAATTTATGTACTTTTCATTTTAAAAAAAAAGTGGATATGCCATTTAATAAGCGTACAAGAAAGTCATGTGGTGTCTACATCGGATTTTTAATTTTTATAAAATTAATATTTATAATTTGTGTTACGTTCTTTTCCATTTTGAGCATTAATTTCAAACTTTATACTCAATACCTGAATATGCGGTACAGTTCTGTTTTCCACTTCTAATTTTATATATATGTATATTAAACGATCTTTATATAAAGTTCAATAATATACTTTTATTAACATTTTCTTTGTTACTATTTTTCAGTTACTAAATTGTTATGAAATCCTGTAAATGTATGTTTTTAAAGTTCTCTCTCTTAAACCATTTTATCTTTTCTCCTACCAAAAGAATTTAAAATAATTTTCGTTTGTAAGATAAAATGGTGTCTGTTTACAATTTGTATGAAAATAGATTTTTAGATATCACATCATTTAAAAAATTTCTAGAAATTTTTTAAAGTTATAAGGGTAGGGTTTTATTCGAAAGCGAATACTTTCCTTAATTTTTATTTTCTTAATTATTAATTGCCCAATTGAATTTGGGTAATAATATACAATATTAAATTCCTAATGTTTATCTTGACTGTCGTTGTAGTAATTATATTTTAACCAGTTGTAATATGATAGTATGTTTCAATATGTTGAAATTATAATAGTATCACAACTAGAGATTATATCTAGCTGTGTACTAATCGGCGCAGTCAGTTATTTCAATCGTGTACTGCGTGTGTTTGCTGTGTTTGTCACTATTTATTAATTTCATTTTAAAAGTGTTTCATGATTTAATCCGTGAGGTTTCAAATAATTAACATGCTGTTCGTGATTTACAAGCCTTCCTTTTTCCTGTTTAGCCTCCGGGTATTATCATCAGGTATTACTTCAGAGGATGATACGTGTGAGTGTAAGTGAAGTGTAGTCTTTTACAGTTTCAGGTCGACCATTTCTGAGACGTGTAGTTAATTGAAACCCAACCACCAAAGAACATTGGTATCCACGATCTAGTATTCAAATCCGTATAAAAGTAACTGCCTTTACTAGGATTTGAACGCTGGAACTCTCGAAATCAGCTGATTTGTAAAGGACGCGTTCACCACTAGACCAACCCGTTGGTTTAAGTTTTTTTACAAGCCAAAAAAATGTTGCACAACCTTAGATTTTGCGTATAATGTCATGAAATGTATCTTTCGTTAAGCGACAGGGAAGATATAAATGATATAAAAACGAGTTATCGCAATTCTGCTACTCAACAAACTGAATACGCATGTAGTAGGGAATACACCAGTTTTGTAACTAAGAATTAGTATAGGTGTAGCAGCTATAACTGATTGGAAAAATTTTGTAAGAAAAGTGTGTGTGTGGACATATTACTCTGTAAACCTATAATAATAGTGGGGAATGGCCTGAAAGTGGAAATAGGTGATTTTTTTTCAAAGCGGAAAATACAATGTGGGGACGATTTATCCTCAACAGTGGATGTTTGCGGTAATTCGGAAAAAAAAAACAAAATAATGATCCGCATATATGAAACGTTCTTTTGTTTCCGATCAAACGAAAAACAATCGAATTCGATCGAAAGAAAGACACGTCTAATTGTTATAAGGAGTGTTATTAGACCGAGGTCGAACATACGTTCTGAATCGTGACGAAGTTACAGTGATATACTTAATCTAGAAGATTACAATTTTATACAACAAACTGTTAATCATTCGGTTAACTTTCGTTATAAAATTACCGGGGCGCACACAAATTCAGTGAAAAGTTTACGGGCAGCAGCGAAAAAATAGAATCAGAAAGAGTGTGGTACATCAAGAACTATGGTAGAATCCTATTGCGAATTCGTGTGACGCCAACGTAACAACTACAATTAATGAAACATTAATTGTAGATAATTACATTTTGTAGGATATTGCCCAGTTTTAGCCTCCACAAAATTATATATAAATAAAATTTATTTTTTACTATAATAATATCAATTTAGGAAATGACACTTTCCAAATTACAACCTTTGGTTGCACCCCAAGATAACAACCTATCAAATTTACATTACGCAGTCATACTGACCTTACTTCTGAACTTGTAGGCAGGAGATCCGGGTTCAATTCTCTGAAAATATTCTTGTATTCTACGTAGAGTTAAAATACCTTTTTGAATTTTTTTTCTAGTTATAACAAAAATATACGATTATTAAAAATTTTATATTCATAAAATATATTGTTATTTATTAAAAAATAATATTAATTTTTTGTTATTGTACAATTTTTGTAATTAATAATTACAAAAATATTTTATCTCATTTTGTTAATCATCTTTTTTCATTTTAAAAATTATACATTAAAAGATACCGTATCTCATATAAATACATATTATACGCTAAAAGACATGTACATTATTACTTATTTGTTGAATTTTTTTCTTCTAAATGCGACCCCTACAACAGGAACACGGCTTTCATTTTACTAATACGCAGTTCTATTCTTTCTTTTTTTTTGTTTGCTTTCTTTTTGTTTTTTTTCTTTTTAAAATTCCCTCTTTTCCACGCTTCATTGCATATTACGGTGTACTATATCAGTACATATCCCTATTTCATTTTTTTACTTTAATCTGCCTTCTTACTTTCAATGATCTTCAGGCAGAAAAAAAAACCAAGACAATAAGGAAAATCGATTGTTATTTTTATATCCGTAATTTACATGAGCTTAATATTCAAGTAAAAAATATTTGCTTTTTCGTTTTACGTTTACAGAGATTATTAAAATATATTTTTACAAGTGATTTTTTTTTCATTTCAGTAATGAAATTGAGAATTTTTAAAAATAGAAATGATTTATGGATATGAAAAAATTCTTTATCTCATAGTAATCGGATAAACGTTTTAAATTTCAAAATTAATTAAACAAAAATTTATATATAAACAATTGAAAAATAATCATGCAATAAAAATTGTGAAAACCATTGTTAAATCTTGATTCAGAAAGTTTTTACAAAAAAAAATTGCCTAAATATAAAAGAGACTCGTAGTTGTTTGTGATGACGTAATTTTATAAAAATAAGATTTTAAAAAGATATTTTTTTCTTGCAGAGGAGTTTAGTCCATCAATTTTAAAATCCCTGTACATAAAAGGAACTAAATTTATTAATTTTAGGAATGACACTAGAATTATGATGTTTTTAATTCACTAAAAACTGCAGTATAATAATAATTATTTTTTCTTGTATTGAAAAAACATAATGTTCTTTTTTGCAATCTTGCAATAGCGCAATTTCCTAAGATAAATACGCGTGATGTTATAATTTTTTAGTGTATTTTAGATCGTGGATACCGGTGTTCTTTGGTCGTTGGGTTTCAATTAACCACA
This sequence comes from Lycorma delicatula, assembly GCF_047948215.1. Lineage (NCBI taxonomy): Eukaryota > Metazoa > Arthropoda > Insecta > Hemiptera > Fulgoridae > Lycorma > Lycorma delicatula. Next base: position 71,105,085 of record NC_134463.1, read on the forward strand.
CATCTCAGGAACGGTCGAACTGAGACTGTACAAGACTACACTTCATTTACACTCATACACATCATCCTCATTCATCTTCTGAAGTAATATCTGAACGGTAGTTACCGGAGGCTAAACAAGAAAAAGAAAAGTGTATCAAACCGTCTAGTGGTAAATGCGTCTTCCCAAATCAACTGATTTGGAAGTCGGGAGTTCCAGCGTTCAAGTCCTAGTAAAGTCAGTTATTTTTTCACGGATTTAAATATAAGATCGTGGATACCGGTGTTCTTTGGTAGTTGGGTTTCAATTAACCACACATTTCAGGAATAGTCGAACTGAGACTGTACAAGTCTACACTTCATTTACACTCATACATATCATCCCCGTTTATCCTTTGAAGTATTATCTGAACGGTAATTACCGGAGGATAAACAGGAAAAAAAAGGAAGCGTATCAAACCACTATTTCTGGTTGTGGTGTTTGGTGTACTGTTTGTGAGTTAAGTAAAATTTAAAAGGAAAAAATCTTTTCTTTCTCTACATTTTTAATTTGCTTTATTTTCTGGTTTTTACTTTTACAATCTGGGTAAAAACCAAAGAATTTGGTTTTTTGTTGATGAAATAACCTTTCCGACTCATGTATTAATGTACTGTTTCTAAATAAAATTCAAATTTTTCTTTTGTTCATTTTACACGAGTTATCTTACACAATTTTATTCATAATTAAATTCTCTTTAAGTTTTGTTTAAAATTTTTATGTGTTTACTACCCATTGAACAATCTTATTGTATGTCAAACATAAAAAAGCAGGGATTTTTACCCCAATTTATTGGATTTTACCCTAGATTTCTCAAAAACTACTGTGAATACGGTACTGGGACCTATTTTATTCAATTTTTCAGATCAAAAAGGATAAGAAATCATTAATTTTGGCCCTTAATCAACACGCTAAAATTTTCAGTACGACGTTAGTTCACCTGGGTAGCTGAAATCTGAGTGAAATATTTCACCAGCCGTAACTCGCAAACGAAGCATTTTAAGAGATATGTTTATATGAACTCCTCCCATTATTTCCACGAGTAGAATAAGTTATTAAAGTTTCGAGGTAACTTCATGATACACTCTGTACATATGTATAAATTTAAAAACCCTGATTCACATATCACTAAATCTCACTTGAAAAATAGCTAAAAAGTTAATTTGTAGAGTTATTCAGAAAGCGGAAACCCTTAAGAAGATTAAGCAAAAATTATTGTTCCTAACATCCCCTAAAGGGTTAAATTAAAAAGGAGTTGGAAAGAAGTGTTGAAATCGAAAGAGTTAGAGCTTTGAAATTACAACCATATACGAATATATCTTTAGTAATAATTTTCCTCGCTCATTTCTAAAGGAATGTAAAAGGAAAGAAAACTGATTTTCCGAAAAAAGTATACCTCATTCCAGTGATTTAAAACAAAAAATTTGTCAAAAAGATTTAGTTTAACGATAATCAGAGAAATATTTATTGTTAAGTTTAAGAATTCTCTTTAAACCACCATAAGAATTAAATGGAGCTTAACTTGTCTTTCCTGAACTTCATATGTCGTCTAAATGTGTAATCAAAGCTTGAAACTCAGTTATACATTATAAATCTAAAGATCTATAAAAATAAAACTCGAAGTTTTCCTTTAGAATATCACCTCCAAAAAAGATTAAGGAGTAATTATGGACAGATTTAATATTTCACTTAAATTTTTCTACCCAATATAAATAAATTGCTGTATTTGATATGGAAGCTGAAATTCGACTTCAGTAAAGGTCATAACTCATTGAAGAAGTTTTTGTGGTGGGGAGGGCAAGTCCAGCAATTCCAATTATATCTGAAAAAAATAATTGGGGATTTCCTTTCAATCCCATCTAGAAAAAAGAGTTAACAGGATACGCATATATTTTCTTATTGCTGTCGGTGATTTCTAAAACGTTGACTTCGGTCGAGATTCTAAGGAATTCTACGAAAATGTACTTCATGATTTACCTGTAAAAAATATAACGTGAAGGAATGACAGTTCTTATTTACATAACGTAAATATCAGATAATTAATTACGGACACAATCACTTAGTAGATTAAGTTTAAAATTGAAAATTTTTAGGAGTTTTCTTGAGATTGATAGGCTGAGAAGGAAAGTTTTACAAAAGAAAGATCTTAAGAATTATTTTCTCGTACAAAGGACGGATGCTTTCGCTGTTAACTTTAAAATAATAATGAATTACTTTGTAGAAAGAATTAAGCTGCCGACCTAATTTTCTATTAAATTTTCGTAGAACTCGTAGTACTGTATAATTTTACATCTCTTGTGAAAATATATACCGTTATATACGACTGTGTTACCGACGCACGCGCACGTACATTAGTTTTAACATGCTGATTACATAAAGAGGAGGGATAGTTGTCATCTAATATGCTAAGGGCTAAATCGAATGTAACAGACAAGATTATACGTATGCCAGACTAATTCATATCAGGTACTCTGACTTAGACAGTGAATCCTGTCGTCCACGGTACCGGATACATGCGAATGACGACCTCTTTGAAGTACTTCATCATCTCTCGTAGTAAAGGATTCTAAGTTTATTAAATTTAACGTAGATTAAATATCTTACACAAAGCAATACAAATTTAATTAAAACATTATTACTTTATCTTTTTGTGTACAAAGCAGCATTTTCAACTTAATAGTTTCATATAATAAGCTTTTAGAAAAAATAAAACTAGATTCTAAAAATCAAATAAAAATATTTTTGAAATGATAATTATAATAAAGTATCTTTTAATTTTTTCCAATTGCTTTTGGTGTATTTTCTTTATATCTTGGCATTTAATCTTTTTAAATATGATGTAAATTAAAATAAATGTTTACAGCTTACTAAACCTTAGTGTGGAACCCAAAAGATGAGATAAAATGAATTGAATAATATTATTTTTACTTTTTAGAACTTTTTAAATTTTATTTTGAACAATTTCTTCTGTTTTATTTATATTTCAAATTTGGATAGCACTGCAGGTAGCCTCCTTATATATATATATTAAAAAAATAGCTTCTTGCAAGTGACAAAAAGACGAAAAACTAGCATAAATATATAAAAAATAGAAAAATGACCGACCGATGGTAACTAATATTTTGTCTTAATTTAAGTCTTTCCGAATTATTGCCCTTTTTTTGGTAAATGATTTAAGCTTTATTTTACTGAACAAAGTATCTTTTATCTAAAATTTCTATATAGTTGTAAATATTAATGTCTACTGTATGCAAAATAACCGTTTTAAAGAGAGAAAAAGCGGAAGATCAGAATGTTGATAAAAAATTTAAAAAGAACGTAAAGAAACAATGTTAACTGTGACCGGGCATAAGTTAAGGTCACTTGAATGCAAAAATATGTGTTATTATTTTGTTCTAAGTTTTACAATTAATTTTCTAAACGTTTCATTTGAAAATATTAGAATGGCATCTGTAATATTTCATTATGCTATATTAATACATTACTAAAAACATAAATGATGTCGGAAAATGAAAAGTAAAAGAATGGAAAGTTCCTTCTAATCGTTCATAAAGGCGATATAATCTCCCATTAAAAAATGTTTAATTAATGTTAGATGAAATAAAAAACGACAATAATCCAACATAGAAATTTTCTCTCCAAAATAATATATATATTTATCAAAATCGATTCACAAGATCACGAGAAATATTTTCTTTTTTTTTTTTAAACGCACATAAAATCTTAAATTTTCTAATTGTTTCTTTAATAAATACACAGTGCAGAAAAAAGAATATCCGGTTTTGAATTTGTTATAATATTTTTTTGAATGAGGTGGACAAATTTAAGGCTAGAATCAAAGAGCAAAGAGAACAGTTTTAGTTGTGCGTATGACCGTAGATTAATCCCTATTTTTTCGTTTGATAGCGCCACTAACAAGGCTGGAAACATCTGAACCAAAAGCCTTCTATGTATTTTAGTTTAAGAAATATGAATCTGTGTTTGCATTTCAACGTGCGTTCCGTAAAATTGGGTGCGTTCCGTTTGTTGCGACACATCGTTCAACTTCGCTTTGCGAATCGGGAATGATGTGAGGATAAGTTTTGTAAGCAACATCCTTAAGGGGTCCCCACAAGAAAGTTTTAGGAAGGGGTAAATCAGGAGACCGAGGGAGCCCTTTCGAAATTACTTATCCATGAAAACACTGATCCAAGAAAGTCATATGTTGTTGGCTGTATGAGTCGTAGCATTGTACAGCTGAAACCAAGTGTACTCTAGCCGGTCTGCAGGTATAGTGTTTAAAAATTGTTGCACCGCCTGTTTGTAGCGCTCACTGTTCACTGTGCCATGAAAGAATGTGGTGAATATTCCCCACGTGACGTTGCACACCAAAACTCACTTTTTGTCTGTGCAGAGGAGACTCGTGCAGCTGACGTGGAACTCCTCTCTGAGTTTGTTAAATTTATTTTAGTTTATATGTATGTATGTATAGTTGTTTTTTAAATATTTATTTTTAATTTTTTATCTGTGATAATAGTTATAATTAATTTTTTTAATATGTTAGCTGTGATAGTAGTTGTATGTTTTTGTGTTTAATATTTTAAGTTTTAATTTTGTTTTTAAATTTCTAGTTTAAATTTTATTTTATTTTTATTTTTGTTGTTTTATTAGATTTCATATTTTATATTCTTGGTTTCCGGACGATGATAACTTAAAAACCTTTTTTGCCCAAAAATAAAAAATAAAAAGCTGACGATTTCCATACACCAAATGCGTGAATTCTGTGCATTCACGTATCAATCAAGGTGGAACCATGCCTCGTCAGACCAAAAACAATCATCGAGTACTTCCCTTCTCACGTTACAGATGATGTGAACCACTGACATAAAACTACACTTTTTCCGGTGTCTGCAGGTTGTGAAAAACACGAATTCTGTACGGATACGTTTTTAAACACTTGCGTAATGCCGTGTGGGCACTACCAGTGGAAAGATAAGACTGGCTAAATAGACGTCGCACAGACGTCTTGGGACTAACAGAATATGCAGCTTGCACGTCGATTAACGTTTCTGGTGTTAGCACTTTCCGTAGACCACATTTGGCTGCATCTGCCACATTTCCTGTCTCATAAAACTTATCGTACAGCCGATTGATGGAGAATTTGTTTGGTGTATCCACACCATACTTTTCGGTGAAGGCATTTTGGGTCTTAGCATAACTGGCACGTCTAGTATGTTGGGAGACAATGAATATTCTCGGATCCATTGGTTAACCCATTTTTCCTCAAATAAACACGCAATAAAAGAAAGAAACATTCTTCCATAAGGTTTTTGTACACTTTGTATAATATTTTCTTCTCTATATAAATTAACTTTTTTAACTAAGATTTGATAGTAAAATAAAGAGAAAAATAGAAGTGCGTAATACAAAACTGGATTAATTGATCTTTTACTTTTCTTGTTGTAACTTAATATAAACTGAACTCGTAGAGGTATAGTCTAATAATATTAAAAATGCTTCATTCCTATTCACCACACAACAGGCGATTGTACTCGTATGCATATTGTGTTTTGCTGCAGCAGTTTATACAATGAGTTTGACAGTACTAGTTCTAGTCTCTGGAATGTAATTGTTCTGCATAAAATGTCCATGCTCTTATATTTATTCACTATTGTCTGAAAGCCATTTAGAAGAAATTTCATAATATCTCTCTCTCCCTCCCTCTCACTCCCATTCTCTCTCCTTTTCTTAACATTGAGCAGAAATTAAAAGATGTAATTTCTGAAACTACGAAAGAAATAAATGTCAGAAAAAAAGATGATTCACAAGGGAAGCTAATAACTTAAAGCAGTTTTATTAAAAAGAAAGTTAGTTAGTTTAATGGGTTCTTTAAAGATGTATTTCCTTTGTACATTCCTTTTTTAATTAAGTAATAGCATTTTTTTTAAAAATTAATTATTGATTTGTCATTTTATTCTCTTTTTTTAAGAACATGAACTTATAAAAACAATCTAATTAATTATTAAATTGTGTTTAAATTGCAAGAAATTTATTAAATGTTTCTTTTTAATATATATATAACCATTTTTTTCCCGTTTAATTTTCACTTTCTTTTTATAACGCTACATCTCCATTACATTTTATTCATTTATGATTCTTTTGTTTTATTACAATCATAAAAAGCTGACAACACAGTACTAGACTTTTCCGCCACGCGGCTTTTTTCTGATGTACGGCTTATACACACGCAACTTAATTTAAAATATTTATAATTTTATTTAAATATAATATTTTTTTGTTTATTTAATTCAATTATTCTAACTATAGCCGCGCAAACCGTATTTCATTCACGCGGGTGTGGTGGTACTTTCGTTTTCTTTTTTCTGTTTAGTCTCCGGAACCACCGTAAGGTACTACTTCAGAGGATGATACGTATGAATTTAAATGAAGTATAGTCTTGTACAGTCTCAGGTCGATCATTCCTGCCGGCCTCCGTGGCTCGAGTGGTAGCGTCTCGGCCTTTCATCCAGAGATCCCGGGTTCGAATCCCGGTAAGGCATGTCATCTTTCACACGCTACAAAAATTGTCATTCATTTCATCCTGTGAAGCAATACCTGAACGGTGATCCCGAAGGTTAAAAAAAAAAGTACGAACATTCCTGAGATGTGTGATTAATTGAAATCCAACCATCAAAGAATACCGGTATCATTGGTGGTTAGGTGTAGCGGTACTAGCGGCCACTTTAAATATTATTTATGTATTTAAATCTACCGTTCACCTTTCAATTTACAACACAGCTGGTTCCGGAAGCTAAACAGAAAAGGAAAGATGACTACAACAGCCGTATGTCAGTGCTACACTAGCGCTCTTTGTGGTGAGAAGGGATACTAATGACACAGTGTACCCACTTAGCCACTAGTTTATTTAGAGCATTTTAGAACATTTTTTGCGGTGGAAGTGCGATTTTGCAAACATATTTTTTAAAGTATTATTATTTTTTATTTGTTAACAAATGTTCCTAAGAAAAATAAGACAATTAGGGAAAATCTCGAGAAACTGCGGGTGACCTTGCTGTACAGCCTCACCTTTTTGACCTTTTAATTTGAAAATTTAATAGCATCGATGCCCTATATATATATATATATATATATATATATATATGAGTAATCTGATCAAAATTGGTCGAGTAGTTCTTGAGATATAAGGTGATTTAGAGGCCAATACTCCGAACACACATACATACGAAGATCCGGAAAATTTCCATCCGGTTTTTTGGGTCCAAAAACGGTATCTAAACGTCAAGTTCCGGTGAAAACCGCATATGCTCAGATTGGACCGATTACCATACTTCCCTGCTATACCAACAGCTCTCCTATAGCAATAGGCGGGAAAGTAAAAATCAAAAGTTAATTTATATCAGAAAAATCATTTCCAAAAATGGCCTATTTCTCAAAAATAAAAATTTAGTATAGGAATTATTGAAAATAATGAGAAATAAAGTGATTTCATAAACTGAGATAGCTTCTTCGGTCAACAGAATATAATTTTACGTATGGCAACATGAACAAAATATCAAAATGAAGGAAGTATTCAATCTTAAAATTAATATTTTGACATCGTAAACCGCAGGGATTAGATTTTCAATGAGTTTCATTATCTTTAGAAAAAAAGAATTTTATTGGTATTTTTGTGCCTTAATTTCTTTAATACGTATCACAGAAATAAAAAATAAATTGGAAAAGTAATGCATGACTGCAGATTATTAATAATAATCAAAATTAAAAGAGTAAGATCCAAAAAAAAAACGAGAAAAAAAACCAGAATTTTTTACAGGTGGGGAATAATTTTTTAAAAAACCTTTTTTGCATTTTAATTCCGTGGGTCTATAATTTTAAAAAACGTTTTAATTTTTTTTTAAAATTGGAACTTTAAAAAGGACCAGTTTCTGTTCTAGCCAAATGTAAAGTTTTACATTATTCCTTTTCATATATTTATCAAAATTTCATGCTATATTTATATTTCACACTGGTGAGGTTGATCTATGTAACGTATAATTACGTACAAATTATTTATTGTGCCATTGCCATCGAATAATATTTAAATTAAGTCATTGCTACTAATAACTAAATTAAATTAATATTTTGTTCTAATCGATAAATAATAATATTATATGCATCAAATATACCCCAGTATATATATCAAGTATACCCCAGTATTCTCCTGGATTGATCAAGAGAAATTGTAAAGCACATTGATCAGAGTACTATCACAAAACTCTTCTGTTATTATCTTTTTTTAATATAAAAAGTGGAAGTTTATATTATTATTTCATAAAAATGATAAATAGAAAAATTAAGATGAATTTTCAATAAATTTATGAAATATTGAAAAAAATATTTGAGTATATATTACCTTTACACATAAAACGAAAATGTAGAATTAAAAAAAAAAAAAAAAGCTGGCAAAGTATTGCATGAATTTTCCGCCTACGCCAATCAAATCATGCAACCTTGCACAACTTTTTCATTACAAAATCTTTTCCCGTTTTTTAAATAATTAAATTTAAATTATGTTCTTTAAGTTATTAAAGCAATTATTCGTTGTAACAGATTTATCTTTTAAGGCTAGTGATTTAATAAAATAGAATTATCTGAAAAATTTCTTCACGTATTTCAGGAAACTTTGGCGTAACTGAATTTGCCTAACCAACACTTTTGACTAGGAATCACAGTCCTCTTTTAGACGACTCGAGTGATACCGGATGTATTTTTAGTCGTAGAAAATAAAGAATAATTTTATGAATTAATGGAAAGAATATGTGTAATTTAAGTGAAAGCGAGTTGATTATTAAAATAGCTGCGTTATTCTATGAAATAACAACGAAATTATATTATGTGTTCGATTCTCGTTCTTTATCATTATCTTCAATCGTCTCAAAACCTCTTTTTATTTTCTTTAAACTCTCAATTTATTCTTGATATATCTGTTTTAAAAATGTAAAAATAAAATCCTCAGTTGATCAACAGTGTCAATTCGGGCCCACATTTTTTTAATCGAACGCTTTCATGTTTTTCGCAGTTGTACTTTATATATTGCATAATGAAGTCATTAATATTTAAAAATCCTATGGCGTATCTGAAATAAATCTAAGGTGAATTACGCAACTCGTTGCCGGTTTATTTCATTTAATAATTTTTTTTAAGAATTAATCCAATTTTTTTTTGTGTTAGGCGTTTACTTTTCATTAAAACAGGCAAAAATAAATATTTTATTTCTCAATTTTACGACCACTAATATTTGCATTATAATGGCAGGTTTTTCTAATAACTGGTGTTTAAAAAGGCCCAACCCTTAAGATTGCTTGATTGGAGGAGAGAAGTCTTCATTTGGCCTTAGAGAAGACTCAAGTTTTGGTTGTGGCAGGAAGGAGGCGGTTGCCTCCAATAAGTTTAGTAGTAGGAGGTGTGGAGATTGTACCGGTATGTGTTGGTGATGAGGAAAAAACCCTTAAGATAAATTTTATATAAATAAATAAAATAACCCTTAAGATAAATAAACCCATAGGTAAATTTTATTTCTCCCTTCAAATCAGTTTGGCAACACTGTACTAAAGGTTAGCAGCTTGTATCAGTTGAAATTTCCTTCTTATTCATTAGTGCTATACCAGTATAAATTCGACTATTGTGTTAACAATATAGTTTTCCGAGGACGTACGTGCATTTATTATTGAGAATTATCGCGCGTATAAATCTTACGAACGAGTGAAAAATGAGTTTAGGATAAAATTTTCCAATTTTTCAGTTCTTAAAAAGTCGATAATATTGCGTTTCATTAATAAATTTTGTCAGACTGAGAGTGTACACAATCGGAAAACGCATAGGTCGACCGTCACTGTTAACTGTAGAAGTTATGGAGAATGTGAAAGAACGTTTGACTCTCTCGCCCAAAAAATCACTAAGAAATTTATCTTCACAGGCCGAGCTTTCACTAACTACAGCTTTAAGAGCTACTATAAAATTACAATCGCATGCTTATCGCATCGGTGTCTTTCATGAACTGAAAGAAGCAGACCACGGAAAGGTTTACAGTATTGTCGTCGGTTTTGTTCTCTTGTTGATGACAACGGTGTTGAAATTTTGGATTCTATTTATTTCAGCGACGAGGCACGGTTTCACTAGGATGGCTACATGCTGAATATGAAGCGCTGAAAATCCTCACGAGTTTCTCAAACGACCATTACACGCACATAAAATTGGTGTTTGGTGTGTGATCTCCTGGCATCTTGTAATAGGGCCTTTATGTTTTGACAACTCTGTAGACTGTGTTTGCCTTTAACTCGCGCTCTCTGTAGATTTCCTCTCTCGTACTGCTCAGTTATGCTGCTGCTGCTGTTTCGTCTCTACCTGTTCCCTACATAGTATGCCGCGGTATATCACAACTTAATTGAACAGTTTATTGCCATGTTGGATTTACACGAACGAAAATGTCCGGTTCCAGCAGGATAACGCGACGCTTCATATTGCTAATGAAACGCTGGATATGTTACGGGAATTTTTTGGCCATCACTTGATATCAAAAGCGTCGTGCCCTGCAATATCTCTAGATCTTACACCAGTGGATATTTTCTTTTAGGATATTTCAAAAGTGTAGTTTTTAAAAATAATCCTCATACAATTCACAAATTGAAGGCTGACATTGAAAGTGAGATTTCAAACATTACTGAGCAGACATTACGAAAAGCGGCTACAAATGTTATGAAAGTGTAGGAACCTGCATCGGGATCAAAGGAAATCGTTTTGATCATATATTGTAAAGCTTTTAAAGGTAATTTGAATATCGTTGTATAAGTGTTTTATTAACATTAATATTTTTGTAACAAACTCACTTCATCAATCAAAGGGGTTGCATCTTTTTTGAAACACCCGTTATAAATCCTTCATAAAAAAAACAATACATCAAACATTCTTCTCTGTAAGATCATATGAATCAATCAGAAAGATTTAAGAAGACTTTTTGTATTAAAACAAAAAATTTGATTACATTATCATGCAGTACATTTCTCTATCTGATTTATGACGAAAAGAATTCATTGTTGATTGGTGTGTTTATAATTTTCTTTATCAAAGACGTATTTTTTTTAATCTGATAATACTTTACAATGTATGAACAGTAATTAATAAATGTATCCTACTATATACCTTCGGAATTTATTCCAAATCATTTCCTTTATATTCAGAATAGGAACTAATTTTATTACTTCCGTAACTTTGTTTGAAATCATTTTAAAATATAATTAAGAATTTCCGTTTTGTAAAATACTTCATTTTAATAATACCGTTTTGCCTTGTTTAATGGAGTAAAATTCATTCCCAGTTTCTTAACAAAGTTTTAAACTTAGACACACATCATTACTTAACTTGTTCGGTTGTGTATTCGTAGGAAGACAAAAAGGAACGGATATATTAATGGAATATTATAATAGGATAAAGATGAATTCAAAGTGAAAAACTAAAGGGTTTAACAAAGAAGAGAGAAATTCGTAAGTTGGAGGAATAAAGAAAGAAAGAGACAAAGTATTGAAGATAATTTTGGGTCCACTCGAGGGTGAGACGATCGTGTTTGAGAAACAGTAGCTACCAAGCGAGTGGTATTATAGTCGACATTATTTCCTCAATTAGCGGGTTAATTAAATCCTGGAGTAACCCCCCGGGGAGGTTTCCTTATCTCATGTTCTCTCCGACAACTCCTACGAGACCTTACGTTACAGTATTATTACAGAGCGTTAGCCTCCCTTCTCTCTAGCCCATCCACCTCTTGCCTTTAACTCGCGCTCTCTGTAGATTTCCTCTCTTCCTCTCTCGAACTGCTCAGTTATGCTGCTGCTGCTGGAAGGCTCGTCTCTATCTGTTCCCTGCATAGTATGCCGCGGTATATAAACGGTCGACCTGAAATTGTATTCCACAGGCGTTTTGCAGTTTGTCTGTCGTCTGTTTTAGTTTTGCCCTTGCATTTAAATAAAAAAAGGAAAAAAGAAATAGTCGCTCAGTTTTTTTACTAATGCATTCCCTAATTAAGTATGAAAAAATTAAAAATTAAATTTTATACTCGGCTAATTTAAAAAGAGTTAAACTATAAAAAAATAAAAAGAGATAAAAAAAACCTATAAAATTGACAAAACTCAGTTTTTCAAGTTTTTTGTTAACCTTTTTTAACCTCCGGGGCCGCAGTTAAGCATTACTGTAGAGAGGATGAGATGAATATTTTGTAGCGTGTGTGAAAAATGCCATGCCTGACCGGGATTCGAACCCTGGACCTCCGGGAGAAAGGCCGAGACGCTACCACTCGTGCCACGGAGGCCGGCAATAAACTAAATAATTAACGTAAACGTTTACGCAATTAATAAATAAATTAATGTAGTTCTGTCTTCTTTTACATACATATAAATTCAAAAACCACTTTTTATTACTGTCTGAACAGTTTCGATTATCTTACTTTTTACATGGTCTACCAAATTAAAACCTCAAATGAGCTTAAAAATATCTCTTTTGCTCATTTTTTTCGGTATCGTATATTAAAATGGATCTCTGTGGCCGTTTTCCATGATGAAGTAGTAGCGTCTCGGTCATTCATTTAGATCCCTCGGGTTCGAGTCCCGGTTAGGCATACTACAAAATTTGATATGCTACAAAATTTTGTTTTCATATCCCACGCACAAGCTTCAAGCTTATCTGGTGATATCAAGCCAAAAAAAAAAAAATGGAGGAAATAACATAATATTATTCAAGTTTTATTTATTATATGGTTTTCCTTTTAAATAAGAACAACGATTTATTCTAGGTTTATTTGTATTTAAAGAAAAAGTAAACTACAAAAAAAATGTATTAAAAATTAAAATTAATTTTAAAGAAAAATCGTTTTTATCAACAATAACTTTCCAATGCTTTTTAAAATTCAATTTTTTTAAAAATCTACATAAAATTAAGTTATTTTTGATCTCATTTCTATTTTGAAAAGATAGAACCTGAAGAGTAATTAACACGGGTATCATTTAAGATATTTTTGCAGTGCTTTAAATCCACGATGGTCGTTGATGAAATTAATTTTTAAAAACCTAGTAAAGACTTTCATAACTTTTCCCGGTTTCGTCCTTGACAGACCTTTATTTCAATTAAACCATTTTTTTTAAATTATTAATGTCTTAATCATATTTACTTCAATCAATAAATTACAGAATATAAATATGAAACGATTTTAGATATCTAATTTGGTAAAAAATTTATAAATCAGTTTATAAATTATCGGCCCAATGAGTTGGGCCACGGAAGGGGGTTTCTTATTGTCACTAATTGAACTGATTGCATCGCATACATAAGTAAAAACGCATACATAAATCACCTGATGCCAAGGTGAGAAATAGCACTCATCAAAGATGGGTCCCAAGGAATAACAAAATACGTGATTTTATATATGTTTGTTGTAAAGTGAGGTTCAATAACGTTGCAAATATTATTTATTTGTAATCTGTATTTGCCTCTGTCTCAATTACTTTATATTAGTAATTAACAAATTGGGAATTTCATATTTAAAAAAATAAATAGTAAAACTAACATACAGGTATATCTAATCACGACAATGGAATGGAATGGAATGCAAAGTTGGCGGGAGTTTGCAAATTCTCCCTACGGATTGCAGAACCTGGACAGTGTCCCTTGCTGCTGGATGATTCTATCGGGCGTGTTTTTAAAGGTTTATTTTATATGACGGGTCTAATTTTTCAATTTTTGTCTTTATTTTATATTTTGATTTTAAGGACGGATTTAATTGCTTTCCAATCCGTTGTTAAACCAGCGTTATCGAACCCATTTCATGGGCCGACCGCGGAAGGCTAGGCTTTTGAAAACTTCTCCCGACGTAATTCCCCTTCAGACCGTCCACTGAAGTCCTTTCGGTGCTAACGCTTCATAGCCTAGCAGGAATACGCTACAACGGGGCACTAACTCTATGGAGGGAGCAATGCGCCCCCTTCTCCGGAGGAGTCGCAATTGCTGATTTAAATTTATTTTAATTGTATGTTTTAAAGGAAAGTTTGAGTAGAAACTCTTCATCCACTTCTTTGTTGGCTGCCCTTCAGGACGCATCTCTGCTGGCACGACAATACTTCTACTGCTCTAATCTTCTCTTATATATACACATATGTAAATGAATGTTTGTTTGTTTGTTTGTTTGTCCCGTATGCGTTCCTATGCCATTCATCCGATTGCAATGAAACTTTGGTGAGTTTTTGTGGGCACGCCTGCGAAGGTTTCTGAATTAGTTTGAACCCGCTAGGTGGCGCTGAGTCGAGATATTTCGAAAAATTGTAATTATGAACCAATTTGGCTCATATTAAGAATATATGTTAGTTACATGAAAATAAATATTTTTGTAAAAATGGACAGACTAGGTGGCGCTGGCCTCAAGATATTTTGAAAAATTGTATTTATTATCCGATTTGGTTCATATGCAGAATATGTATTACTTACATGGAAAAAATACCTCTACAAAAAATGGACTTGCTAGATGGCGCTGAGGTTGAGATGTTTCGAAAAATTTCATTTATGGTCCGATTTGGCTCATATTCAGAATATATATATTAGTTTTGTGTACAATAATAATATTTATTTTTTTTAGATGACAGACATCGACTGCTTTAGTCATTTTGCCCTATGATATTACAAATTTGTAACGTATGATAAATGCCATACCTGACCGGAATTCGAACCCGGGACCTCCGGATGAAAGGCTGAGACGCTATCAGTCCACCAATGAGATCGACGGATAATAATAATAATAATAATAATTATTATTATTATTAGGCAATAATAATAATAATAATTATTATTATTATTATTAGGCAATAATAATAATTAAATTTTAGGCAATTTGTGACGCCGGTTGGTTCCACCGTGTCTCCGATTGAGCGGTGTGCCAGTGTTGCAGTGGAGTTCCAGGATAAGCTAAGCTTTTGGGAAGATGAGGCAACCTTCGTTAGAAATTTGAGAGGGTTACGTGGCGATGGATCATTGTCCTTGGTGTGATGCTCACTTTCATGATTTTAAAATTATTGTTGTTTTTTTAAGGGTTATTGCTTATAACTTGTTTTATTTGGAATGTATTAGTAATGTTGTCTTTTTGTTTTTGGATGTTTTCATCTATGTGTTTTTATTATCACTCCGTAGCTACCGTTTTTAAAGTTCTAATTATTTTTTGTATTTGACTGCATAATTGTTATTATTATTATTATTATTATTGTGTTTTGAGTATTGTATTTTTAATTTATATGTGGGTGTTCTTTTGTGACTTTATGTGATATTGTGTGGCATACAAAGGTTTTGTAACTGTTCTGTTGCACAATTATAAAATAAAATAAAATAAAAAAAAAAAAATAAAATAAAATTATTATTATTATTATTATTATTATTATTATTATTATTATTATTATTTTTATGTAAAAATATAAGCCAAATATACTTTCTCTAGTTTTATGTAAAACGTTTCATGTCAGTATATCATAAATTTATTAACGAACGAAGACGTTTCATTTCGTATTTAAGTGAGGAGGTGACAGTTTTTGTCATTAACGTGTGACATGATATCACACGTACGTAACCCAATAAAGTAATACTTGACATTTACCCTTCTACCTAAAACGAATGCCGTGCGTATTTTATGCAATATAATATACAGTAATACCAAATCGATTGAAAGGTTTGTCGATTCAATAGATAACTGAAAATAGAATTGTTACTTTTTAATATATATTGTAAAATAATATTATAAATTTAAAATCAACTTCGTTATGTTAACAAACTTATTTAATAGTAATTGGAATATGAAATGAGCTTCTAAGTTTCAAATCACGTCCTTGTTTGGTACATGCAGTTCTAAACTCCATACCATTATTTTTATTTAAATTTGTTAATTTAAACTAAGTATAGTTTATGCATTAAGATATAACATTTATCTTTACCCTCAACTGTTTTCATTTAATTTCTTCCATTATTACGGACCCGCAGGTCCGTAACAGGTTTCCTAAGGACAGTAAGTCCTTAGGAAATCTGTTTCCAAAGTATTATAACGAAATAGTTTTTTCACAGTAACGGCCAGCTTTACAATAGAAATGAAAAATGTAGCCATCTTCATATTTATCTAGCGGTTACAAAGAAAGATAGAGAATTTAAATGAAAAAAATAATCTGCCTGCATTGTAGTAACAGCATAGTGTACTCCCGCGTTAGGTACAGTGTCGTCACAGAAATATAAAAATAATAGAAATTGCTGTTAAACATACACTGCACTTACATCAAAATGTTTATAGTGTCACACGGTATGTACTTGATCTGTCTCGTATGTAAATCTTTGAATATGTACGGGTATGTATACAGACATATTATTACACATATATATATTTTACAACTATATATTGTGACGTCAAAATTGTGAGTCTGTTACGTATATAGCACACCTCAACTTTAAATTAATAAAGTGAAATATCTCATTGTAAACAATGTTAAAATACTTAGGTTAAACTTGTTACTACAATACTCTCTTTCTATGCATTGATTTCCATGTCCTCAAATTCATTTCATTTTATTTAAAGTACAGGTTTCCAGTAAATCTTTCTTTAAACCCTTTGAGAATACAGTAGTAAAATTTATTGTCATTTTAAACCATCCATCATATCCGACATATAACATTTAAAATTGAATCGATTAATGTAAGTAATGCATCTTTCTATGTTACAAATGCAATATTACATCTAAGCTTACCATTATGTTGAAAGTTTGTAATAAATTTTACTGAACATACCTGTGTTTTAAGGATAACCAAACTGCAACCTCAACCAGTTAGTTATTGATCTAGACTTGTCAGATCCTATAAACCTTGTTCGAATATTAAAACGATGCTGGAGTAAAAATATCGTAAATTATGTCTAATTAAAATAGGTATGCGTTTGTCCAGATTAATTAAAGTTTTCAGTATTGTTTTAGAGGTGCCACTGAACAGCGATCTCCTTAAACCCTTTTAAAATAATTTTAATTATTCCTGTTCCTCATATATATATATATATATATATATATATATATATATATATATATATATATATATATACAAAATTATAAACGTACTTTTCAATTCCTTTATAATTTTTTTTTAGTTTTTTTATATTTCTAATTTTACGCTTGATTACATTCTTATTAAACATTAATAAAAATTTTTATTAATGTTTAAATATCATTTTATTACGATTATTATTATTATTTTATTTTTTTCCGTAAGGAGAGGAAAAAGCTCTGCCAGCCACAGTCAGGCCCGAACTGACGGCAGTGCAGGGCTCCTGCCCACTAAAAAACCTCCCCCTCATATCATGCAGGGGCCGGAACTAAACCATACGATATGTACACAGTCCCTGTATCATCACCCAGGCACTCTACTATCCTAATCTAGATGATCGGAAGGCATTCCCAGGGAGCGATCGACGAGTGACGACTTCGAGAAGTCCCCGCCGCCCACCCCCTGAAGCTGCCCCCCTTGATCACCCGTCATCGAACTCCCAGTTTCTATCGATCCGCATCTCCTCAGCCTGTCGTCGCCCCTCCTCATTGGCATTCTCTCCTTTCATTGTTGCAATCGTAGTCGAGACACATGCCATGTTTCGCTATTTCTGAGCATCACTTCGATTATATTGTTGGCTGTCTCCACAGCCTGATCTTAGAGCACTACTCTTAAGCTGCGCCATCAAGGGCAAAAGAACACCACATGCTCTGCTGTATCCAGCCCGCCGCAATCATGACAGCGACTTCTATTGAATCTGCCCATCCTGTACAGATAGTACCGGGAACATCCATGTCCAGTCAGGAACTGGATGAATTCATAGCCTGTATTACCATGCTTTCGCTCCACCCAGTTCATGACATCGCTTATGAGCCTATAGGTCCACCTTCCTTTTTCGAATCCCGCAATCTGTCACGCCAAGCCATGTAGAGACGGTCAGTTGCTTCCTTTCTGTCCCGTCCGGCCACTATTGAAGATCTCATTTTTTCTTGTAAGTCTATGGGTGGCACCCCAGCTATAACCGATGCCGCCTCGGCGCTGATCGTACGATACCCCGTGATGGTATGTATATTTGCCTGTGTTGTCGCATAACCAAATGACTCACGTTCCTGGCCCTTGACAATGCTCCCAGCCGTACAGGAACACCATATAACACTACTGAAGATTGCACACTGGCCAACAGTTTCCTCTTCCCGTATGAGGACCACCCTTATTCCTCACGATTTTGCTGAGCGTCTGCACCACATTTTCGCTCTTCCTCGCCGCTTCCTCAACATGTATAATAAAGGACCGGTGCTTGTCCAGCCATACGCCTAAGTACTTCGCGGCTGGGCTAGGGTGGACTATCGTGTTTCCCACTCTAAAATTCACTGTATTCAGTCTACGTTTCCCAGCCATAACAACCACTGTCACCTTTTCTTCAGTTTTTCATTCAGTGTTAAATAATGAAATCAACTGTTTACAACTTAGTGATCTGTTTATTATAAATATTAAAAAATGGAGTCAACATTATATGGTTAGATAACTTGGTTAGCATCGTAATTACGTAATTACACGACGATAAATCCAAATGCGTTTTTATGATGAAGTAAAATCGTGTTTATCTGCCACCCTTTTAACTGTCAATATTTGTTAACTGTCAAGGTCAAAGAAATAAACTAAATGTGATCTTATTTTTGTTTGTTTACTTTTACAACAAAAGGCCAAATTTTTGTTGGGTGTGAAAAATGTCGTGGTTGAAAGACAGAATTCCACCATTTCACCACGGAGATCGGAGACTTTATTTCGTTTCAGTTAACCTACGCAATTTTATTTTAATAATGTTCTTTTTCAATTAAAAAAATAATAATAAACTGAAGAAAATTAACAAAAGTATTTTTTTAACTACTCTTTAACTGAACTCAAATTTACGCTGACGTGAAATCCGATAAAAAGTTCTTAAATCGAAACTGATTTAAAATGTAATAACTAAAATCTTTCCTTATTCTCCTCGAAAATTTGGGTGTATTTTTTATTTTTTTATTTTAAGTATCCGTTTTATCAAATTGTACTTATTACTAAGTTAATCCACCGGCTTCCGTTGCGGAATGGTAACGTTTCAGCATTTCACCTGAAAGATCTGGCGATCGAATCTTAGTCAGATATTTTTCATAGGACACAAAATTTTCATTCCATACGGAAATGACTTTTCCTAGTAGTTCATTTTGACAATATTTTTCCCAAACAAATGCGATATTTATTTACAACTATTTAAGTATAATTTATATTACAATTAAATTACTATTTATAAATATTAGTCCAGTAATAGAACTCCTAAGGATAACGGCGTAATGTAGCCTACTAGCATTACAGATCTTGTGAACGCCAATCTTTTATCTCTGCTAATTAAGAATTCGTGAAAGTAAGGAAAACGAATAAACTAAACTGCTAAAAGAAAGAAAATGTTCAGTGTGGTCTGTAATCCTGTAATGAATCATTAAAATAGTTCAGTACGAAGATTGAACAGGGTATTTGTTATTAAAATATAGTCATTCTTATTTTACCGAATTTTAAAAAAAAAGATAAGTGAATTTCTATTCCTTATTCACTGAAATTATTGTCAAATATAACGATGTAAATTAAACACAGATTAATTGAAAAAAGATTCTTGCGCAGTTCTGCGGAATAGGACAGACTTTTTGTTATATTATTTTGTTTCCTTTTGAAAAAGTATGAACTCATTCTAATACAAAATTTTACGAAAAAACTTTTGATCCACAAAAAAGGTTATACGTCAGAAACCCACTACAATAAAAAATAAAATATTCAGTACTTGGAAAACTATATAATAAATAGCTCAAAAAAAAATATACGGAAGTAAAGAAATGTTAACAATCCAACTTCCCATAACACACCACGATTCTAAATTTCTCCGCTCAATTTTTTCAATATTAAACTCAAAAAACTCAAAATCGACTCAATCAATCTTTATTAAATTTTCACATGCAGAACTTCAGTTACACCACTTTTACATACCTATATTTCAACGAAATTGATTCAGTAGTTTTGGAAAAATTTGAGTCACAAAATTAGGATAATAAATATTTATATTAATAAGGACATCAGAAAATCAGAACATTTACAGTACGATCAATATACGCACATAAATACAAACATAAAGCATTTTTTGTTAATTAAACAATAAAACTGACTATTATTATTATTGTTTTACTAATTAACACATATGGACATCTTTGTAAATGCAAAAACACTACCTCATTTTTTATTTTATTTTTCTATATAAAAAAACAAAACTCTCTAAAAAATTTTGTTTCTGATATTAAAAGAAACCCGATAAAGATTTTGACGGTATATACTGAAAGTCATAATATAAAATAATATGGTGCAGTATTGTAGTAAAATTTTAAAAATTAACTTAATCTCACGATTAACATTAAATCTTTTTAAAATCTGCAAACAAGCAACGTTTTACATAAGTTATAAAATACTTATTTTCGATTACAAGTATTTATAACAGGTCATCGGCAAAACACTTACGAAAAAAGTAAATAATTTTTATTTTGTAATTTTATAATGAAACAGGCTAATGTATGAATATGTGTAACTTTATAAGTCCGGCCTGAACTTGTTTTTGATGCTTCCAGAGGTAGGTTTTTGCTGCATCCCTAGCCACGTTGGGATTCTAGGTAACGAAAGAGCAGATTCTGCTGCCAAAGAAGCGTGTATTGAACCTCCTCATGAGAGCAAGGTGGCAAAGTGACTGGGCGACTACCGTCGATAATAAACTCCGACGGATTAAAGATTCAGTGTTGCCATGGGGCTCCTCTTGCAGAAAATCTCATCGTGAGGAAGTGGTCCTCTAGCCTACGGTTAGGACATACGAGGATCACACACCCTATGCACACGATGCAACTGCCGCATGACTGTGCACCACATTCTTGTGGTCTGCATATGTTATGCGGCGTTGCGTCATCAGTTTAATATACCCAGAAACATCCGTGATATCTTGTGCAATAATAACGGGATTTTGGACCGGATGTTTCTCTTTTTGCATGGTACCAGGTTACTGCAAAGAGTTTAATATTATCATATATGTTTTTCTGTAAGAAGAGTTTTTTTAATAACTTTAACCTTTACTTTCAATTTTGATTTTTTTGGTTCTATGTATTTAATTTTACTATCCGGGGAGGGGATTTTTGCACAACCCATCGGAATTAGGTAAGTTTTATATAGTTTCTTTATTCGATTATTTTAACTTTTATATTTTATCAACTTCGTCTGTGGTATTAGTTTTTAGTTTTATTTTGCCTTCTTGGCTTGTTTTAATAAATGTTTATTATACGATTAATATTTCGTTTACACCTTATATAGTTTATTATTTTGGAGTTATTTTACCCTTTTATTAATAAAATTCCGGGCGATGATAACTCCCAGGCGTTTTTCGCCCACAAAAAAATGAACTTGTTTTTGATGATATTGAAAATATCTGAATATTTATTTATTATTTGTCTCTTCATATCAGTCTGTTTTCACTTTTACAGACTTCCACTTTTCACATACTACTCTGAAAAAATGATAAATTTAACCCTCCCAAAGAACGTCGATAAGAGATAAACCAATGACAATACATATTCGTTTTCGTATATCGCAGCTTACACGTAAGTTTCACCGCCACCTAAAGATTACTAGCGTAAGTAACCAATCAGCATACAGTATTATCCAAACCAGTCACAAGTAGAATTGCGATTGACAATAAAAACGTCACTACTTCCAATCAATCAAACCTTTAATAGGAACTGACAAATTATTAGATAATAAAATCTAACCAATCAACATCTATGATATTTAACCAATCATAAGATTTGAATAAAATTAAAACAATGATTAATGATATTAGTAACATTCTACGTAATTTTTATCAGCATTTATTTAACTACTGTATAAATTTTAAATTTCTGTTTGCAATCAGTTTTAATAACCATCAATCTGCTGACTGTATTTGAATAACACACACACATATATATATGTATAATTCAAGAACAATTTTCAGTTCAAATACATCATTTTGTATACATCAATTGAGAATGTTTCAGTTTTCAGTACATTGAACATTTTGATTGAATACGTCGATTAGTTGTCAGATGTTACCAATATATACAAAATAATTCACATTTGAATGATTACCATTACACCAAATAGACTGTACTTAGCCTAAATGAGATGGAGGTAATCTCATCACTCAAACACAGTTTAGTCAAATCTAATGCTTAACTCTTCTATTATCATATTAGATCGTCTGAACGTACTTTCTTAAAGAAAATTCCTTGGGATAATCTGTCATTATTTTTATGGATACTAACTTTTTCTTTTATATATTTGATCTTAGTTCTACATCTGTATCCATTTTAATATAAAATATCTGAATTTTACAACGATCTGCATAACTTTGTCCGGAGCACCAGGAGTTTTTCTATAAACGTATTCCGGAGACATAAGAGATAACTGAAATTCCTTCTCATTCCTTTTAAAATATTTATCAGAATTAATAATTTAGCATTTCTAAAACATGTTTTAAACTAATATTTAACTACTAAACTACAAAATCACTTGTAAAGCTAGCATATATTGAAAATCGTATTTTTTGAATTGTTTTGGAAGAAGCGGCTTTTTAGAAAAAAAAAAAAATTATATAGAGATATATAGTCCAACTTACACACACACGCGCGCACACATTACATATATATATATACTAGCTCTACCCGCCACGCTTCGCTGTGGCACATTGTGGTTGCATGGATGAGAAATGAGAAGCAAAACAAAGCATACGTTTCATAGAAGTTTAATTTTGCAATACTTGTGGATATACAATATTTTTTTTGTTTTTCCACTGTCTGCGTAGATATAAAGGCTATCTGGTTTGCCGACTCGGGAACACGCAACATACAGTTGCTCATGTGAGAAGCAACCCGCATGTAAATCTAAACCACACAATTCTAAAGATTGACCTTGAGCTTTATTGATTGTGATTGCAAATGCCAATCGAATTGGGAATTGCAATCTTTTAAATTAAAATGGTGTATCGGTCGGGATCATGGGTATTCGAGGAATAAGGACATCTTCACCTTTGAAAGGCTCCGTTAAAATCGTTGCTTCCGCTACGTTATTCATCGATTTCTTAACTGCAACTCGCGTGCCGTTGCAGAGTTTTGACTGATTAATATTCCGCAACAGGATAATTATCATTTTTTGATCGAACCGTTGCTAGAATCAATCTAATGAGGAATGTTTTCCCAGTTCCTCCTGGCGCATCCAAGAAGAAGGTCTCCCCAACTCCGTCATTTATCATTTGCATTATGCGATCATAAATGCCTTTCTGTTCACGCGTTAATTTGGGAATGTTTGATTGGACAAATGACTGAAGATCACCAATGTTGTAACTCTGTTCACGGCGTAAATCCACATCAAATGAAGCAATCGCAGCTCGGGTGGATGCTGGCATTCCCAATTGACTAAGAACTTTATTTGCAATAGCTAAAAGCACTTGATAAATATCTACAATATTTATCAATGGTACGTTGTAAATGTCTTCTGTAAATTCCATGGTCATATGGGTATTTCCTAGGCGTACTCTATGGAAAATATCCTCAGCCATATGCGATCGATATCTTTTCCATAACTCTGTGGGAGATGAAGGGAAGCAAGCGGTCAATATAATTGCGAATAATGCGCGAATTTGGTTTGGATGTGCAGTGTTGCACGCGTCATTAATACATGTATCCCACTGTTGGTCGTTTTCTAATAAATTCAGAGCTTGGTGAAAGGCGCAGCTCAATTACGACGCGACACACAAAAGTACCTCGATTAAAGTGAATATTTAATTCAGATTGTAAAATAATCTGAATCAGATGCAAGTGGATACGTTTTTTTTTTTTTTTGTTAATAAACAATGTAATTGGGAACAGGTATTGTTTCACATGTGACTGCGGTTGTCGTTAGCTAGTATGGCGAGTGTTCCCCTCGCTTCCGGCAGATGGCGCGGTCACTGGTACACAGCTGACCGTTAAAAAAACTGTTTTCTCGCGGTCGCGGGTATGTGACTGATGCGAAAAATAAATAAAAACAATCTTTGATGCGGGTTATATATCGTGCTAAAATTTGAGCTCAATCGATGCAGAACATTTTGAGTTTTTGAAGCGTTCACAAATGAACTTAACATTTTTATATATAAAGATTTGTGGGCTGCGAAAAAAAGCCCTTAAGTCGTGCGAAAAAACACATTATTTTAAATGCTTTCAAAAGCAGAGTAATGCTTACGAATTACAGAATAATCAAACGGCGTTGATTTCAGATGTTAATAAACTGCTAACGTAAGTAGAAGTTGTGCTGCTTCAGTCTACAACGTGATTCTCGAGTATGAATCTGCTAATGAATTACGGTCTCCAAAGAAAACAAAACCCCGCAGGTCAATTGAGAAAAAGGTGAGATTTTGATAAAAACGCGATTCGTAAAAAAATTACATTCAAATTACACGAATTTGAATTATTTGGAAATAGTTTAGCGGTGTATTATGTCCTTTGGAAGAGAATTCGGTTGTTGTCTTCGACAACGCTTCTTATCATTAAACGAAAAGAATTCCAGCCGTGTTATAGAAAAACAATGATATCAAAATGTGGCTTAGTTCAAAAGGAATAATTTTTGAAGAGGTTTAAGTTAATGTTCAATCATTGCAAAGGGTTTCGCGTATTAAAAGTCATTATAGTCCGTATAAAATTGGTTTGACACACAACGCCATATTGGTAAGTCGTGTTTTTATTCGGCTCCTAACGAATATGTTTGCCGGCCTCGTGGTGCGAGTGGTAACGTCTCGGACTTTAATCCGGTGGTTCCGAGTTGGAATCCCGGTCAGGCATGGCATTTTCATACGCTATAAATCATTCATATCATCATCTGAAGCAATGCATAACGGTGGTTTCGGAGGTTAGAAAAAAACAAAAAAAAACTTACAAAACAAAACAAAAAAATACTTAGTTGTGTGGTTTCAGTGTTACTATTTGTGAATTTTGTTCTTTGCTTTTACATAGCAAAGAACGCTAAATGACCAAAAACGATTGTTTGGTCATATATATGTAAAAAAAAAACCTAACAAAGGATTTTTTGGTCAATATGTAGGGATATTATTTTCTGTGTATTTAGTTATTCCGACTTTTTTTGTTTGCGTAGTCTTAAGTCTATCTGGGCTATAAGAAAGTTGGGTGTTTTAATTTATTTACTGTAAGTCATCCTTCTTGGTGGCTTTTCTTTTTGTTTTGGTGTTTTTTTTTTGTTTTTTTTTAATAAAATACAGATGTTTTAGCTGTTAAATATAATTCAAAGAAATTTGTTACTTAATCAGTTGTAATTTTGTTTACATTGGCAACGGCCATACGGGCTCTTTTGATTGGTAGTTGTGTTTGACAACGGCCATCTTGCATTGATCTGATTGGTTTTCCTTTGTTTACATTTCCAAATTAAAAATAGATAGACAGATTTATTAAAAATAGATGAAAACAATCTTTGATGCGGGTTATATATCGTGATAAAATTTGAGCTCAATCCGTGCAGAACATTTTGAGTTTTTGAATCCGTACACAAACGAACTTAACATTTATATATATATATATATATATATATATATATATATATATATACACACACATACATTTTCTCTATGTATGTATATATATATATATATATATATATATATATATATATATATATATATATATATATATATATATATATATAGAAAATGTTTTATTCGTGATTTATTTCCTTTTAATTTTTGTTTTGTAAAGTAATAGTACTAATCTACACTAGAAATATTTGGATCAAGATTATCATTTTTTTTTTAATGCCCAATTTTGTTTGACATTCCCTTTTTCCCCCTGTCAGAGCTCAATATTTTTTCCCTCAATTATCAATTAAACAACAGCATATTTTCTTCCCACTTGCTATTTAGAAATCATCGTCTTTCACTTTGGTCTCATTGTTTCTGTGTAAACAACCACACAGTTTCTTTTTGTTTTTTTTTTCAAATAAGATGTGGAATCTTTTTTACGCAATTATTTAAGTTTCTAGCCTTACCAGTATTACCAACTATGAAATATTAAAATAAATTTAAACTTCAAAATATAATTTAATTAAACAAAAACGATTTTAACAAATATCAATATTTAAATTTCGACTTTTTAAATATGAATAAGATTAGTAAGTTGTCACTAGTTAATTTTTATTCTCATGAAAACTTCCAAAAGTCTAAATTAAAAAGAACTTTTTATTCTTTACCACGCTTTTTAAATCGGTTTTATTATTTTTAATGATTTTATAGCGAGTCTGTCATGCGAAGGTTGAAATTGTAATTAGTAGATGATATAAATAGGGTACTCAATGTGTGTGTGCGTGCATGTGTATATATGAGCGATTATATAACCTTAAACATGTTATGGATGTCATATATATTTTTAGTAGTTGACGGGGTGCGCCTACTCATTTTAGCAAACATATGACAAGTGAGTGGTTGGGACATGTAAGCTGGTGGTGTAAGGCACCGCGCTTCGTCCGCTCACGGTGTAAGGTAAGCTCTAGGAGCTATGTTAGGATACTGGTCTCTGAACTGTTCGAGGCTCAGTTGTTGTTTGTGGCACAGACATTTGGTCTTATGCTTTAGGGCGACCGAATGGGGTGGTGGCGGGAGAAATGCCAAGCAAATCAAGTATACCCTTAAACATAAAATTTAATGAAAATTATTATAAACACACCATGTTTTCAGTTATACCCACAAAATGAATTTATATTTAGACATGGTTACGAAACTGTAATCAATTATAAGTTACAGTAATCATTTTTAATTTTCTCACAATTTTCTGGGAACGAATTGATTCAAGTTATCATAAGAACAACGACTTCCAAATGTGATGTATTTTTTTTTTCTTTTTCTGTTTAGCCTTCGGTACCACCGTAAGGAATTACTTCAGAGGATGAATGAGGATGATATGTATAATGTAAATGAAGTGCAGTCTTGTGCAGTCTCAGGTCGAAAATTCCTGAGATGTGTGGTAAATTGAAACCCAACCACCAAAGAACACCGGTATTCACGATCTAGTATCTAAATCAATTTAAACATTTGCCTTTGCTAGGATTTGGACCTTAGAACTCTAGACTTCGATATCAGCTGCTGTACGATGACGAGTTCACCACGAGACTAACCCGGTGGGTTATGTGATTTATCTGTAAGTGGCAAGGTATTACTCTATTCTTTATTTTATATAATCTTTGTTTCTGTAGCGTTGTACTTCTGTTTCATATTAAAGACATTTAACTTTAAACGTTCATTAGCCGCTAGGTCTCTGAGGTTTATAAAACATAAAAAGGCAATTTTTA
This sequence comes from Lycorma delicatula, assembly GCF_047948215.1. Lineage (NCBI taxonomy): Eukaryota > Metazoa > Arthropoda > Insecta > Hemiptera > Fulgoridae > Lycorma > Lycorma delicatula. Next base: position 71,132,592 of record NC_134463.1, read on the forward strand.
TTTTGCAGGCAAATAATTTGACTATGATTTCTCATTATATAAAATAAACTCCTAACATCTTAAACAAAAATTTTAAGATTTTCCCGCGGAATAGTCGGAATAAATGGCAATAAATCAAATTTCCTCAAAATTATGTGGAATATTTTATTAATTCCTCTAGGGACTTAGATTTAATTGACTTCTTTCTTTTCTTTCTTTCTTCTGTTTAGCCTCCGGTAACTACCGTTTAGATAATTCTTCAGAGGATGAATGAGGATGATATGTATGAGTGTAAATGAAGTGTAAGTCTTGTACATTCTCAGTTCGACCGTTCCTGAGATGTGTGGTTAATTGAAACCCAACCACCAAAGAACACCGGTATCCACGATCTAGTATTCAAATCCATGTAAAAATATCTGGCTTTACTAGGACTTGAACGCTGTAACTCTCGACTTCCAAATCAGCTGATTTGGGAAGACGCGTTAACCACTAGACCAACCCGGTGGGTTAGATTTAATTGACTGAACTCATAATTTCTTAACGCTGAAAATGAACGTACTTTTTCTGATTGGTTGGAATTTAGTGTTAACACCATTAATTATGATTCGTAAATTGTAATTTGGTGCATTCCAGTGGCTCAATAGTATTAATCCTTATAATTTGTTAAAAAATGAAGAAATATGACTGCTTAGAATTTAGTGTAATTAATTGATCATATCAGTTGAGTGCTATGATTGGTGTTTTCTGTTTGCTAAAACGTATTCGTTCTTAGGATTGATTAAGGTGTTTTGATTGGCTGGAAATATTTGTTGTCTGATTTATTTTAATGAATCCAGTAATCGAGATAGTTCCAGAATGAGAGCAGTACAATACAAATGCAATCTGTGGTACGCTAAAATGAATTTGTACTGTCATTGATTGATATTCATTAGTTTCGGTTTGTAAAGAGTAATTAAGTCTGGATGGATTATATTTCATTCTATTTATGCATATATATATATATGTTATAAATGCTGATATATATATATATATGCTGTTGTAAATGAAGGACATTTCGATAAATTTTTTAATTAATTCTGCCTGATTTTGAAAGTAGTATATTTGTTCTTAATTTTTATTTATTCACAGATAATATTTAACTGCTCAAACTAACGTTTCCACATTTATACAATTTAAATTTTCCTGTATTAACGAAATCTGACCATAAAATAGTAATTACAATCCAAAAGACAGTATTTTGAACATTTCAGGAAGAAGAATACTCAGCAGAGATATTTCGCGTAATTATTTCTTTATAAAAATATTACCTCAGTAAGAAAAATCAGAAACATAGAACAGCGGATAAAATTAATTAAATGAAAACTTTAATTTAATTACTCTGAGCCAGATATAACAGTATATTGTATTTCATTACCTTAAACACATTCCTTTTTACAACTAATTTAATACTGCGTAATTTTTATCCCATAAAATAATACAAAATATTTCCATTTTGATTAACCAAAAAATCTAAATGTCTGAGAACATGTTCGTTTCGTAATTCTACATAGAAAAATGTCACTAAAATCAAACGTTTCGCTTGACCAAACTGAATGATTCTTTTTACCAACATTCTTATTAAAATTCTATGAGTGATTTTTAATGTAAATTTATCAAGGTATTGCCTTATTTCGCGAGTTTTAATGCTTGAATTGTGAATCTGACTTATTTTACAGGTTCCTTTCACTGTAATGATACTTTGAGTAGCTAAATAATTCAAGCCGAATAAAATATGATCTTTTACTCCCTCGAATGACTTTTTGAAATGAAAGGCTAAAATTAATTTATTTAAATGGCATTTACGATACTTGATATATCACTTATTAAATTGGCATTTTATTATATTACTGTTCTCTTTATCCATCTTGATTTGTCTATTTTTGTGTTTTTATGGAAAACGGAATGACGATTTGTTTTTCAGAGATTATTAAAAATGATTTTATTATAATCAAGATAAATACAACATTTATACGATTAATACTATCATTATCGGCCATTTCTTTAGTTGTCGAAAAATATATTCTTGTTAATTCCTATCGCTTAGGATGAATTTACACAAAAAATTACAGAAATTTTTAAAATTAGAAAATATTCATCTTGATGGCTAATTGTTTAATGTTTATTCTATAAAATTATGGTATAATAAAATAATAACCTATATGTTTTTTTTTTCAAAAGATAATTTATAAAAAATCGTTTATGCTTACTTCCTACAACAAAGCTCTCTCATCTTTGCTTATTAAAAGATTACCCAAAAAGGAGTGTAATGTATACACCCAAAGAGGGTGTATGTATGTATTTACGTTTGTTCCACCGTAGCAGCTCAACAGCTGAATCGATTTAGATTATGACCCCTGCGTTGGAATTCTAACGTTACCAGGAGTCTCATGGGTTATATAAATAAATAAACATATATATAAAGAGAGAGAGAGAGAGTGAGAGAGAGAGAGTGAGGGTGTGTGTGTGTGAGAGAGAGATAATAATTGTAAAAACAAACACCAAACACAGTAACACAAGAATCTAATAAACTTTCTTTTTCCTGTTTGGCTTCCGGGAATTACCGCTGAGGTATAAGAATGACATGTATGAATGTAAATGAAGTGTAGTCTTGTACAGTCTCAGGTCGACCATTCCTGAGATGTGTGATTAATTGAAACCCAACCACCAAAGAACACCGGTATCTACGATCTTGTATTCAAATATGTATAACAGTAACTGTCTATTAGGATTTGAACCTTAGAACTCTAGACTTTGAAATCAGATGATTTGCGATGACGAGTTCACCACTTGACCAACCCGGTGGGTTCCACTTAAATGCTGAGGTCTACAGCACTTCCTTCAAGAAGGATTGCCTCAGTTGCTTGAAAATGTTCCTGTAGCGTTGGGACGCAAAGTATACTTCCAGCCTCCCCACTTCTCTTTTGCCGTTTCCACTAACTTAAATTATCATTTCCCTGAAAACTGGATCCGTCATGGAGGTCCATACTGCTGGCCACCAAGATCGCCTTAACTAACACCTTTAGATTTTTGCGTTGGGGCTGGATGAAAAATATTGTATACAAAACAAAAATACATTCTGTTGAGGGTTTAATTGTCTCATTATGGATGCAGCTAAGCAATTTAAGGACAGTACTGAAGAACTAAAAATAGCAACAAAAGCAGTACAGAAGGATGCCAGGAAATGACTTAAAAATGGTAGACTCATTTTTTTTAAATTTATTATAAACTGGTACATATAATGCACTTTGGTCTAAAGTACTGTTTCTAAATAAAATTCGAATTTTTCTAAACTTTCTTTGTTTTATTCAACATATCTTTCACCATTTTGTTCAAAACTAAATTCTCTACCAGTTTTTTTGTTTTAAAAGGTTTATGGATTTATCACTCATTTAATTGTACGTCAAACATAAAAAGCAGGGTTTTCTACCACAATTTATTGGTTTTCACCCCTGATTTCTCAAAAACTACTCCAGGTACAGTTCTGAAGTCTATTTTATTTTTAGGTCAAAATCTGTAAGAAATCACCAATTCTGTTCCTTAATTAAAGACTTAAAATTTCAGCACGATCCCATTTCACCGGGTTCGCTGAAATTTGAGCGAAATCTTTCACTGGCCGTAACTCGAAAACGAAACATTTTAGTACATGTGTTTTAATTAACCTTTTCCATTATTTTCAGGAGTAGAATAGGTTATGAATGTCCCGGGAGAACTTCGTGATACATTCTGTATAAGATCAATGGTACATAATTTATTAAATAAAAATAGTGGAGACAGATTATTTACAAGATTCTTGTAAATAATCTGTCTCCATTCATTACTATATTACATTTTTTTATATTTTATTAAAATGTTACAGTATATATCAGCGGTTCTCAATTATGTACCACTCATGTAAATCATAAATCAGTAGCGTACCACTGAACTTATTAGTTATGTAATACATCATTGGGATAGCGATATCTCAGAATGATAAAAATAAAAAATAGCAATGTTTTTTGAAAGTATTTATTTTACAAAAAAAAAAAAACATGAATTAGAATTTTGTTATTTGTTAAAAGTTTTAGTCACTTTTTGCAAAAACATTTATTTAATTGGCAAAGAAATTTTACATTTACTTATATTCTGATTACAATATTCATTCAGTGAAAAGAATGGTGCTGCATGCTCTAAACAATTGTAAGTCTGTTTAAATTGTAATTGTAATTTTAATCTGCTTCAGTTAAACTTAATTTCATGGAAAATTGTGGATCAGGGTTCACTTTATCATAAAATTTATTTTTTACTGTCAACATAGCAGAAAATCCAGTTTCATAAAGAAATGTAAGGGATCTTTCAAATTGAACGCAAAACATTGACAGATTGTGGTGGTGACGTTGATTTTCTTAAACTTTTTCAAGCGTCATTTGTTTTTAGTAGTTTACGATGATTCATTATAGAATGCTACACGCCTCAATAACGTTTACAAATCATAAAAATGTATTATCGAAATATGAACTCGATTACAGCTACGATTAGCTAATATCGTACATTGTACGATACCGTGCACTTTGCGATATTTACGGTGTGCATAATCAGCCAAACTAAAGTAAAATTCATCGTTTGGTTAAAAATTCGAAGAAACTTTTCTCAACTAGATGTTGAAACATCTAAAACATCTATTCATAAAATAAATGCAACGAGTCAAGAGAATATTGCTACTGTAAGTGCAAGTGTTGATGAAAATCAAAATTTGTCGCTTTCAAATTTGGCATACTAAAGAATTGAACCTTCTAGAATTACCAGAATTGGGCCTTTCATCAACAACAACAACAATATGGCGAATTTTATGTCAAGATCTTGGGCTACATGTAAGGTTCAACTTCTTTTTTTTTTTTCTTTTTTTTTTTGTTTAACCTCCGGGACCGCAGTTAAGCATTACTGTACAGAGGCTGAAATGAATGATTTCTAGCGTGTGTGAAAAATGCCATGCCTGACCGGGATGGCATTTTTCACTGAGAATGTACAAGGCTACACTTCATTTACACTCATACATATCATCCTCATTCATCCTCTGAAGAATTATCTAAACGGTAGTTACCGGAGGCTAAACAGGAAAAGGAAAGGAAAGGTTCAACCTTGTCAACGATTAAAGCCACGAGAACTTTCTTTCCATAGACGATTTTACTACTAAATAGACTGTAGGGCAGTCTAGACTGTAGGACTGTAGGGCTCGAATTGGACCCAAATCTCCATAAAAAAAAGTCACTTTTCTGATGAGGATCATTTTGACTTGATTTGATTGGCTTTGTAAACAAGCAAAATTGCCGCATTTGGGATGATTCCAATCGGCTAATGATTCAACAGAAAAACAAAAAAAAAATCACTGTTTAGGGTGCAGTATGGGCTGGTGACATCATAGGGTAACTTTTTTTTTGTAAATGGGCAAGGAAATGCTGTTACAGTAATTGATGAATGTTACTGAGCTATGATTGGTGATTTTTTGTTTGCAAATTTGAAAAATTTTGATTTTCATAAGATGTGATTTCAACAGGACGATGCCACATGCCACGTAGCTGCTGAAACAATTCAGATATTGCGTAAAACTTTGTTATTTCGACAATTACACGAAATGGTAGTGTCAATTGGCCACCAATATTATGTGACTTGCTCTCTTAAACATTTTCCTTTGGGGTTATGTAAAGTCACAAGTCTGTAGCAACAAATTACTAATGATCAATGATCATTATTAGCGGAATTAAAGCTTATTTGTGCGAAAGAGTCATAGAAAATTTTACTGATAGACTTGGATGTCAAGCAAAGCTGTGGAGACCTTATGAATGATATTGTTCTTCCAACATAATGTAATGTTATAAGCTTCAAGCCAAAAAAAAATTTTTTCAATTAAAATTTGGTTGATATACACAATCTTTTTGTTTTTTTTGCAATTTTACTTTTTGTACTGAAAATGAAAAATCCTGTAGTAGAAAATTGAATTAAAAATAACAATGCTTACCTGCAGAGCGATGGATATTCATTTATAACCTCACTCAAAATTCACATAACTTTAATTAGGTATATTCTATTTTCAAACTTCCATCACAAAATATTTCTATCAAAGATTCTATTTGTTGTTGATTGGGGTTCTAGATATAATATCCAGAATGAAAAGGTTTCATATCCATAAGAATTCAGAATAATCTTAAAAGTATTTTTTTTTTTTTAAATATTCAAAAAGTTCAACGAGCATTAATTAGGCAATGGCGTTTTTTTATTATTGATGAAATTATTTTTCGTTTCAATTTTATTTACTCTCAAAAATTTTTCTAAATTTAGAAAAGACTGGAGGTATTCATTTGAAACACTTTTATTCATCATTTAACATTTTTTTGTAAATGCCATTGATTCTATCGTCTACTGGAAATCGATTTGTTCTTTCACCTCGTTTGCGTACCACCTTGAAATGCTTCCAGAACGTTTGGTCCACACAGTAAGGTCTACTTACGGTAAGGTCCATCTGAAGTCCAATGTCCATTAATTATTTAGTCCATATTCCAATTTCGTTCATTGTACTTATGCCAACTCCAGGTAATGTCCATTTACCGTATTGTCCACTAGAAGACTTTTAAATAAAATCCATAGCATATTTGTCTAGTCCATTTACTGAGACAAATAAAAAAAAGAGAAATATAATTTGTGTTATTTATTTATTGTCTATGTATCCCAGAAATAATTATGAGATATACCTATTAATTAGTTATTACAGATTTCATTTACCAGACAATTCTGCAGGGTTCACCTTTAATCTAAACCCTCAGGTAAGTTGTCATGCGTTGTTCATCCTTATATTGATGATATCGTTGGGCAACTTCACCAATGTATGTTTGGTTTGCTAAATATGTTTTGTTCACTGGCGGTTTTATGTTAATGTAGCCTCCTAGCAGCTGGGTGATATCTTGTTGATTTTGTTGTTGTTCATCTATCACTGTATCTATAAATCTCCATAGGGAGGGATGGTGAACAGTCACAACTTCTGAAATTTATTATGCCACCCCCGACGGCATTGTTTGTTCTCTGCTGGCCACTTATCACGAGGTCATACATGTTCCACAATTCGACAGGGAATTTTGCGTTCCCGGCTCTTCGCCGACCTCGAGCTCGTCTTCCTCATACGTATACCCGCTCGGAGTATTCCACCAGACCGTCCAGATCCTCTGACATTATTTCGACAATGTCATCAAGGACATCTTCCACGGGAACAAATTATAATCCCAGCAGTAACAAAATTTGCTTCCATACTTCACTTCCTATGGTGTTATATTCTGCTGCTAATCCCGTTGACTGAATTTGAGGCCAGATCAATTGAAACCGATGGAATAAGCAACCCTTTATGTTTGCATTTGAAAAAATTTGTCAAGCTGAGTTAATATTTGCCAGCTTGAAATCCATTCTGAGAGTTCTAGGATGTATATGTATGATATTTGCTTCTCGAACTGTACCCACAACACATTCGTACAGCAGTCGATACGTGTCCTCCGTTTTCCACGGAGTCATATCGTATACAAATGGGATGACGTGCCCTCGGAAAATATCGTGTAATGTAAATAATTGCATGAATTGATTTGGCGCCGTCTTAATAGTACCGTCCGCAAAATTTATTGGTCTAGCAGAGAGCAGTCTCAGGTTCACCATTGTGGCAAAAATAAGAATTCTGTTCTCATCGTCTGGTCCGGAATCGTAGGGATTGGCAGGTCGGCCTCTATTTTGATTTCGATTAATCTATCGTCGCAACGTATTGCTTTCAGGTAACATCAAAAGCAGTTCTTCCTCATGCACGTCTCGTAAAGTCAACCTTATGATCTGTGCTAGGGGTTCATGTGGATTTCTTTCTCCGCGGCGCTTTAAGTTGGCCCTTGCCTTCCTTACTTCCCCTTGCACTCCTGCTCCATGCTGATGATCTCTCGTACCATCCTTCTGTACTTGTATATCTTGAAGGTTACTCCCAGTAGTACATCTAACATTGCAGGAGCTTCGTTGTTCACATCTTCTATGCCGTCGTAAACGGTTTTTACTAAATGAATGGAAATGGTATGTAGTTATTGAAATATAGCATTGGTTTATTTCTTTTAGAATAAATCACCTCTGCCATAATTTTCCATGACTTATTCTCTTACATACTAAGAAATTAACTGGTCTACCGATCCTAGATAACAATATTTTATCCCCAACCTTGTTGTAATAGATCCCCCTACTCATGCATGACTCATGTTATGTTTAGATAATTATATGTAGAAATTAGTTTCCACTTACCAACAATTTTCAAAATATATCTCCAGTACTTTAGCAGTCGCTACTCCATCATCAGGGATTTCTCATAAGATGCTAATTCAAAATTGATATGTCATATGTATAATTATGTTTAAATTACAATTGTTAAATTCATAATAGTCGTTCGTCAAGAAATAAAAAATAATTTATGCATCAATAAGACTCATTGTCGTCATGTCCGTAAGATCTTTAGTACTATTAATTTGCCAATTCGAAATCCATCATGATAGTTCCAGGAAATTAATTAGGAAATTATATCTAAATAATTACATGCCTTTATATAACCTGATTGCTATTTCCTGTTTATTGAAACCTTTACAATGCACATATTTAGATATATATTAAGAAAATATGGTATTAGAGAATTAAATACTAAGGTCTTATTCAATAAAAAATATGTAGACATTCTAATATGTACAGATGAACAGGATATTGATTTAATATTAAAAGAATTTAACCTATTTAATGAACACGTACAGTTTACAAAGTAAGTTGAGATTAACTATAGTATAATTTTTTTGGATTTAACAATAACTCATTTTGAAAAGAAAAATATCAACAAAATGGTATATAAAAACAAAATTTTCAGACAGACATCTATACATATTTCCTATTAACGTAACCAATATCACATAAAAAATCAGTGCTAAAGAATCTTGCAGAGTAATAAAATTTACAAACCCCGAAGATAGACCAGAATATATAAAAAGAAGCAAAATATCTACTAATAAATATTAATTATCCGGAAAATATCATAAATAAAATTGATAAAAATACAATTCATAAACACTATAATAATACATCAGTCAACCATCCGAAAAAAAATAATAAGAGTGAGAATTATGTTGCATTACCATATGTCGCAGATCTGTCAGAAGAGATTAAAAAATTGCTACAAAAGGATTTCGCAATACCCCATCAAAATTACAACAATCTGAATATTATGTTTTCTTAATTAAAATTTTCGATAGGGGTTGATTGTAAACATGTTTTTTTACAACAATGTCGATGTTGTTTTTTTATAACATCGACATTGTTGTAAAAAATTTCATTGTTGTCAATGTTGATTTTGAAAAAATCAACAAACCAACGTAGTGAATATAACAAAAGGCGAAGCGAACCTAATAAGTATCAATAACGCAATACCGCCAAGAATCTACGGTCTAATAAAATTACATAAAAATTATTATCCTATAAGACCTATAGTAAATTGCATACAAAATCCTACGAATAAGCTATCCAAACTTTTGGTTAAAATATTACAAGTAATCGGAAAAAATAAATGCAACATCAAAGATTCATGGGAATTCCACACATTTATTAATAAGCAAATAATACCCACACACCAGAAATTAATTTAGTTGGATGAAATTTCATTATATATCAGAATTTTGAAGAATTTAGTAACTGAAGCTAGAGAAAGCAAATTGCGTGAAATTGAAAAAGTAACTAAAATTAAAAAAAAAAAAAAATTTAGAATGTATAAATATTTGCATAAATAATATGTATTTTAAATTTACAAGTTATGCAAACAACGCCATAGTTTAGCGAGGGGGTCACCACTCTCCCCCTGCATATCAAACCTAACTATGGAATATTTAGAAAATAAAGTATTAGAGAAATTAAATGAAAATGAAATCGATAAATTATTCCAAGATGATATCGCCTGGCAACATCGCAAGAAGCAGTGTTTTAATTTCCAATAACGGTAGCAATGTCTGCTTTGATATTATAACTCATAGTGGACTGAAAACAGATCTAAATCTATGCAGACTAAATAAAAGTAAACCAAAGTAATGGTGGACAAAAATACCAGTGGACGTTAAATAAAATGGACAAACAAAACAATTGACATTGGACTTTTTGTAGACCTCAGCGTAAGTGGACCTTAAGGTGTGGACCAAACGTCCGCTAATCCCTTGAAATGCTCTGCGTACTACAGTTTGAGAACCACGGGTAGAATAAAAGATTGTCTTCAATGATATATGACATACGAACGCATAGATATGTAGACAAAACTAGATTTTATATTAGCAAATAATATTATGTTGCTATTTGAATATTTTGTTATATTAGTTAATGTAGATATTAATATTTAATTGTATTTTTACTACTGGAGCCCACTTTACGCTTTAAATATTCCTGAGGAAATAATTTGCGGCTCTAAATATTTTTTTTTTAAATGAGTGAAACAAAGATTTTCAACTTTAGAAATGTATATTATGAAATGAAAATATGTATATTTTTTAGTATTACATCTATATTACCACTCTTTGTAGAGATACTTGGACCCAAAACTTGTCGTTAAGACCCAAAAAATAGAATTCATAAGATGAATTTAAATCATTGTATTTATTAAAATATTTTAACGTATTAAAAACCGTGAAAAATGAAAAACTAAAATGAGTAAAACACGCTATAGTGACGGTTTTTTTTATAGTTTCTGATAAAATTATTGGTAGAGTTGCATATGATGTGATGTAACAAACGTGTTATTTAATACGTTAATTGTATTAATTTAAATATTAATTAAAAATAAAAATAAAAAGGTCAACAAAAACCTTTTTTTTAATTCTTATTTTAAATTTAATATAGCCGAACATTCCTTACTGTGTAGATAGCCCTCAAGCAATTTGATAAATTTAAGTTTGTTTAAAATGAAGTAACAACATTTATGAGTAGCTAAATGAAGCTACGAAATAAAAGATAAAAATTCGATGTTTTAAATATGGTATTAAACAACAGTATGTTGCTTCGGTCATATTTTGTATAAGAATATTCATGTTTAAGCCAGTGGTTATTTCTCAATACTTTAAATTGCTTTTACTGAATATCTGAATTGCATGTAATTTTATTTACATTTCTGTATTTAATGTTCGTAACATAGATATTTGCATGTATGTACTTGAAAGCGGCGTTCCTCTTTTATCAGCGGTCGAATATTTACTGAAACTGTAAATTTTTACTTAAATAAAGATGGTTTTATATGAGGGAAATTTAGAGGAATTTGCATTACTATTCAATGAATTTCTTAACGGACCATTTCGGTTTACCTCCTGGGAATCCTGTACATTTCACCGTTTGCTCTTTAAACGAAAGCATGTTGGTAGTCTATTTGAATTGTTATATTTAATTATAAACTTTTTTAAATACCGTATACTGTTTGCTTCGTATAACGGACTATACGTTGTAAATAGCTAATTTCGTTACATACATTGATATATTTTGTATATAATTATAATTAACGGTTTTTTTTTTATTTATTATTAACGATAAATTTATAAAACGTAATTTTAAATAATTTATATTTTTTATGCTAAATACAAGACAGCAACATGTTTAATTGTTTATTGCATTTCTTAAATTGCATTTTTCACTTGGCATTTTATAACTAAACTACCAGTTCAAGAGAAATGAAAAAGTTACCTTTTTTCACGATAGGCAAATTCATTAAAATTTTGATAAATATAATGTATGTTAATTTTTAAAATGTATACTGAAGTTTTTCCTCACTTTTAGGTGGATTTCATAAGAAAACTACATATTGTAATCGGTACCATGATTTGACTTCCGGAAAATTTCGACATATCTTCGCGTTTCACATCCTCCAGAGCCCAAAACCACCCTCATTTCAAATATTTTTATATATATATATAAAATTTTGTATATATATATATATATATATATATATATATATATATATATTTACATATATATACATGTATATATATATATATATATATATATATATATATATATATATATATATATATATATATATATATATATATATATATATATATACAGGGTCATTCACGAAACCGAATGTTTTTAAAATAATCATAAAAAATTGAATATTTACTTTAAAAAAGTTTTATTGGTACTGAAACACTTGTTAAATCAAAGCATTTGTTACTTACTCATGAACGAAAAATTATGTCTGGCAAGTGATGTCCATTTTGGGCAATACATTGTTGTAGCCTTTCACGGTAACTGGCATCAATTCTTTGTAGCATGTCTACATCAATCTGGGTGACGTGATGACGAATTGCAATCTTTAGGTCCTCCAATGTACGCGGTTTATTGCCGTACACACGCGATTTTAGAAACCCCCACAGAAAAAAATCACAACTACTCAAGTCGGGGGACCGAGGGGGCCAAGGAATGTCGTCGAATCTTCGGAAACAATCCGGGACGGATCGTTTCCAGATTCCAGAGAACAGCCATCGTTGCCCTCGCTGTGTGCGCTGTAGCTCCATCCTGCTGGAATAACACATTTTGAAAATCGATTCCCCGGTTTCGTAACTCAGGGATGAAAAACGTATTCAACATCGCAATGTAACGATCAGCTGTTACAGTTACGGCAGCGTCATTTTCTTCAAAAAAATATGGTCCAATAACACCGACCTTTCCTGTTGCACACCAGACAGTCACCTTTGGGCTATGAAGTGGTCTTTCGTGAAGCTGATGTGGGTTTCTTTCTGCCCAATACCGGCAATTCTGTTTTTTGACGAAGCCATTCAGATGAAAATGGGCTTCGTCACTCATTAAATTTTCATTTTCTTCAAAAACGGTAAGCATTTGTCGACAAAATTGTAATCGCTGCGTGAAATCTTGTTCGTTTAACTGCTGCACGACGGCTATCTTGTAAAGATGGAAATGCAGGTCTGTATGCAGAATTCGTCTTACCGTACTTGTGCTCATTTGAAGCGCTGCTGAATGCCTCTGAATAGAGCGGCGTGGGCTTCTGACAATGGCTTCCCTTCGATGTTCTCCGGAGTGCTAGCAGTCCGTCGGGGACCCGGTGGTTTTTTCCTCAATATTGAACCGCTTGTTCGAAGGTTGTTTACCCGTCGCAATATTGTGTTACGAGAAGGGACATTTGCATTACGATGGATATTAAACTGACGGCGGAAATCTCGCTGAACAGCAGTTACGGATTCGTCATTTCGCACAAAACTGTCATACGCGTACAGGCGTTGGTCTGGCGTCCACGGCTCCATCTCAACGACTAAAAATGTAAATGCTATGAACAAAGGAAACGTCAGACACCAGCCACGTGCCCCTCCAACCATGAACGCCCGAGTACAACCCACTTCAAAAACATCCGGTTCCCGTGAATGACCCTGTATATATTTCACTTTATTTTGGACACGATAACTACCGTAAATTTCGCACAATCACTTTCAAATTGATACATAAAAAATACAGACCCAAAATAATGGGCAAAATGGGACAATGGGGGTACAAATGGGTTTTTTCGAAAAAACAAAATATTGCTATAACTTTCTTATTAAGTAAAATATCGAATTCAATTAAAGTTCCTACGATTCTTTAGATATGAGGCTTAAACCTTTCTAATTAAAGTTTTTTGATATCGCCAACCATTGGTTCAGGGGGTGGAAAAACCATTTTTTTCACCCCCATCTAAATCCCATGGATTCGAAGACAAAATATCTACCTTCCTTAATAGGAACAGTATCAAATCGGTTTAAAGTGGTCGTTAGTCCTGTAAAAATTACCTAAAACTTTTATCTGAAACAAATTTTGATATGACCTACCCTTACGTCAAGGAATGACCAAAATGTTACTGGAATTGTAAGAAGATGGGCCTTGTCGTTGCTAAACATGTGAAACTTTTTTCACATGCAACCATTGTCGTATTGAGTAAATTTGAAGTTTTTCTTAACTTTAAGGTGGAAATCTTTCTTCCTTCTCTCCTACTTAGCAACGGTGAAATCTACCTCCGCCTTCCGGCGTGCTGAAAGGGACTTTTAATAGGTTAATCAATTTGATTTATAAGGTATCTATAAGTCAAATGATTGTATTGTCATGACTGAAAAATTAGAATAAATCTATAAATAAGTAGAAAAATCTACAGAACCTTTAATTTATTTTATTTAATTTTTATTTTAATATCTTATTAGTAGGTTGTTTTTTTAATAACATTTCTATGAAATATTAAATAAATTCCCGGGTACTCCAGTCAATACAATAGCTTGCCTCCTTTTTTATTGAAAAAGTTTTCCGGCTTCGCTTGAAAGTGTTTGAAATTCAAACATTAAAGGTCTGACTTTTATTTTTATTAGAAAATAATTTCTCTTTTTATAAAACAGTAACAAAAATGTACTAACAAGTTTAGAAAAACGATTGTGGTAACCAACATTTTTATTGTTTTTAATAAGATATTACAACGTTAAATATGAAATTACAAATTATAATAGAAATACAAAATTATAATAATTAGAAGAATATAAAAATAAATTTTTTAATAATAAAAATTAAAGAGTTAGAGCCAAAAAAAAAAATATTATATATTTTTACAGGTGAGAATAAATTTTAAGAAGATTATTCATATATAGTTTAGTTTAACAAATTCGCTTTAACAAATTTCTCTAAATCTAACACCTCCTTTAATAAAGGCTAAAATAAGAAAAAGAGAATTTTCAAAAACATTTTTCTGTATTTTAGATATTAAATTATTATAATTTAATAATATTAATCAACATTAATAAACATATTTCCGTTGAGATCTTGTCGAGTTATTTAATTTTATTCGGGAAGAATGAAAACTGTTTTTTTAATCTACAGTGACTCGCTTCAAGAAGTTTTGCCATAACTTTGTTATTCATGAACAGATTTGAATAAATGAGATGTCATTTTCCTTGTCGTAAAACACATAACATTTTTGTAAGATAATATTTAAATAAACCAATGTTTTATTTTATGCGGCAAAAACATTAACACAACAAACCCTAAGTGCAACAAAGGTCTATTAGAAAATCTAAAAAAAAAAGAAAGGTAAATTACAAGAAAATTTATAGGTCCTAAATTTCAAAATAATCAGATAAAATTAATTCATACTAACAAACTTTATACTAAAATTGGAAAACTATCAGACACGATAAGGAAAATATGAATTGCATTTTCCTTCCATTTACTTAGAATGAATAACAGTAGATTGACCAAACAAATTTTTGATTTCTTCCAAAATAAAAAACTAAAGACAAATGCTTCAAACAAATCCAACAAAGGAACTGAAAATAACTGAAGAAATAATAAGTGAAAAAGAAATTTTAAAAAAATAATAATAAAAGATGAAAATAGAAGATTCCATGAAGCGCCAAAAAGCAAGGACAACAGAGATGAACTTTCTGAAGAACGAAGGAAAGAGATATCAGAAAGAATGAAGAGGTACTGGACAGATAGAAAAACATAAAAAATGAAACAACGGCAAATAAATAAATGATTAACTTCTTCAAGGTGAACTATTTGGGAAAAAACCAGCGGTTGCAAAGATACAATAAAAATAAAAACAATAAAAACTTTAAAAAAAAAAATCTTTTTATTTTAACAATAAAACTGTTCATAGCCGCAATTTTGAAATGGTTTAAGAGATCAGGTTCATTATTTTTATACAGTAAATTTCTAGGTACCGTAGTAGCATACAAATTTTCAGCCTGTTGTGATTAAATATTCCTGGGAAATAGATTTTTATGTTAAAAATACGAAATGGAGAATAGCCGATAAACTAAGCGTTTCCAGACATATATTGATAAAAAGGTTTTTCTTTATAATTTAATTCAAAAAAAATAATATGATCAGTGCCCCATATATAGAAATATTTGAGCCAAATTTGAAGAATATTGGTTTGGTCAATCCTGAGATATAAGGTAAAAATCAGTGCGATACATTCGTACGAACATATATTTTTTTTTTAATCTACATGCACTAATTGATTCCTAAAAAAAAGTTTACAAAAAATACCCGATACCCCATTATCAACACGATTACTATAATCTCCCTTTTAATAGCTATTCTAACTACATTCGTTGGGAAAGTAAAAATATCTGGTAATTTAAAAATTTTTGTAGAAAATGTTACTTACCCAGTTGTGTTACTACATTACAATTTAATGTTTCTTCTATATAATCCCCACAACCACATGGTTGTAGGGACCACACATGAATAACAATTTACTCCTTAAGATTGATGGTATATGTATGTTGAGTACCATAAAAAAAATGTTTCTGGATGCCCTGATGTGAAAATGTAGGTTTGGCCTATTTCTATAATAGGCGTAGCCATTCTCAAGATTACAATCATCATTATGGCTTATTAAAGAAAGTAAGGAATTATTTTTTTCCGTTACATTCTTCATTAACAAACTGTTACATATTGATATGCTGAACCCACCGAAATTCAACATATGATCTAGAAGTGATATCTTCATTTTGTTCTTCAATGGACTTGACTGTTAAGTGGAAACCATCTTTTTTTTGAAAAATCAATTCGACTAGTAACAAAAATATCTGGTACATATAGCACAAAACGACGAATTAATATTTATTGAGAAATTTCTAAATCTGTATCTACTTGATTGAAAAGATGGGATAACCATTCTTAGAATGAATAAGTATCCCATGCCAGCGTATCTAAGATTAATGGGGAGTAAAGTAGTTTCCGGTCATATCTTTCGCTTACCGAACGAAGTACACTGTTGTACATTATTACAAGCAAATGAAATTCTAAGTAGTATTCATTCCTACAATTAACAACTTGTTCTGGCTATCGTCAGGATCAGGTTAAAATGTTTACCATTACTTTAGAGAGAGAAGCTCTAACTGTGCTTCTGATTCCTAAGATATTTTACTTTATATAATATAAAAAAGACTTAAGATAAATAATGTAAATGAGCAAATAAATTTGCTAGTTTTCTTGTGTTACAAGACGATATACACACACATTGCCTCAGCTCATAAAGAGAAGAAAAATTCGAACTTATTTAGAAATAAATTTATTGCTCAAAACGTTTTTCTGTTAGCAAATCAAATCTTCTCCTATTGCCATATAAATAATAGTAATAAAGTTTATCCTTTATAATCTATATTAAATTTCTTATCCCTCCTTTTAAGAAGTCTTCATAAAAATAAAAATTTTGTTATATTAAATTAGACTTTTATTTATCTATTAAATAAAAGTCTAATTTAAAAGATCAAATGAAAAGTAAAAAATTAACTTGAGATTTATTTTGCCTAGGATTTTTATTTTTATTATATTTAAACGAATGTAATATTATAAAAAGAAGAATTTGATTCTTTGTTTCATGATTACAAGGCTATATTTTACTTGTACAAGTCTTTTGCTACAATTTTCTTAAAACTCTGTTTGCTCCACCTGTTTGGAACTCTTTTTCCATAATTTTATTTATAAAATATAGAAGTATAAAATCCTTTGAAACTGCTGTATTGTGTTTTTAATAATTCTGTTTGATTCATCTTATTTTCCGTTTTCTTTTTATTCTCCACCTTTGATAACTCATCAGCATTGCAAAGTTTGTTGTAAAAGTTTTAATTTTTTTTTATTATTCCCACTCAGTTTAAATCAAAATATTTAACCTTTTGGGTACGCAGTGACTTTTTGGTGATGATTCACACGATCTTCCAATTATTTGTTATTTTACGAGTAAAATTGTAACTATTATTACATCAATTATCTTAAGTTAAAAATTATCTAATATTACTTATTTATTCAATCATATTTTGAGTTATTTTCATTTATTGCTTTTTCAACTTTTTCACTTATTTTTTAAATTAATTGTGTGTATATTATTTATGTTAAGAAAGTAACCTTGGGAAGAAATTCTCTCTGCTTCAATTTATAATAAAAATGTATTTGTTAAAGAAAATTGAATACAGTTTCAAGTTTCTACTAAGTTGTTTTGAACGAATATAAAAATAAATTTAATTAAGCATACGTAAATACTTATAGGCCGATTGATTTTTTTTTTAATTATTTTTTTTTACTTTTAATTACCCTGTGTTCTTAAGAAAAATTTCTATTTACAACTTTTTTCCCTCCTGCTACCTGCTTTTTTTTACATACAAAATATATAATTGACAGATCAGAACAGTTAAAAGATATTAAAGTGTATATAATTCCTGTTTTTACCTCTTTGACATTTATGAACTTTTTTCACCCTGATTCAGTAAATCACCCTTTTTCACTCCTTACCCTTATTTTTTGATTTTGATTCATTTATTATTCATTTTCTGTTTTATGGATACAGGTCCATAATCATTCCACATCCATAATTAGGATATCGAGACCTGGAGCCAATCCATCCCTAAAATTATCTTCTATGAGAGGACCTCCGAATAGATTCGGGAATCAGTTTCCTATACAGTTATTCTAATGACTAAATAACTTGTAATGAAAAAGTGTAAAGCTCCTGTAAGGAAAATCTGCATCATCGAAAATACAATTTTTTTTGGGGGGGGAATTGCCACACTCTATTGTTTTTCTTTTAATAATTTATCCAGATTTATGACTGATATACTTCCTGATGTCAATCACCTGAAAGAAATGTTGAACAAAAATTTAAAACCAGTAAAAATTGCCATGCCTGACCTGATTTTGAACAGGTCATATTCTGATTTTTAACAGAATATTTAGATATTCTGGATGAAAGACACATACCTACTACCATTTAGTCATAGAAATTGGTAGTATGTAGTGATCTAAAATAAAAATAAATAATCCAAAATTACTACCTTAAATTGTATTTCGTTATAAGTTGAACTGTTTGAAAAATATTCTACATACACACACACATGCATTTTCCACTATATACAGTATTTTTTAACCAATATTTAAATTAAGAGGGAATTTTAAGAAGCTCTGGGAATTTTTCAAACATTCTTGCATTTTTAACAAATATTTTTTTTTTTTTTTTAAATCGATGTGTTATAAACTAAAAAGTTTAAATATCATACTGGCAAACACGAATCATTGCTAAAATATGTCTGTTAATTTATCGATAATAATTTAATTCAAAGGTTGCACAATGGCGGTCAACTTTGATCGGTTATATCTCCGGAGATAATAACAAATCGAAACTTTTTTTAAAAAAGCATGTTTCCGAGTACTTTTAAGCTGTGCTTTTTAAAATTAATTTAGAAAAAAATTCGCGAAGATATCCGATTTGTTTAAAAGCAAAAAATTTGTAGTATGATTGAAAAATTCCCTTTTCCTCTTAATCAACCAATTTAAATTTTTCAAAATCCATTTGAAAGTTTGAGTGCTCTTTTAGATGTGATTAAATTTTCAAGTATCTAGAGGACTTTATTTCAGGCTCTACATAATTTGGAAAAATCGCAACTTTTTTTTAAAATCTGGATTACAAAATTATTGGGCAAAAACTGTCAGTTGTATAAATTAAAGTTCCACCTACCAACAATTTTCAAAATATATTTTCAAGTACTTTCAGAGCATCATCTGTTTCTCGAATTTGTTACTCCAAAATCCCTGTTTCTCTATCCTCAGGGATTTTCTAAAAGATGTTAATTTAAATTCAATTCAATAATCGTTTTTAAATTAACCTACTATCTCAAAATAGTAGGTCTTCAAGAATAAAATTAATTCGTACGTCAATAAGACAATAACTTCAAGTTTGTAAGATGTTTGCGACGATTACCTGATTATATGTTATCTAACTAATTACGATAATAGTTGCAACATGTTACAAAAATAACGTTACAGTCTTGTTGACGAATTAATTTTATTCTTGACGATCGACTATTATGAACATAACAGTTTAATTTAAAAACGATTATCGATTTGAATTTAAATAACCATCTTTTAGAAAATCCCTGAAGATGGAGTAACAACTCTGAAAGTACTAGAATTTACACTTTTTAAATTGTTGGTAAATGGACTTAAAATGGATTTAATTTTTACAATTATATTAATACCAACAGTGACAAATGCTTAGTAAATTTAAAACTGTCAATCGATTTTTTTTAAATTTGATGTGTTGTTTTATTGCTTTATCATATAAAAAGTTTTTTTTTGAGGCAAAATCTGAAGGTCATATGTACGTCTCGAAAAAAATTCCCAATAATCTTGGCTTTTTATTTTCGTTTTTTTAACAATTATTGTGTTTTTGCATTAACAATAGCATATTTTCGATTTGAGACAGTAGTTAAAATTTACTAACAAAACTTTTTCCTCTCCCGATGTGTTCTCTAAAATGAACAGTTATCGAGTTATTTAGGGAAATAGGATAAAAATGGATATTTTTACGTTTTTTTTACATTTTGTTTAATAAAGATTTGAGCACACCTTTTTCAACTAGTGCGTAACGAAATAATAATTTCTGATTATATTCCGGAGTCATTAAAGCAAAAATTAGCGTTCGCACAGAAAAGCCCAAATATGCCAACTTTTAAACAGATACCGCCTGGACTATTTTGCTGATATGTGTGTTCGTAATTTTTTTTTTCAAATATAAAACATTTGATGAATCTTATTTGAAAAAACAACTTTTCCTACAAATAAATAAATTTAAATTGAAATACACAAATGTAATTTTTAATTTTTTCTCATTTTATTTGAAACTGTACATAATTAAAATAAGAATCACTATGATAACGAAAATGACTCCAAGAAATAAGTTACGAAACCTGATATTCCCTTGCTTTCGTACAAATCTTTTTCTGCTAGCGATACCAGCATAAAAAATTATTACACTTTAAATCTGTTATTGTACGTTAAGGTCATTTTATTGTTACTTTTATTCTATTTTAATCTTTTGTTTATATTATTTAAATTTTGTATTTTTTTTAAATATTTCTGTGTTTTTTGGAAGAAATAATTAAACACAGGTAAGATACGTACGAGCTGAAAATTCTGTTAAATTTAATTTTTATATTGTATGTAAACCAAAAAAAGGATATCAATATATACGCTAAGATGATGTGTAGTCTGTAATATTGTTTTTATTTTTTCTTAATGTCCTGCCTCAAAATCATGAACTCATTCATTTTAACACTTTTTGCAGATGACAACTGTATGTAAATCTGAAAATAATTATACAGAGTGTATCACGAAATTCTTCCGGAACATTCATAAGCTATTCTAATCGTGAAAATAATGGAAAAAATTCATATAAATATACTTCCTAAAATGCTTCGTTTGCAAGTTACGGCTAGTGAAAGATTTCGCTCGGATTTCAGCTGCCCCGGGTGAGATCATACTGAATTTTTAGGACGTTAATTAAAGGACAGAATTAGTAGTTTCTTATAGTATTAGATCAGAAAAATAAAATAAAATAGGTCAAAGAACCGTATATGCAATAAAGTTTGAGGAATCTAGGGTGAAAACCAATAAATTAGGGTAAATAACCCTGTTTTTTATGTTTGACGTACAATAACTTTATTAAATGGGTTATAAACACATAAAATCTTTTAAAAAACGTGTATAGAATTTAATTCTGAACAAAATGGTGTAAGATAAGTTGAATAAAACAAAGAAAAATTAGGATTTTATTTAGAAACAGTGCACTAGACCGAAGTTCATATACGTACCAGTTTATAATAAATATTCAAAAATAGCCTGCCATTTTCAGCACATTTCTTGGCACGATTCTGTACCGTTTTTGTTGCTATTTTTAGTTCTTCAGGGCTGTCCTTAAGTTACTTAGCCACATGAATAATGTGGACAATTAATTCCTCTTGAGAATGTATTTTTGATTTTTATACAATATATATCATTCATCCCCAGACGCAAAAATCTAAAGGTATTAGATAAGGCGATTTTGGTGACCAGGAATGTGGACCTCCACAACCGATCCATTTTTCATGGAAATTATGATTTAAGTGAAAACGGCACAAGAGAAGTGGAGAGTCGCACCATCTTTGTGTCTCAGTGCTAGAGGAACATCTTCAAGCAGCTGGGGCAATTCTTCATGAAGAAAATGAAATAGATCTCAGCGTTGAAGCGGCCAAGTAATATCAACGGTCCAAACAGCTAATTGTAAAGAGCATGAAGAATTTTTTTCAGGATTAAATTCTCTACCAGTATTGTGTTTTTTATACGTTCTATAATTTTATTACCCTGTTAAGAAAGTTATTGTACATCAAACATATAAAAGGGATTTATTTACTCCAATTTATAGGTAGTCACCCCAGATTTCTCAAAAACTACTGCAGAAACGGTTCTGGGACCTATTTTATTCGATTTTTCAGGTCACAAGCTATAAGAAATTACTAATTCTGGCTCTTAATTATCTTCGTAAAAATTTCAATAAGATCTCATTTCACCGGGGGTAGCTGATATCCGAGCAAAATCTTTCACTAACCCTAACTCGCAAACAAAGAACTTTCGGACGATATATTTAAGTAAACTTTTTCCATTATTTTCACGAGTAGAATGGTTATGAAAGTCCCGGGAGAAGTTCATGATATAATCTGTATAAGAAAATTGTACGTTAGCAGTTGAAAAAAAGTTTTACTGGATAGATTGTATTCATTTAACTTTAAAATAAGAATAAACCCGTTGCATAGTGCTTCTCAGGTAGACGTAATAACTTGTTAATCGAGTGAATAGAATTCCCAATAATGTTTATGATACTAGATCTTTTACTCACAAAAGCGAAATTTCTGGAGGTTTTATTAGATGACAAATACTCGTAGGATGATCAAATTGATTTCAAGCCGTACTCTTTTGCTTTGGAGTTCTTTAATAAAACACTAAGCTTATCATTACTAAATATTTGTTATGTCTACATACGTTGCTATATATATATATACTATAAATATTAAGATACAAAAATGGGCAGTCAGATCATTATCTGCCGCCCAAAATTATGAATCGTGTAGATATAAAGTTAGAAAATGAAATATGTTAACTTATCCTCCTTGTGTTTATATTTTTTTTAAATGTACATTCGTTTTTTTTTTTTTAAATTCACTTATTCTTAAAAAAATAACAATATCCACTTTTACCAAATCAGACAACAGAACTGTTTTCGTATAACTCAACACAATACTTCGACTTATGAAAAAGAATCTTATTGAGCTAATGTTACCATTTTTACTAAACTATTTGAACTATTTGAAAACTTTTCTCAACAATTTATTTAAAATACAATTAAAAGATGTTCTTTAACGGAAAAAAATGTTATGCTGATGAATTTTTAAATAATTCTAGTAATTAAAAACAGAATAAAAGAGTTTTTTTATATTCATCCCGTTCAAAGTGAACATACGTAAATATGTACAAATAATTTTCAATAGCGGCTTCTGAAATGTGAATTATTTTGTAGTAAATTTTTATTTTCATGTACGACAAAGATGTATTGTAATCGCGACAAATTTCGGTTTTTAAATTTCAACGGAAATATCCATTTTGACCATCCCTGAATCCATTTTGACTAGTTTTGGCGTGACGTCTGTACCTACATATGTATGTATATATGTAGGTATCTCGCATAACACAAAAATGATTAGCCGTAGGATGTTGAAATTTTGGAAATTTAAGAGTGTTGTAACATCTAATTGTGCACCTCCCCTTTTGATTGTAATCGACTTACCAAAAGTGTCCAAAAAATTCAAAAAGATTTGTTTTTTGAACATTTTCTTAATTGTAGTAATAAGCCCTTATTTAGAGCTTTTCAATGATATGTCATAAGTGGTACTTATTTTCATTGATTCCAAAGTTATAGTCTAATAAAATTTTAATTAATGAAATATTTGGGTCTTACAAGGGGAAGGCACATCGGTTCGAATGCGACTTCATTTTCTTTTTTTTAACTTTTTTTTTAAATTTAAATATATTGATTTATTAATAATTAATTATTAACCTCTGATTGTAAAAAAAATGTTACAATAAATAATAATTGAATAATAAAAAAAAAATATGAAAAAAACTTAATAAAAAATGTATGTAATTTAATAGACGTACAAGAAAGTCATGTGGTGCCCATATCAGATTTTTATGTTTAATGTATTTACTTTTAATGTACTTATCTCAACATTATTTTTACGTGTTTGTATTTAAATAATTAATTTATTCATTTCAATTTATTTTTTTGTATTTATTATTTATCTTATATTGAAGTAATCTATTATAATGAATTTTTATGTACCGATCAGAATAAAGATTTATTCAAATTATGCCCTCCCATTTGCTGTATAATATTATAAAATATTTTATATAAAACATTATAAAATGTTTTTTGTATATTACGATTGTAAACAAAGAGGGGAAAACACAGTGTACTAATATTACTATTATTATTTTTACTAATACCGATTCAATTATTTAACAAACATATGTTGCAACCAAGTAACATGTTGTTAGTAAAATGCATGTTTCCCTTGTATACCACAAAATAACACTTTAAAGTCTTCAAAACACATGGCCTAACGTACCAAAAACAGTTAACTTACAATAACAAAATCGTATTGTGAATGTAAATGAATTGATTCTGTTAGTACACACTCATTTGGATGTACGTACATCTGCGTTGTGTTGCTATAACTCCAGTATAACTCCCAAAACTTTTGTTTCTAAATAAGAATCTAATACTGTTTATTCTCATTGACCGACTCGACTCTGTGGTTTTCTCAAACTGCAAATTACTTTGTTTCTGGGTACTTTGTTCCACACAAAACTACTAGATGTTTTACTCGCTTCATCGGGTTTGTGATTTGTGACGGTAAACGGTTAAAACTTTAATCAAAAAACTAAAATAACTCATTTATATTTCAATACGTCGATTATTTCTCTTTTTTTTAGTACTTTAATTACAAAAAAAGTATCATTTAAAAAAATGAGACTTAATCACCTCAAGATAAATTCAAGATAAAACCATTTAATTATCTTCCGCGTATTTTTTTTATATACCGAAAATTATTTAACTTTTTTGATTACTTTATTATATACTGGAAGAAGTTTGTTTCTACATTTTATAAGAGTATCTTTATTGGAATATATCTTAAAGTTTCATGCAGTGTTAGAAATAAGCCAATTAATATATTCTTTTAGAAGATTTATATTCTTCTACAAGATTATTAACACTGAAGGCCCGTCTTTTCTAATTCTTTTTGTCTTCTTAATACACCAGGACCATTATCGAAAATTTGGCAAATGTGTGTATTATTAGAACTTTGCCTACAACTGACCGGAATAAAGAGGGGGTTAAACAGGAAAACTACTGACTTAAATTCTCCCAATCATGAAATTTTCCTTCGAGCTGGATCTCGGTTTCCCATGATTTTCCTTGAATAATCATGGGAGACCTTAGCAATTGCTATGCCATTCGATATGGAAGCCGATTTTCTCTAGATATAAGTAGGATATAAAGCTTTAACCTTTTAACAATTTTAAAAAATCACTTCTGTCCTAGTATCCAACAGTTTGAATAAATTCTAATTACAAGTCTTATCTCTCTAACCAATCTTAATCATTCATTGATAGAGACCTCAATTAATTCTCTTTAAGTTTTTAAGTCTGAGAGCACAGCATAAAGAAGATATAACCCCCATACCTTAATTGTAGGTAAAAAAAATACAAAATTTCTAGTTAATGTAGGAAAGTAATACATTCTTTTAGAAGATTATAAACACTTTAGATCCTTCTCTTCCAATTCTTCTTTGTAGTCTTAAAATAACAGATCCATTATCAAAAAGTTGGCAAACATGTGGCATTTTAAAGCTCCTCGTTTGAATCATAGTCATATTATCGAAAAATGCATTAAAAGTACAATATGTTCCGAAAAGTAACAGCAAGTAATTTTCCTTTTAAATACAAATATATAATTTCAAATAGTACTCATTACAATTGGCATTTTATTATCATCATCATTTGTTGTTCTGCATGGTAGCAGGTCTCTTACACCACCGCTGGTTGTATTAATAATTTCAAAAGCATTAAATGATTTCAAAATGTAATTATCGTTTGTACGTCTTCGTATGAGCAACATAATTACTGTCGCTATGGTGACTACAAATTTTGATTTTATTGTCTGTCTAACTTTTTATTTTATCTTAAAATTATTTTTTATTCTTTTCTAATGATGCAATGGTTCAAAAAACAGTAATAAAGTACAGTGTTAAAAAATTTCAATTCTACTGAAGTAATTAGAAAAAATTGCTTAAATGAAGCTATAACAAGTATTAGTAAAATTTGTACAAAATTTCAAAATACAAGCTTTTGTAGCAATTTTTTAGTATGATTTAAAAATTATTGGCATTCAATAGACATCTGACATCATCTGCTGTTCTGACTGGTAGCAGGTCCCTTACGCTATTGCAGTCTCCATCCATTTCTACCCCAAGCCTTCTCCTTTACCTACTTGCATATTAGTCCAATTCTAATCTCATCTATTAACTTCATCCTTCTTTTTCCTCGCCTCCTTTCTCCTTCTTCTGACCCTTCCGATGTCAAAATTCCACTTCCTATAACTAATTTCCTTTTGTTTTATCTACTGCAAAAAGTACAGAAAGGAGAACATTACATACTCACGGACTGCGTCCTTACCATTTTTAGAAAGTTCAATACCTTCAGCTTGATGACCATGCCAGATGACTAGTTTTTTCAGTGGATTTACAATAATTACCACTTAATTCTGTTGATACTATTTTCGTTCAAGCTACTTTTTCCCATAATGGCATAAATAACACACAGAATTCATATCGGTGTTCTGAAGAAAACCCACATATTTTAGCCAAATCAAATCGAATCAAATTTCCAGCAACGATTTTCGGTGAACGTTTGGTGCGGCACGATCGACAACCAAGTAATAGGTTCTTTCATACTAGAATAATGTGTCACTGGGAGAAATTATCTGGAATTTTTAAACAATGAATTTCTTACAGTACTTATAAATTTCTCATTGGTGAAACGAATTGAAAAGTATTATCAATTTGATGAAGCATCAAACACATTTCACAAATAAAATAAAAAAATTCTTAGATGAGAAATGTACTGGTAAATAAATTGGACGTAGAGGGACCGGAAACTGGTCACCTAGATCACCGGAACTTACTCCTACTTATGGGGATGGATAAAAAGCAAGATATAAAAGCAAAAGTAGACACACGACTTAAACTGATCGCTTGCATTCTCAATGCTACTGCCCTTGTCAAGGAACGCGAAGATATCATTAGGTTGGCAACATAAAATGTAAGGAAACGAGTTGAAAAGTTCATCGATAAACATTTATTGTAAATTAGTACAGTTTAAAACCATAATGATTTTTTTTTTCAAATAAATTAAAAGTATTCTAATTTTTCAGATATAAATTTATTGTGCTAAATCAGCTGTTTCTAATTTGTAACATTTTTTTCCTGTCCAGATAGCGCTATAGCTCTAGAAGGGAAAGAATTTTAATCGGCCCAATTTGGGAATAAGCGGTTTTCACCGGATCTTGACTTCTGACACCGAAGGAACCCAAAATACCAAAAAACAGAATGGAAATTTTCCGTACATTGATGTTCGTATGTACGTGTGTGTGTGTGTTTGTTCGATGTTGGCCTCTAAATCACCTTATATCTCCAGAAATACTGGACCGATTTTTACCAAACTTGGTCAGATTACTATATATATGAGGCATTTCTATATATGAGGCATTGATGCCATTAAATTTTCAACTTAAAAGCTCAAGAAGGTGAGGCTGTAGAGCAAGGTTATCCTCAGTAGCTCGAGAAATCTTCGTCTGATAAGATCATATTTTTCCGAGGCACATTGTTAACGATTAAAAATAACAATAGTACCCCCACCCCAAAAAATGCTCTAAACTAGATGCTAAATGAGCATACTGCGTCAATAGTACCCCCCGTCACCAGAAAGAGCGCTAGTGTCGTAGTCCGCCGAATTGGAATTTCCCTTTTTCCCTGGGGGAAATTCCCTTTTCTCATCCTTTGAACCGGGAAATTAAAAATTCCACAGGTTTCCCAAAAAAATTATTTTGTACACTTTAAATATTAATTATTTATTTTATTTTATTTAGTTAATATATCAAAGGTCGATAACACTGACGTACAGCTGTTGTAGTCTCTGATATGTTGTGGCGTCACAGGTGAGCAGTAGAATTTAAATAATGAATAATATTTAAAGTGTAAGAAAGTTATTCGGTCTGGCTGGGTCTTTTACTCGATCGCCTGGTTGACTCGGTACCTGATGCGGTAAGCTTCGGGGTTATACCAATCAGCCGACCGTACAAGCGAAATTTGTTCTACGTGAGTTGTGAAATTACATTAATTTAGTTAGTGCCGACCGCCGCCACACCCGCGCGAACTAAATACTGTATGTGCTTTAGTTAGAATCATTGAATTAAATAAACGAAAAAATATTATATTTAAATAAAATTATACATATTTTAAATTAAGTTGTATGTGTATGTGTATGTAAGCCGTGTATCAGAAACAGCCCGCGGTTGTAGGACTTTTCCGGACGTATTGTCAGAATGTTGTCCTACAACTGTGTTATCAGCTTTTTCTGTTAAATTTTGTTCTGTTTTGTTTTAGTAATAAAAATTGATTTTTTTGTTTTTCATAGAGTTTATTACATCAATTTTCTCAAAATTAGATTCTCTATAAGTTTTAATAATAAAATTTATGCATTTATTAGTCATTTAACAAAGTTATTGTGCTTCAAACCTAAAAAGAAACGTGTTTTTCGTCATCAATTTTTTCTATTTTACATTATATGTCATAAAAACTAAGGAAGATGCATTTCTGGGACTTATTTTATTCGAATTCTCAAGTAAAAAAATATAAAACCAATTAACCTTTTTCCACTCGCGCTGTTGTAAAAAGTACAATACGCTAATTAATTATAGTGGATCTTTTTTTGTTTCCTACATAATGTGGCAACACTGCAGGCATTGTTTACTTAAAACTCCCACTAGATGTTCACAAGATCAGCCAGATTCGGAATCCGCTCACAGTTGGTTTATTGATTGTGAGCGGATTCGGAATCCGCTCACAGTTGGTTTATTGATATAAGTTTGTCAACGTGTACGATTTGTATTTTTGTGGTCCGTTTTTTTTCTAAGCGTGTTATTCTAATATGTCTAACCGTGTAAATTGTGATGATATCCCGTCTATCCTTAGAGAATTGTCAGAGGAAGAAAATATTGATGTGGAAGCTGTAAGTGATGTTTTATCGGAGAGCGATCAAGCATAGCGATGAAAATGTGTAAGTAATCGACCATAGTAGCTCTAGTGAATTAGAAGCATATGAAAATGATTCATTTCGTGATAGTAATGATGATAATGACAGTAGTAATGGTAGACTTATAAATGATAACATTATTAATGACTATGAGGTTGAACGCAAAAACATCAATTATATAGTGATGTGATAATGGGGGTGTAGACAGTATTTCCTCAGAGATTGTAATTTTTTTATAGGAAAATATTTATAAACATTATGGATAGATACTAAACTTGCAAAAAATCTAAAACTAAACAACAAAATATTGTAAAAAAAGGTACCAGGGTCGAAAAAATGTGCAAAAGTTATTAAAAATTAAATTGAAGTTTTCTTGATGACAATCGACACAAAGAAGATTAATGAAATTATAAAATATACGAATCAACATATTCAAGGAGTCAAAGAAAAATATTCGCGAGAACGTAATTGTAAAGAAACGTGCCGAAGTGAATTCATAGCTTTGATGGGTCTAGGGTCTTCTTTATCTAATCGGGAATAGTACCGATGTAAGGGAATTGTGGTCTGATGATGGCACCAGACTTCAATTAATGCGTGCTGTAATGAGCTATAACAGGTTTTTGTTTTTACTGCGTTGCGATTAGGTTTGATGATAAAAATACCAGGAAAGAGAAGAGTAATATTGATAAACTAGCCCCGATCCGAGAAATCTTTGACTCTTTCGTTAAAAAATGTCTAGACAGCTAAAATATCAGTGAGTTTACTACAGTGGATGAGGTGCTTCATAAATTTCGCGGTCGCTGTTCGTGGGTTCAATATGCCCAATAAGCCGGCAAAATACGGGTTAAAGATGTTTAAAGATGACCATAAACCATACGGTTTATGGTTTTAAGTGTGTGACACCAAAATATTTCATTGTAGTAACGTGGAGATATATGTTGGGCGACAACCTTCCAAACCATACCAAGTTAGTTCCATTTCTTTTGAGGTGGTAAAAAGGCTTGTAGTGCCAATTGAAAATTTTAAAAAAATTAACCGAAATAAAAGGTATTTTTAATTCTGATAATTAGTATGCAAGTATTCCGATTGTTGATTATTTGTTAATGAAAAAAATAACATTTACTGGAACTCTTAAGAAGAAGAAAAGGAAAATACCTCCACAATTTTTACCTAATAAAGAGAGAGTTGTAGGAAGTTCTCTGTTTGGAATCCAGTACGATAAAAATGTTGGTTTCATACGTTCCCCAAAAGAGTAAGAGTTTTATACTAATTTCTAGTATGCTTGATGATGATAGTGTTGATGATCGTAGCAACAAACCGGATGTCATATTTGACTACAATATCTCGAATGGAGGAGTGGATACTTGTAATAAAATGTGTGCCGCTTATTTCATATCACGCAAGACAAAGATATAGCCTCTTCCTATATTTTACGTAATAACGAATATAACTATAACTACCATATAACTAATATAACTAATATATAACTAATATAACTAATCTAACTTATATAACTAATCAGTTCTTGCGTACTACAGACCGTGACTGCAGAAAAATAACCAAAACAGAGAATTAACTTTCTGAAAACACTCTCAATCGCACTTACGAAAGAGCATCTAAATTCCAGGTCACAGATTTTATCACTGTCTTCGGATGTATCGGCGTTCTTACAAAAGTATCATCAGAAATCAGTTTCAGTAAACGAAGATGATGATATACTGAAAACTATCCTTCAAAATAACGTGGCACGTGCTTTATGTATAAGAGGAAAACATTTTTCTGCAACAGTCAGGTGTAAAAAGTGTAACAGATTTGCCTGAAAACGGCACGTGAAAGAATAACGTTTGTGTTTGAAGTGTGTTAAAGAAAGTTAATTATATATATAACCAAAATTAATTCATGCAATTATCTATTTAAAAAAAAAAATAATACTGTTTATAACATATTTTAAAATACACTTTTTTTTCTTATAACGTTAATAGTATTCTCTCATTTCAAATTTTAGTTGTAATTTGATAAGTTTTTGAAACTTATTAATGTCGATTGGTTTAAAAAATTAAAAAATAAAAATAAAAGTAAAATAAAATAAAATTAATTTTCATAGTACAAATTCACAAATTTTTGATTGTGTTGTAAAAATTACAGCGCGTGAGTACTTATGCTAGTATGCAAGGCGCGAGTGCTGAAAGGTTAAGTTTACCTCTTATATAAATTTAAGGCGTATATTAACCACTTAAAAATTTCAGTATGACCTCATTTCACCGGGGGAACTGAAATCCGGGCGAAAAGTTTCGATACCTGTAACTAGATGACAAAGCGTTTACGGAAATATGTTTGCATAAACGTTTTTCCTTATTTCAAGCTGTAGAATCAGTTCCCAGATCATTTCCCTTTTCTGCTGAATCACCTGTATATAATATGGGGTGAATTAACTGGTGAATATGTTATTGTTGGTCTATATATATATATATATACACACATATATATTACTCGTATATCATACCTATATTAATACTCTTTTTCGGAGTTTATAACGATATGTAGGTGTGTTTTGATCATTCTTAAATCTATTTTTATTCATCTCAATTCTCAATTGAATAAAAAGCGGTTAAAGCAATTTCAAAGAAACTGAAGATGTTTTTATCGTAATCCTGTTTTGATACCATTTTGTTATTTAACATATTTTATTTCGGAGGGAGGTAAATATCATTCCTTTCTGAATACAAAATGATTTTTTATATATATACATTTCTGTGTTGGTTTTTTTTTTTGAAAATCGATATTAATATTTCAAACCAATATTTTAATCTAGAAACGATTTGATTCTAAACAATATTTATACTGTAGCAATATTTGCTTACAAAAATGAAGAATTAAGAAAGTATAGCATTACTAAATATCCAGAAATATATATAGGATTATATCGTATGGCAATCCAAAAAGTAAAATATGTATATTAATATTAATGTAAGTTATCTTGTTTCACATGACAATATTTCATCCGTACAGAAACGGGTATAAGAATTAAAGCTTTCTTTAGAATATAAATTAAATGTACAAGTTTGGCTTTCTTTACTCCCTCCTCTTCTTTTTGTATCCTTCCGTTTATCCATTCATTCATTCCTCTTTAAAGTTCACATCCTTGTGACTTTGGCGAAGCAGCGATACAAGCTTTTATTCTCTCAGAATTAGTTCCTTTTATCTCGGTGCGATTTCAAATCTCTAGCTCCGTTGCCAGTTTATCTCATCCCTCTTTGCCCCCTCATTTTCTCTTTCTCTCTTTCTTCTTATACGCTAGTTATATCCCTTTTTCATTTCTCCTTTACAAAACATTCGACCGTTTAATTTAAATCATACTAACATTATTGCAGTGGATTTATATTTTATATACATAATTTATTTGTATATTTCTTTTGTATAAGAGATGATTTTTATTTTATTTCATTCAAATTATTTTACGCATGTTAATTTTTCTATTATAATAATAAGTTCTTGTATAAAAAGAACTAATTATGTGAAATATTAATCAAAGAAAATATATATTATATAACATTTAAAATAATACCAGTGAAAGTTTTTTTTAATATAAAATTATCTTTCAGATTCGCGTAAAAAGAGATTTATAAGATTTAATTTTCGTCTGCACATGAAATTACAAAATTTAAAATGGGATTTTTTAACATTTTCCTTTTGAATTAAACTTGAACAATAGTTGATACTAGACAAAAGAAAATACGACTATTAATCAAAAATGATCCATAAAATGTTTTATAAAGCAATTACAAACCCCAGAAAAATATTATCACAATTATCAATTTATTTCTAATGAATCAAGTTATCCCGAAAACATAGCAAATAAAAAAATAAATCTATTACGGGTATATTTTTCTACTGATTAGAATTAATGAATAATAGTGTAATTTCTTATCAGAAACGAATTAATTTTTTTGATTCATTGGTTGAATTAATGGTTGTGGCCCAGTTATAGGTAATTGGATTTTCCGATTTTATGAAATTTTATAATAATGTTCCTTGTTTTTTAAGGAACGATGTATGATTTTTTCATAAAACTTTCCGTTTTAAAATGGCAGTAAAGAGGAAGTTTTCGTAGCCAAACCACTGATAATATATAACAGATTCACCATGAAATTTCTCCTCCATATGAGGGGAAATGTCCCGTAACGCACTCTTCATTTTCAGTATTTCAGTGGCTACAAGTAAGATACTTCTTAAATATTTTACTACACCTGTTACCCGTAAGGTTTCTAAGAGAATTTTTCTGCTATTACTTCATAACATTATTTCTTTTCAGTACTCTAATAAATATTTTATATAAATATATATATATATAACACGTTGGTTTTCAGTTCACTGATTTTTCCCGTGAGTTTTTTTTTTTTTACAAAAAAGCAAAATAATAAAAACAATCATTTTTTTATGAAAATATTTTTTTAATGATAATTCTGTCCCTGGAAACAATGCTTAAAGATACAGAATGCGGCAGCATAATTTTCTGATTTGTAAGGTCAATAAAAACAAAAAGATATTATAGGTATCGTTGTAATTATTTTTTCATCATATGCTACTACAATGGAAATTTGCTTTTACACTTTTGAAAAAAAATTTATCCAACAACTGGTGCCCCCCGTTGGCAATACTCTGATTTATCCAATTCTGAAGCGTAGGTTGACTCTTTCCAGCATAGCAAGGGTTATGTTGGCTATTGCTTGGCGAATATTCTCCTTCAGTTCGGCAAGGGCCCTTGGACGATCGGTGTACACGAGGGATTTCAGATACCCCCATAAAATAATAGCCACAAGGGGCTAAATCGGGTGAGCGCGCGAGCCACTGAAGATCTCCCCACAAATAGATCAGGCGCCAGAGACATTTTCTCCCAAAACACCCATTGCAGTTCGCGCCGTGTGTGTGTGGCTCCATCCTGCTCAAACCACATATCCCCAACATTCATTTCGTCAAGCCTTTGCAAAAAAATTTCCTCGATCATTGTCACGTAGCGATCAGAATTCATTGTAACTGCAACGTCTTTCTCTTCAAAAAAGTAAGGACCAATAATAATATTCTCTACTATCGACAGTGCACACCAAATAATAACAATTGAAAAATGAAGGAGTCTTTCATGAAGTTCTCTGAGATTATTATCACTCCAGTACCGCATGTTCTGCTTATTCACGCATCCAGAAAGATGGAAATGAGCCTCGTTACTAAACAACACAAGCGCATCATCAGGCAAAGCTTCAAGGAACGTTTTACATACATTTGCCGAGCTGCACAACCGCGTTCAGTGAGTTCTTGCACCACAGCCAACTTGTATGGATGAAAGTGGGTCGTGAAGAATTCTTCTCACAGAATGATCAGACATTCCAAGGGCAGATGCATGCTTGCGTGCTGAGCACCGAGGAGATCGCAAAAGAGTGCCTTACCGCCTCGAAGTTTTGGGGTGATCTCACAAACCGTTCCCCTGATGATCAACACAGTCAGTTTTCCTGAATGTGTTTACCCACGTAACAATCGATTGCCGATCAGGAACACGAGCTCGGATGGCAATCTTGAAGTGTGAGCGGAATGCACTCTGTGTGGCGACGATCGAGCGACCATTAGAAAAGTAAGCCTCTACAGAAAACGTGCGCGTTACTTTCTCCACCGCATTCTCGGTACGGAAGTGGAAGGGAGAAAACACTTCCCGACCCACCCGTTCGAATGAGACCATCCGCACCCTCTAACGGCCAAACCTTGCATCCTAACGCCTAATTCAAATCAGAAGATTATGCTGCCGCACCCGGGTATTTGCTAATCAGTGAGATTATTTTTGGTTTGGCTAAATATTTCACAATCAATTACGATCGACAATCCATTTTGTTTTTATTTTAGTTTTTCACTTTATTAATTAAATTTTATTGCTTAACTTGTAAAGTTCAGCATAAAATGAACATTGTTTCTCGATTACAAATTAGAGAACCTTTTCTGATAATAATTACAGTCATTTCTAAGGTGAACAAAGGAAAATTGTCACTTGTAGGGTAGAATGTGCTTGGCATACGTACGTAATAGTACATTCAACTCAGTGAAGAAAGCACTAGGAAACCACTTCACTTCTCACACTTTCCCTAGTTAACCTGAAATATCTTTAGCACTGATTATGGCTACACCATTTTTGTGAGAGATGTCTTATAACAGGATTTTGGTTTGTTTGGCATTTCTCCTGCCACCACCGCATTCGGTCGCCCTAAAGCATAAGACCGAATGTCTCTGCCACAAACGGCAACTGAGTCTCGAACAGTTTAGCGACTAGTATCCTAACATAGCTCCTAGAGCTTACCTAACAGCGTGAAGGGACTAAGCGCGGTGCCATACACCACCGGCTTACGTGTCCCAACCGCTCACTTGTCATATATTTGCCAAAATGGGTAGGCGCAACTCATCAACAACTAAAAATATATGTATATGACATCCAGAAATAAATTTTATTTCATCTAGGCAGAAATTCGCTGCCACGCCTAGGTCGCTGAATCCCAGCAAGTACCTGTCCACCATTTTATAGCAATTGGCCATAATAATTGGCTGGTGGTCAGTCATGTTCAGGGTTAGCTTTCACGGCAATGCGGTAAGAGTCTTTCCCTTAAGTAAATTACGGCTGCCGGTTGAACAAACGACCGCATATAGGAACGCCCACGCGTTTCGACAATGCGGCTTTCACGACACTGACTTGCCGCTTGTGAGTGTCAGTTTTCCCCTTGACTCTAAGTTCCAAGGTAGCCCGGTCTCTGCCCCCCCCCCCCCAAAAGCAGGGCAGTCAAGCTCCAGGTATTCATTTGACTGGACCTCCTCGCAAACGCACAGCTCATCAGCTGCCAGGCAGAACCGAAACAGATATTGCTTCATGTTAACGTGAGCTGGTTGCCATTAAAAACGAGCTCGAGGCATACCATCCCCCCAGATCCTGTATAAACTTATACAAGGATCTTCCTTTAGTCGTGGGGTCCCATTCCAGCTGCCATTTTTCCATCGCGAAGTTCTGCAGCCTCTTCCGTAGGCGGAAAAAGGCATCCTTATAACAGGATTACCTACTAAACCTCCAACCCTGGCTACCCCTTTCCTGGAACAGCTGGTGTGCATTTCATCAGGGGGTAAAACGCTCATACACACAACACTACTCAGAAAGCCAGACACACGAACAAGATCACATAAGGCAAAAGCGCACCACATGCAACACAACAGCAACCACAAACTACACACGTCATAAGTCACATCCATCCCCTTAACAACAACACATTCGTCAAAACTTACTCAGCATACAACAGCAACACGCTAATCGCACACCATTAACACACACACACACACACACACACACACACACACACACAATCGCATCATAGACACATCCCTCAACAACACATACACTGATAAACAGTCGCTGACATACAACATACTTACCACATGTCACCATCGTACGCATAAGAGGAATGCCCTCGAGCTCATCACATTCAGGCGACCCCCACACGTATGGGGGACTCCCTAGTTGTTTAGCCGAGTGTCTGTCTTCCCAAAGGACATTGGAAGGAGACCTACGATGACCCCTTCTTCGCCTGCCTCTGCGGGACTCCTCTCAGGCGGAAAGCTCCTGCATTACCTTCCTGGCCAGCATTGCTACGGCCGTTCAATTACTTGCAATCTCAAGCATGATCCGTGGCACTTCCTCAGGTGAAAACATATTCCTTCTGACTATTGTATGCAATGCTTCACTCCTATAACAGGATGCCTACACAATCGTTTGGTTACGGCATTTAACAAATAGATGTAAAAAAAAAATCAAACATTTTTACGTCAGTGTGTTCTCGTTAGAATTTTTGTATTTTTACTGTTATAAAAACAAATCAATATCTGATCTCTGAACATTATGTAAAATAAAAAAAAAATGTTATAATAATGATCTAACTGTATGAAAAATTTTGTTATTAGGAAGTACCTATCAACAGTTTCAGAATTGGCTCACTGATATTTATAACTCGAATTTTAGGTATTAAAGGGAAAGAGAAAAATATTTGAAAAATTCTGAATAATTTTTGCAAACAATAATGAAATATATTTTTTAAATAATTGAAAAAATTTTTCTTACGATCAAATTTGACAATGAAAAATTTATTAAAATCAGTTTACATTTATATTAATTTATCGTTATTCATATAAATAGATAAGCAGAACAAAAATGTAAAGCAGAATTACAGAGATTCAAATAACTTACGAATATAAAACTTATTGAAAGCAATTGATTCATTTTCAGGAAAAAAATGCATTATTCAAATACTCATGTAAGTTATTTATGAGGGACATCTCCATTCTTCCTTCTTTATCGGCCCATGACACATTCGCACGCGTGCGTATATAAATACTTACATAATAAAAAAATAAAGTTAAATTTTTCTTGCACACAAATTTACAAGCAACTGGCACCAGCACACCGTGAACAAACCTTCTAGATTTAGGTCAAAGTAAAGAGCAATTTAAGCTGCCGAGGCGGAAAAGGACATAAAAATGTTCTAAAGAGACAGACGTTTTAAGAGGAAGGGAATTATTTTCTTCCCGCTATACTTAGGCAATTATTTTCATAGAATGATGAAGGAAAAGTAATTATCTTTTTTTTTTAAAAATGGATTCTTAATTTCTTTGTCGTTAGTAAGTTACAATGGTTCTTTTATTTTAAATATATCAGATATATCAAATCATTTTACTCTGATTATATTAATACTACTGTTGTTATTTATTCATTCATACGTTCAGTCAATCATTTATTTCTCTTTATTATTTATTTTATATAATAATTTTAACTTTACCAATATTGTATTATTATTATTTTTATTATAAGTACTTTTATGGATAAGTAGGGGGAAGAGACTTAGTACCTGGACTCATTTATAATTTTTTGCATTAAGATTTTTTAAAATTATTTCAAACGATACAAAGTGCTAATATAAATTTATTTTTTTTTATTTTTGATTCAAAGAAAGAAAATAATTATCACTTAATTTTATAACTAATCAAAAATACTGAATTATTGAAATTTTTAGATGGGATTTATTTTTCGTCGGCTAGCCAATAAAATTATTGAAATTATGTCTTAATTACTGAAATTATAGACTCTGAGTTTATGAATTATAAACAGTAATACTGACTAAATTACCACATTTTCAACCAGTTGTCAATTTATCTATCACCATAAGAGGTAATCCCCATAATTAAAATTTAAGAAAACCTTTTTTTAAAAATTTTGTCAGCTCTATTTTTTATGTTTATTTATTTTAATGAATTCTGATCCGAATAGATAGTGATAAAAATAATTTTCTCCGTAATAGTAATAAAACGACCATCCCAACCTCGTAGGGGAAGACATCCGCCTTTTGACGCTTTAGGTCGCCATCCCCTCCACCGTTCACAGCTCTGATGGGCTTTAACGGAAGTCGTCTTTCGCCCTATAAGTTTTTACATCTCATAGTAATAAGCCAGGCCTCGTTGGGATGCCACCGATATAAATGCCTCGGTAGACATTTACATCGGTGATTTAATAATTCAGCTTTTGCCTTCGCTGTAGGCCTCGTCCAGATATCTTGACTGTCCTACATCATTGCCCTCTGAACTAGCTAATCGAGTTCGCGGAAGCACGAACCCTGCGCCTAGTTCCACTTTTATT
Organism: Lycorma delicatula; assembly: GCF_047948215.1. Taxonomy (NCBI): domain Eukaryota; kingdom Metazoa; phylum Arthropoda; class Insecta; order Hemiptera; family Fulgoridae; genus Lycorma; species Lycorma delicatula. The sequence goes on from NC_134463.1 coordinate 71,171,578, forward strand.
GAGTTGATTTCTAGTAAATGTCTCCAAATTCGGGCAAATTAACAACATACCACCAAAAATGTTGTTCACAACAACGAAATTTAGTCCTAGTTCCTTTAGTGAACTCAACTTCAATTCATACCCCTGACTTAGGTTAATTTACGGACTCCGGTTTGATGTACAAGGGAGCGGCGGACAGACCTCTTACTCTCACTCAGCTCCATCGCAGAGTCCCGCGTGACATTTACTTTCTTTCAACCATCGTCGAGATGCCGCTACACCTCACAGCTGCAAGGGATCCATGCCCTCGACAGTGCAGTCACCGTTTCGCCGATAGTTAACATTTAATAATAATTAAACGACCAGTAAATATTATTAAAAATTAATCCATTGTTAACTAAATGAATAAGATTTCATAAAAATTTGCACGTAAATTTAATTAAACAAGCAGCTGTACTAATATTATGCGCAAAACGGAAATACAACATACAAATTGGTAATTTTACAAGAGAAAGAAAAATTAGAAACAGATATTTCAAAACATCTTTACTGAGATTTTTAATATTCTAACCAATGTCCAGATAAAATTAAAAATTTTTATAACATATATTACCTTTTCAAAGGCTAAATAAAAACTATTACGTAGAATTTATAAAGACAGAAATCTAACAAAATATATTTAAAAGAAATTTAATATCGAAATAAATGATTTCAAAAACTGAAATAAATGATTTTAGAAAATGATAATTTTCTAATTCTTTAAATTTCCATTTTCATCTTTAAATCGGTACCGGATTTAAAAATAAACAATTACTAATTACGTACATTCTCTAATTTGGTGGAAAATTTAAAAAAATTAGAAATTTAAAATATTAAAAATGTATTATGTATTGTTATTCGAGTTTATTATTCCGTTTGAGTATTTAATTTAATTTAATTATTTTTTTTTTAAATTTTATATCAGGTATTACAGACTTTAAAAAAATATTTACAGTCCGCATGGGAAATTCCGTTTATAAGACAAACAAAAGTTAAAAGACTAACCAGTGTCTTGATATAAAAAGTCAAAAGATACAATGGGAAAACGATGTTAAATAACCATTTTTGAGATGAATTAAAAATGTCTGGAATACCGAATCATGATTTACATGTCGAGTGAATCTCCGACAAAAACAAGATTGAAAACAAGAAAACGAGAAACGGGAGTTATTTGCAATAATGGTTAAGCTTCTTATGAAAGACCGTGACTTTTCCGTACATTAAGAAAAAACTTACACTAACATGATAACCGGAAATATAGCTTTGTTATGCACTTTATATAAAAGCTATTTCTGCTATTAAATATTCATTTGCTGACACATTTTAAATGTTTTTATTATTTATCATCACGCAAAATGAATTCGCTATTTTTATTCTTCTCTGACAGCAAACCTACTTACATTGGCTTTATAAAAAATAAATTTCGCTTCGTCTCTATTTAGTCAGATGGCGCAGACTATATTACATTTTTTACTCTTTTTTCATCAAGAAAAATTTGAAACCTGAAATTTCCGTGTATATTCCGTCAGATAGTGCAAGCTATCAGGGTTCAAAAAGTAGTAGGACGTATCAAAAGGTTAAATTATAAAATATTTTTAATTAATTGCACAAATAAATATAATAAAATATGAATTAAAAAATTGTTAAACAAAATTATATGTATAAAATATAATTACATTAAAATTAATGAATAATTATTAACAAAACAATAATAAAGGTCATACATTTTTTGTGTATTATTATGTCGGCTTTCCTGAGTAAGCGCATTCCGTTGACCTTGAGAGTATACAGAAGAAATTTTGGAGATATTTCCTGTTGATTTAGCCTACGTTAAGAGATTACAACTGGTTTTCTAATTATAGACCATTACTTTTGAATACCTTTAACTCGGACACTGTGTAAATAATATGAACATGTAATTTATTATTAGTAAATAATAAAAATTAATCAATAATATACATGAAATAAGTGTCTTTGATGAAAAAATCAATCGCTACAATCTAAAAGTAAAATGTTCCATTTTTTTTATTTTTTATTTTATGTTATATATAACAAAACAAAGTGATGAAAGATATTATAACCAGAATAACTTATTTCAGAACCATCAAAAAAACAGTTTCATTGTATAAGTGTTAGTGAATCTCGTTGTGAAAAAAAAGTGAAATCAGAAAAATGGTGAATAGTGCAAACCCCCGAAAATCATTTAGTGTGAAGGTACCCCAGAAAAAACTATTGTTTGTCCCGAATACGGAAAAATTTTAATTTTTAAAAACTTGCAAAGGTTCACTCGCCACGGGGCTGTTTCAAAATATAATAAACCATTGGTTTAGAAAAAAATATGAAAAAAAGGATAAGTAAGCTAGTCAATCATTAAGGGTGACATCTGTTTAGAACAACATTATTTTGTAATTGAAATAGCATAATTATGTAATATATGTAATTATGATATTATAAAAACATATTTTCATATCATCTACATCATATAATTTTGCGTTAATGAAATAAATTCACGGCCAAATTCTCATTTGTCCATTCATTCATTCAGTATTGATCAATCGTTTGACCATTCATTTTCATTATATTCTTAAATTAAACAACATAGAAATCGAATTGCGAACTTCTCATTTTTTAAACCGATTATTCATGAGAATACATGTTCATGTGTTACATACATACAGCGTTTAACATCTATTTTAATAAAAATAAAAATTTTAGTGTTCGCTTAAGCTTTTTAACCTATTTCTGAAAAGTTTTTTTTTAATTTACTCAAAAATAATTAGTCACGTTCCTGTATAAAAAGTTAATCCCGTGAATGACGTTTGAAAATAAAAGTTTTTCTTACCGATAAAATATCCTCCATAAAGAATCAATAACTCATTATTTATTGTTTAAATTATAAGGATATTTCAAGGGAATACAATGACATTTTTAAATGACATCATTTTACTGTTAACCGATAATATAACTCTAATAAAATGACGTATTGTTATTCGCTAGATATAACAATCGTGTCACGACCTCGGTCTATTAAACGCTCTACCAGCAGTGTCGCTCAAACTCGTAACATCTGTATACTTTATTTATATAAGTTGACATAGTTTAATCTCGGTTAAAAAGATGATCCCGCCAACTAACGTTATGAAAAAGCGAAGAACATGTTCTATTTTTCAGCGAATCGATTTTTTATTTATAAAGTTAAAAATACCGTATCACAACACGGATACAAATAAAAAATTGCCACACGATTTAGTCGTTTTCTGTTAAAAGTGACGTTTAAAATTATTCACACGGTTTTTAAACATTGAATAATTATAATAATAATATTAATAGTTTTTTTTTGTTATGTAACTTTCTCCCTTATTCCTAATCGCACGATAATCGTTATCATTGTTTAATAAAAGACATGTTTCGTATCGTTTTTAATAAACCAAATATTTTTTTAATCTATTATAGTACGAGTGTAAGTAATAGTATAACGTGTATTAGTAATTTTTGTTAATTTTACAGTTATTTTTCTCCAAATATATATATATATGTTTCCGTGAAAGACCAAAATTAGAGAATGTCAGCATTCTCCGGTTAATGTCGATACATTTCAAATACATCGGTGAAAGTCCGAAATATTTTCTTATTCGAACCTTCGCCAGTATATGTCGATAAACACAGATTAGCGCTCTGGTGAGATTCGAAACGTTAACAAGAAATTACAAAAAAAATCACCCAATACCAATCTGTAAGGTAAATAGATTACGAGAAACCCTCATAAAAAAGGAAGTTATAATTTAAGCCAAACATAACCTACGCTCGTCTCGCTCGGTAACCTCGTCTAATTAACGTTAAATAAACAAATTATATACAGTAAAACATGGTTACAACGAGTTCAACGGCTCGTTACGGCCGAGTGATCGGTACTTCCATGTTGTCATCTCGTTACCGGAAATTTTTACGCCGTCAATATCTTTTATAATACAAAAAATATACTGCATACCTCAGAAGAAGCTGTTTTAAAACAAAATATCGATGTGTTTTGTGTTATAAACTTCCAAATAAAATTTAGATGTAATTTTTAAAGCTAATAGATTTTGGCTTTTAACCAAAATTGTTACCGTTCAGTGAATTAGCAAAAAAAATTGGTATCAAGTGTACAGTAAAACTTACCAACATCATCGAGGAAAGTAACAAATGAACACAACAGAAAAATTTCTATGTCAGGTTTTCACTTACAACCTCAAACGTCAAAACTTAATTGTACCTACAAACTAATTAGCCTAAAAATAATCATTTATTTTTGTTTGTTTAATAAGTTTATTTAATAATCTCTCTTATTAAATAAGAGCGGGATTTTTTAAAATTTTTTATACTGTTTTTGGTTCTTTTCCTGTTTTATTTAGAATTTTTTATTTCAATAATGTTTATGGTTATTTTAATTATTTATTTTTTGATTTTCTTGTCAGTAATTATTTAATATTTATTATTTTATTATTTATCTCTCTTATTTAATAATCTCTTGTTTATTAATCTTATCCGTTAGTTATTTATTGAAGGTTTGACCTGGGTGGATAAAGTGACAAATGTCGAGGTGTTGCGGCAAATAGATGAAGAAAGAAGCATTTGGAAAAATATAGCTAAAAGAAGAGACAGACTTATAGGCCACATCATAATGCATCCTGGAAAAGTCGCTTTAATATTGGAGGGCAGGTAGAAGGAAAACATTGTGTAGGCAGGCAACGTTTGGAATATATAAAACAAATTTTTAGGGATGTAGGATGTAGAGGGTATACCGAAATGAAACGACTAGCACTAGATAGGGAATCTTGGAGAGCTGCATCAAACCAGTCAAATGACTGAAGATAAAAAATAATAATAATCTTATACCTGTAATCATCAAAACAGTTTTGTAGTTTATTCAAATACTCCACAAATGTATCACTTACATTATTAGTATCACTAAACTCCGTTAATTTTTTAAACATTCTTTGGCGTTTTACATTCTTAAAACACCTCGACTTTCTTGATTTCCCTATTACTAAAAATTTCCGTTTTTCTGTCCCAGTCGAATTTGAGCATAGAAAATCGTTAGCCTGACCTTTGGCTGTTTCCAACCAATACATTTTTCACCTTTAAATTTAAATGTTTTGTCGGGGGTTAACTTATAAAACAAGCCGATCTCATCGGCATTAAAAATGTCCTCTTCATTATAACCCGATTTAATAAGTAGCCAATGTTTATTCGCCTAATTTCTCACAATTGAACTGTCTACGTTGTAGACAGCAAAAAATCTGTTTTTAAAACTGTCTAACCATCCGTTGCTACAAACGAAATCTACGTAGCCGAGATTTACAGCGAATTTTACGGCCTGCATTTTTAAAACTGGTCCACTGATAGGTACATTTTCACTTCTTTTCACTTTAAACCATGATTGAAAGGCGCTATTTAAGTCGTCTTTGTCACATAGCCTGAGTTGTTTTGCTTGCGTTGACTTTATTCAAAACCACTCGTAACCTTTCTCGGAACTCTTCCGTACTGTTGAAACTGTGGATGAAGAAAGTCCATGTTTTTTGCAAACATTTGAATTTGATAGTCCTTTTTCCAGTTCCTGGATAATTTGGATTTTATCGGTCACGAACAGTTGTTTCCTTTTGACGCCCAACATCGTTCATTACAAATAAACCGTAGTTAATAGAGTATACTTTTTTAAAAATACACTGTACAGTTTTTTTAGCAAGAAACACTAAAATGAAAACGCATTCACTGACGCAACTACAATATTACTGTACTGTATTTGGCGACTGGTATCCGATCGATCACTTTAATGCAATATTTTTTGTTTAACTGATTCTATGGTACAGTACTGTATTTTTGAATTGAAATTATGACTACTGAATTTACCAGTGGGGGTAGGAGAGGTAAAATTTATCTTTAACCACGCCGCTCTTCAGACTTTCACTTAAATCGTTTAAAATATGCTATATAGTTCGATGAACCTGTTTGGGCCGTTTTGATGGATATTTGTTTGGTCCCAGTCTTTCCTGGAATTTTGCAAACAGAAAAACCCGAGTAATTAAAATACTATAAGTACCAGCCTTTGTAATACCGTAATGACAGTTAAACCTTTTGTTTATCCTTCAGATCTGACCTGAACAAGCCTAAGATAAAATGTCACAAACTTTACGTAAAAATGGTAAATGTATATTTCGTAAATGAAAAAATGGAATTTCCTTTGCGTTAAGATTATTTGGTTGTTATTTAGCTTTTTTGAATTATAGTATTTAAAAAAATGAGAATGATCCTAATAACCAAGTTTATGATTCGTCGATACCTCGCAAAAATCAAGTTAATTTACCATTAATGAGATAAAAACCAAAGAAATCCGGGAATTTTGCTTGTTACAATCAAGTTCTCGTTACAAGCGAGCACGTTATTCGCGGGTTTGACTGTATGTTATTCACTATCATTGGAGGCGGGTTTAATAAAAATATTTTTATAAAAAAATTGAACAAAGGACAAACCATCCGACAATTTATTTATATCGTTATCTTCATATATTCAGTTAAAAAAAAAATTCTCAGTTTTTAAAAAAGTTTTTAAAAAGCTGAAAATTTGATTAATTTTTTTTTTATAAATATAGTCGAATTTTAGAAAATCTCGAAATTGGTTTTATATATTCATATGAAGGTTACACATACCAAAAATCAAGTTGATATTTTCATTTATTACTGAGAAATTAAAAAAATAGAAAATTTCATTGTAACTTCCAATTAACCCTTTAACTTGGAATTTCAAAAAACCCTTTCTTGGTCTGCACGTACACCGTAAGAAGAACGAGCATAAAAATTTTCATCAATTTATCTTTAGTAGTTCTTGGTTGGAATTGATTATCATACTGTTGATAATTATCAACATTTGGTTAAAATCAAATGTTGATGACATGTTTTTATATAGATTTGTGAAAATCTTTTAAAGATTTTTCACTTTAGTTGCTTTTTTCTTTTACTTTCCTGTAGATATGTGTCTGTCTCTCTCTCACTCTCTCTCTCTTTCTCTCTCACTTTCTCTCTCTCTCTCTTTGTATGTATACCTGCGCGTGCGTGTTTAAGATAAATATCTAATAATAACTAGTAATTTTATAATTTATTATTAATGTTCTAATTATTAATAATAACAAAATAGTATTACACAAATCATTAGGTCCATTTTTAAACATTGTTTATGATTCAAGTTTTTCTGTAACAGTTATTTTCTTTACACTTCGAGTCTCATTATTATTCTGTTGTATAGCATATTACATTTTTTTATAATGCTAAATTGGCCAATCTTAATTACAAAAGAGTTTAGTGGTTACAGCTCATTAACCTAGTTATTCTGTTTAAAAGATTTTGCTCTTTTTTTAAATTGTTAAAAATTCATAAATCTTTTTATTTAGAGTTTTATCAACATTTATTCTTCAACATTCTTGTGTAATATCATATTACAGAACCCACTACTCTTTCTCCTTCTATTATCAGTTTCTACAAATTATATTACCAACATAATAAATTTAAGACATTTTTTGTATACCTAATAGAAGAATTTTCCTCAACACATGAAAAAATTTCTGAATTATGGCAATCTACTCTTGATTATTCCTTACTTTATTCATTTTTCGTAATTTTACTGTCTCGATTACAATATTCTTCAGCATTTGATATATTTATTTTTATTTATTTATTTTATTTACATTTATATAAAAAAATTATATATCTCTGAAAATAAATTTTTTTCCCCCTACTTCCCTGGGCCGGACATACAATAAAGTAAAGCTCAACCCAGGAGAGTGTCCTTTGGACAGGTCGGCCCCCCGGTTGGCTATTTTACATGCCTGCCTCTAATCCCCAGGGAGAGGTAACCGGGCCCAACTATGTCGTTTCCGTTCTTCCCCACCCCCTCCAACTCCGTGAGTTAGACTCGGTCTTGTCGTATGCTTGCCTCTAACCAGGGGGGAGGGGAACCAGCCCGACTACGTCGCCCCCAGAACTCCATCCGGTGGCCGAGGCTCGGTCTTTATTTTATTCCCACCTATTCTCCCATGTAGTCCCGAACCGTTCATTTGGAATCGGTACACCTAAGCATATCGGCCTTCGCGATTGCGGCTATCCACCCGTCCCTAAACTAGTATTTCCTTCTCCTAGCCTCCGTGGCTTTGGCACTCAACACTTCCATCGCAAATGAATTAAAACGAAATACCAATCTGAAAAGAATTGGAAATACACCATAACACCCTAGCCCTAAAACTTATGGTACATTCCCTCAAAACGTTATTATCCAGCTATGTATCTCTTAACGAGCTCCGGAACCTTCCAACCAGGTCAGAAAGTTTAAACACCTGAATTAAAACTAAATTATGTTTGATTTCTCTGGAAGTAATGCTGTTCAGTCACGGTGATTAATAGTCTAAAGAATTCACCTAAAGGTATAGATATAAATATTTCGATGGAGTTGTCAAGTTCATAGAGAATTGTATATCAGATTTAAGATCACATGTGTAATTAATTGACTGAATTTCTCTAACACATAATACAATATGCTTACGACTTGAGTAAATGGCTATGGCATTTCATATTAAAAAATAAATTTTATATTCATTTTTTAAATATTTGTATAAATTTTTTCTTAAAAAAAATAATTATTTATATTATTATTTTTTTTATTTTTTTATTGTAACTTTAAAGAAGGCGTTTATACAATATAATAGTCTTTTGACGTAAAATCAAGTAAGAAATTGTAATTAGAATTTAAAAAAAAAAAAATCATATAATTAAATTACTAAAAAACTTTTCGTCATCAAAAATGTAATGTTATCATAGTCCTATATACAAATTAATTATATTTATTATCCAATTTAATAGTGTTAAATTAAATACCTTTTATTTCCTATTTATAAAGTTAGAATATATTTTTGTAATTTTTTACTTTAATGTCGTCATAATTATCGTCTGTTTTATTGTAAATCTGAAACAGTAAGACAAAAAGAGATAGTAATACATAGATATATACAGTATAAGAGAGGGAGCGAAAGAAAAAGAGACAAAGTTGATGAGAAATAGTGTGGGGATCGGGTTGTTGGTGAAAACTCATCAAGACTTTGATGTTCTTTGATTAGCGAGTTGTATGACGATTCCAAAGGGAGGGGGGTTAATAGTGAGAATTCCTTTTACGTCCGAACATCCTCTCTCGTCGGCCGTAACGTGGTATCGTATATAAGCTATACCTTATACCTACCCCGTTTTATACGTGCAACTCGTAACCCACAAGTAATAATATACGATGTTCTGTTCGTGACAAGAAAGGAAGAGAAGAGTAACGGTTCGAAACTAAAGGGGGGTTTAGGGGCCGCGGGGACTGACTGATCGTACAGCCTATGCGGTTTCCTGACATTTACAAAGACGACCTCTATGGGCGGGAAGGTATATAACTGACACACTCGTATTAACTATCAACTCCCTTTTGTTCTCAAACGTCTCACTATCTTATGAAATTCCTAATAGAACGACTTCAATTTATTTGCTATCCTATACCGAATTCCAAAACGTTTTCACCGACCTTACTATTCACTAATAAAATGAAACCGTACACGTATTTCACAGGTATTTTCACTTAACCTTGTTGCTGGGAAACTATGTTTATATAAGGAGAAACAGAGTTTATGTTTATATCTTAAGTAAAGGATATAGTTACAGGCCCAACATGCGCGAGTGCAAATTCAGTACACTCATTCATTTACAAAGAGACATAATTAAAACACACACGCATATACTCGAAGCCCGTTAATTAAATACCCATAATTATCTAAATAAATACCCATATTATTCCCATAGATATAAACTGAATTATTTAAATGCAGTATTTTAACTGATGTTTATTATCTTTCTCGTTATACTTTTAACCGGAAAGGTTTTTTGAAGTATGAAATTTTACTAAAGTTTGCATTTTTTCGGTCTACTATGTAGAAATGTATTTTTGCTTCCTTGTACGAAGTAAAGAAAGTATGTGATCGCAAAAATTTTCAGTTTCCAGATTTCAACGGAAATACCCATTTTGACCATCCCTGAATACATTTTGACTAGTTTCGGCGTGACGTCTTTACGTAAGTATTTATCTCCCATAACTCAAAAACGATTAGCCGTAGGATGTTGAAATTTTGGATTTAACACTGTTGTAACATCTAGTTGTGCACCTCTCCTTTTTATTGCTATCGCCTGAATCAAAAATATCCCAAAAAATGCTCATAATCCCAACAAATTTAGATTTTTGACTTTTTCTTAACTGAAGTAATAAGCCCTCATTGAGAGCATTTCAACGATATATCTGTTCGAATAAAAACCGCCTTGGTGCCACACCTTGGATAAGTGTATTTATTCTGTGTAGTAATCTTGCTGGTTCATAATTCGTAGTAAATAGAATACATTCTTCAGTTATGTTTAAAGAATTTATTTTCATAAATTATAATGATCATTATATATTAACATATTTTAGATTTAGTTGAATTTGTATTACATTGTTGTAAAAATATATAATGTTGCAAAAATAATATAATGTTATTGCAAAAGTATATATAAGTTGCAAAAATATATATATATTTAAATATATAATGTATATATATGTTTACTGTATGAATTATTAATTTAGACTGAATAATATTAGAATTAGATTCATTGTAACATACACAAATGAGTCTTAGAATGATGGATAGAGACAAATTGACTGATTCTAGCGCGAATTCGGCTTATATAATGTAGATGGAGCCGAGTGAATCGCCAGAAGCTGTGTGAATGCTACGTAGCCGAGTGAATTGTGTGGAGCCGAGTGAATTGTGCGGAGTCGAGTGAATTGTGCGGAGCCGAGTGAATTGTCAGGAGCTGTGTCTCAGCAATATCATAAGTAATACATATTTTCATTGGTTCCAGAGTTATACCCAAATAAAACTATAATTAATGAAATATTTAGATCTTAGGGGAAGGCACATCCGTTCGAATCAGACTTAATCTCCTTATTTTTAACTTTTTTTTTAAATTTAAATATATTGATTTATTAATCAAATTATTAACCTATCATTGTAAAAAAAAATGAATAATAAACCAATAATAAAAAAATATGAAAAAATATCAGAAGTTTTTAATAAAATAAAATTTTATGTACTTTTGATTATAAAAAAATATGTAAATGTAATTTAATAAACGTGCAAGGAAGTCCACTTCAGATTTCTTTTTAACCCTTTAGAACGATAATGGTAGGTTTTACACTTTCACTTTCACATTTACAATTTACAATTTCACTTTCGGAAATTGTATTTCTGCTTATTGTATTTTTTATTTTATTTTTTGTAATGAAAAAAAATATATATATATAATATATGAATTTTTTAATTTGTTTCCTCTGTACGAAACTTATATATAAATGGTCCTTAAACTATGATGGCATGAATTAAAAAACTTCACCGTAAGATTTTACTCAAATGGATATGGATATAGTTATACTTTTTATCCCTATTGCAATCACAAAGCCGTTGCTAAAACTTTTTTTACCTGAAAGGGGAAAAAATTCCCGGCTAGAATCCTTCTTTCTTAAATACGAGTATTAGCATACGCTTCAGTTTGTCCACTAGTTATTTTACAACGAATTTAATTTATTGTCGTAACCGTTTAATTATCAGAAGTTAATTCTACATACGAATACATAGAAACAAAACTAATTCCGTAGTTCTCAAGTAATGCATATAATTTAAAAATATATCGGTAGTATTCATGAATATGTTAATTTAATTTTTTTTAATATTATAAAAATTATTAGAAATCAATTAATATTAAATCATAGAAATGATTTTTACTTTAAAATTATTTATATATATATATACATGTGTAACAAATATATTTCTACTTTGGATTACATCTTTTTAGATCGCATTACATTTCCTTTTTTCTTTGCATCTTCATTCCGTTGTTTCTAGTACTTTTTCATTCTTTCCCAGAGTGCTTTTTTTTGCTCTTATGTAAATTTTCTGTAGTTGTTCTTTGATTTTTCCTTTTCATCTGGTAAGAAATCCTCAATTGTTTTTCTCTTAGTTTTCTTCCCGGTACCATCCTAATTTTGTTTTTCTATCTTTTAAAAAGTTTAATAATTTTTTTGTTAGTCTCTTATCATTCATTCTATAAATACGCCCTTATTCTTCTTTTTCGCTTTCCTATTCTAATTCTGTTATTTCTTGGTAAATGTTTTTGTTATTTTTTAGCCCCTAATATTCCTAATTTTTTTTTGGATCCAAAAATTTTCCATAAGATTTTCTTATTGTAAACATCCGCTGTTAGTCAATAAGTTATTTTCATTTTACGAATCATACTTTTAATTCCTTCTTTTTCGAGTACAGCCGGTGTTATCCCTATTGCATTCAGAAACCGTTACTAAACGGTTATTCAATTATAAGAAATAATATTAAATAAATTATTTGATATCAAAAATTATATTGTGAAAATTATAAATGATTATTCCAGAAAATATATGAAAAATTGAGTAACAATGTTCAGTTATAATAATATATCAATAAACTGTGTAATCAACAGTAAATAAGGGTTTATCTCGAAGTTCTTCCTTCTTTAATAACCTATTCTACTCATGAAAGTAATGGAAAAAATCATATAAACATATGTCTTAAAATGTTTCGTTTCTGAATTACAGATGGTGAAAAATTTCGCTCGGACTTCAAATACCTCGATCAAATGAGGTCATACACAAATTTTTAGAGCGTTAATTAAGGGACAGAATTAGTAATTTACTATCGTCTTTACGTGAAAAAATCGAATAAAATAGGTCCAAAAAATACATTCTCGTGAGTAGTTATTTGTCCGCATTATGGATGCAGCTGAGCAAGTCAAGGACAGTCCTGAAGAACTAAAAAGAGTAACGAAAGCAGTACTGAAGCGTGCAAAGAAATGTATTGAAAATGGCAGGATCATTTTTGAAACATTTATTTAAAATTGTTACTATATGTACTTTGATCTAATGTACTATTTTTTTTTTAAATTCGGATTTTTCTAACCTTTCTTTGTTTTATTCAAAATATCTTTCACCATTTTTTTTCGGAATTAAGTTTTCTACAAGTTTTTCTTTTAAGTTTTTTGTGTTTCCCATTTAACAAAGTTATTGTACGTGGGTTTTACCCTAATTTATTGGTTTAAAGACGTCTCGCCCTTTCATCCGAAGTCCCGGATTCGAATGCCGGTGAGGCATGACATTTTTCACACGCTACAAAAATTGTCATCCATCTCATCCTCTGAAGCAATATATCTAAACGGTGGTCCCGGAAGTTAAAAAAAAATTGCTTTTTCACTCCAGAATTTTCAAACACTGCTGCAGATACGGTTCTAGGACCTAGCCTATTCGATTTTCAGGTCAAAAACCATAAAAAATTACCAATTTTACCCTTTAATTAACGTTTTTAAAATTTCAGTACGACCTCGTTTCACCGGGCTAGCTGAAATCCGAGTGAAATCTTTCGCTAGTCGTAACTCGCAAACGAAGCACTTTAGAACATATGTTGATATGATCTTTTGCTATTATTTTCACAAGTAGAATAGGTTACGAAAGTCCCGGAAGAACTTTGTGATACACTCTGTATAACTCAATTTTATCAATTCGATCTAATCCTCATAAAGAAGTAATTTTACTTCCACTGAATCTCTTTTAGTTTCTCTATTTACTAAGAGGAATTTATGCGAAGAATCGTCATATACGAGGGTATTATCCGCAATTTATTTATATTTTTGTTTATGTTGGTAGTACTGTCGTGTTGCGTAGAAGACCCATGCGTACTTTAATTGTTGTTATGTCTGTGCAGGTTTGATGCTGCAAGGTTAGTTCCATTATCGCTGCCCTGCCGTTAATCATGGCTGCTCCTCTTTCTGTTTGCAACAAAGAAGAGCAACGTTTAGTGATCCGTTTTTTGTGATCGGAAGGTGTATCAGGGGCTGAAATTCATCGAAGACTTTCGGTACAGTACGGGAACAGTGTGTTGCCGCAACGGAGTGTGTACAAATCGATTGAAAAATTCAAAAACGGTCGCACAAGTGTTACGCACGACGAAGGAGCCTGACGACTGTTTACCGCCACAAATGAGGAAAACATTGAGCGTGTAACGTGACATGGTTTTCTTGGACAGACGAGTAACTATTGATGAAATGGCACATCGTCTGCAAATTAGTCACGGTTTTGCCTACGAAAACATCCACAACAGATTTCGGTTTCACAAAGTCTGTGCAAGATGGGTCCCAAAACAACTCACACAGTCGCATAAACAAAAGCGCTTGAACATCTGCCAAAAACATTTGGATCGCTATGGTAACAAACGGGACATCTTCTTAGACAGAATCATCACTGGTGACGAAACATGGATCCATCATTATGAGTCGGTGAGTAAACGGCAGAGTATGGAATGGAAACATCTAAATTCACCCTGTACCAATAAACGAGAACATTTGTTTTCAACAGATCTAAACCTAAGTGCAATAACTTACTAATCCGTTTCAAAATTATTAAATTATAAAGTAGAAAACTACCAGCCTGGTTCATAAAAAAAATAGCCAACTTTTTTTTAGGCTCAAATTTATAACTTTAGGTATATTATTCAAATTGATTAATCTTTATTATTACCTGTATCCAGAAAGGTAAGTAAAATCCAGAACAACAGAGTAATGCGGCGACGAGTGATAAAGTGGCCCATAAGATACCGATGCTACTCAGGGATGAAGCCATCTGAAATAAAACAAAAAGACACCAAAAAATAAATAATCGTTAATATAATTATAAAAATTTTAATAATTCGTATAAATCTATCGAATTTATTTTAGTTCAACAGTAGAAATTGCGTGCGTTACCGCTTTAATTTTTTTAAAGTAAAATAGCTTAATTTTATAATGGATAAATAGTTTTAAATGTAATAAATGAGTAATTTTCTTAGGTAAAAGTACTAACTTTTAAATAATTTTTTTAGATGTTTAGGTTAATTACACGTTTTATTATTAACATTAATAGGATCGGCAATCTATTAAAAATCTTCAATCCGGTTCCTCCTCGTTTATGTAAATGCATTTTTTTAAATTATTAGTTTTTTTAAATGTAGGAATCCTTTTTTTCCAGATGCAGTAAAATAATATATCATTTGCGGCTCATTTAATATTCAAAAGTAAAGATATTTTTTAAATAAAATTTAACTTCCTGAAACTCAAAATTAGCTTAATTTTAAGGAATTTAAAATTTTCCAATCGCATTAAAAAAAACGAATTCATCATATTATTTATTATTATTATATTTATTTGATAAAGAAGTTAGTTAAATTTTACTTTTTCAGGATAAAATAGAAGTATCTTTATTCGCGCGAACAGAGAATTGAGTAACTTGCGATACGAATAGTTTAAGTTGACCTGTGGATGACGTAATATTTTAAAATTAAGCTCTGAAGGAATTTTTTTTCTTAATAGATTGCATTTTCACCTTTTTCTTTCTTTTACCTGTTTAGCCTCCGGTAACTACCGTTTAGATAATTCTTCAGAGGATGAATGAGGATGATATGTATGAGTGTAAATGAAGTGTAGTCTTGTACATTCTCAGTTCGACCAATCCTGAGATGTGTGGTTAATTGAAACCCAACCACCAAAGAACACCGGTATCCACGATCTAGTATTCAAATTTCACCTACTTAAACTGCATTTTCACCTACTTGAAACTAACCTAACCTTACTTTTTACTTGAAAATAAATTTCGTACTTTTCAAACATCATCTTAAAGGCTTAACATAAAAATAACTAACATTGGTCGACCTCTTCGTAGTTTTAGCGTCTTACCTTTTCATTGGGAAGGTTCCAGGTTCAAATCTGGTCAAATACGGCATTTTTTCAATGCTAAAAAATTTTTATATTTTGTTCCAAGACACAAAAAAAGATTGTAAAGGTTAAGTACGCCTTTTAGCTAAAATTATTAGAATTTTAACTATAAAAAGAAATTTAACATTGAAATCACCTGTTCAAGTACTGCTAGTTTTTTTTATTTATTTATATTGTAATTTCTTTTATCTATTTTCTTTATATTATAATGTTAACTACTAAGCTTTATATTACTATCTTTCATTTTATACGTTTACTTTTTATTTTTTAATAAATTATTTATTTTGGGTAAAAATATTTAACAGTAAAAATATTTACAATACTATATCTTCTAATCTGCATAAATTTACTGAGGAGGCATGAATCAACATAAATTAATAGGTTGTACTGTATAGATCTGTTCTTTTAATCAAATCGACCATCATTATCGTATTACCGCCGTAAAAATTCAATTTGAATAAATATCACTTTTCAACATTCATTGCTTTACATTTTTTTTTTCTTTTTAGATTTGATTGAATAATGGAGGTAAAAATGAGTTTATAATGTAGCAGGAGTAACATATGTGCGAATTATTTTGCACTGGCGATTGAGATGCTAAACAGGTGTTTTAAAACTTTATATATATTATTAGAAATGTTGGCTGTTAACGTTAAAGAACCCTCTGAAGTTTTTAACAATTTTACTTTTTATTTGAAAGTAAACTTCGCACTGAAAACTCATCTTAACAGCTCTTTTTTTCTTGTGCAGTCTCAGGTCGACCATTTCTGAGATGAAACCCAACCACCAAAGAACACCGGTATCCACAATCTAGTATAAAACATTTAGTAGCTTAATAGTAATGTGAGTAACATTGGCCGACCTCTGGTATAATTTTACTATCTGTGCCTTTAATTGAGAAGGTTTCAGGTTCAAATCATAGTCAGCAAAGACATTTCAACACTAAAAAATTTCCATATTTTATTCGTAGACATAAAACTGTAAACGAATATTGTGAATTAATCATCTTTAAAAAAAAATAAGTATATTAAACACTAATTGAATAAATAAGAAATGTGGTAACATAATATATGTTACCACATATATTATATCATTTTTGTTTTTCTTCTTTATATGTATCACCAGAATTGTGGGATTATGTTGTAAATATGAAATTTCATGACAGGCCACCCATGTTAATTTAGATAGGCATATAAGATAGTATTTTGGAGGGAAAGGATTAGGTCCGGCTTTACATGGTAACATCAACCAGTAGACTTGCTGCGCAACAAGCGACCGAGAAGTAGAGTTTACAAGTCGATCCACAAGCAGAGGTCCCTACCAAATACCAAAAGTATAACCGTGTCGGAAGTTTTTCTACTAAATACTTCATCCTCACTTGGAAAACTTATAAAAGTTAGATCTAGTGACCCACCACAACTGAGGAAGTCTTAAAAAATTACCGCACAAACTAAAATCGTGGAAACATCCATGTTGCCAAAAATGGTAAATTTCAGCTTGACCATGGTTTCATGGATAAAAATTTCCATAGAGAAATTAACAACAAATAAGTTTTAAAAGGTACTGACTCGGGTTCAAATCAATACACTGTGAAAATAAAAATTAAATTAACCCCACTTAAAAGAAAAGAATGCAATAAATAATAAGAGAGAATTCGACCCAACAAGTTTAATATACAATAAAGAATATCAAATTAGAACCCAAGAGGAAATCCACAAAAAAAAAATCGAAGAACTGGTCTTAAAATCCATCGAAAAAAACTCGCTCCACTTAAATCCAGAAAAACGTGCGTGGTGGAACACAGACTGTGATCTTGCAGTCAACGAAGGAGATCGAGCCTGTATTAAACACAAAGTCCGAAAATCATAAGAAACAAACAGGGCTTTAATTTCCCAAAGAAAAACTGCCAAAAAATCATAAGAAACGTTAAAAAATACTTTCATAAAAATATGCTGGTTCAAACCAAAGGAAGTTTCAACAAAAATAAATCCCGCGATTATTACAAAAAATTTTGTAAAAATTTACAAAAACACTAACCGCCAACATTAGTGTTGAATGATGAACAAGGAAAATTGACACATAATAATGCAGAAAATGCGGAAAATATTATTCAGAACTTTCAACAAACTTTTAAACTGCGAATATCCAACAGAAGTGTTAGAAGTCGAAACTAACACAAAAATTCTGTCAAAACCTCAGGACATTGACACACCGACTTCCAAGAAGTGGTACAAGCCATTAAAGGACTGAAAAATTACAAAGCTTGCGGTGAAGATCAGGTCTTTGCAAAAATATGAAAAAAACGCGATCAAAATTCCTTATAAAATTGCCCAGACATCTTAATAAAATCTGGACCAACGAAAAATTACTAGAACATTGGACAACAAGAATTATTCACCCATTGTTCAGAAAGGGTAACAGAAAAGATCCAGATAATTACATAAGAATTACTCTGCTGGATTGTACCTATAAAATTTTATCACGAATAATATTAAATAAAACTAAAAATACTCTAGAACCACAACTTGGAGAATATCAAGGCGGATTTAGACAGTACAGAAGTTGCTCATACCAAATTCTAACATTAAAGTTAAATATTGATAATTGTAAAATACGCCAAAAGCAATTGTTTATTTCACTTACAGAATTTAAAAAAGCGTGCGGTTGTATCCGCAGACAAACCCTATTAATGATGCTAAGAAATTATGGATTACAATCAAAATTAATAAATACAACTGGTCTGACTTTAATAAACACAAAATCAAAAGTAAAATTCAGAGGAGAAATCTCCAAACCTTTTACAATAAAAGGGGAATAAGACAAGGCGAAGGACATTCCCCACTTCTTTTCAACATTGCCCTGAATTTTATCATGAAATTATGGTCCAAAGAAAATCAACAAAATATAAAAATCAGAACTGGAATCAACGCAATAAAGACAAACTGTCCGAGATTTTCTGATGATCTAACATTATTAGCCCAAAATATGGGAGAAATTACAAAGCAAATCATCAGCCTGGATAAAGTTTCTGGGAAAATTGGGCTAAAAATTTCATATGAAATAACTGACATTATGGCCATGGAACCATTGTGCATAAATAAGATAAATGTTAATTACAAAGAAATTAAATTAATAGAGAAATCTAAATATTTGGTCGAAATTATAGATAACATATTAAAAGAAAATTCCACCTGGAACAGAGCGTCAAAAATGAGATACGCTCAAATGTTAACAAAATCAACATACAATAAAAAGTTTTTATCAACAAACATAAAAATGCGACACAACAGAACATTAATTTTACCAAAAGAACTTTAGCTTGCAAAACATTATTTCAAATTAAAAACGAAAATAAAAGTTATTAAATGATCAAAACAGAACGAAGAATAATCAGAACGTACATAAATAAAAATTATAAAAAAGATGGATTATGGCAAACGAAACCGTTTACAAAAATATTACAGAACCAATTTTCGATCTAATGAAAAAACGAAGGTTATCCCACTTTTTCCACATCATAAGAATCCAGAAAATACATTACTAAAACAAATGGTGATCAGACCTGAGCTTGAAAAATGGTGGGAAATACATAAAAGAAAAAAGAAAAACCTAGAAGAGATTGGAATAAAAATTGAAGAGGCAAATTATAAACAAAAAATCAACGAAATTCTAAAAACAAGATATTTTTCTAAAAAAAAAAACAACCCGATATATAAGGATTTCGGACGAACTAAGAAAGATCAAATCCGACGGCCTAAAAAAATATTGGAAAATACAGAAGAACAAGCCAGTGAAGACAGTCAGAAGAAGGATAAATAAGTATTTATCCTTAAGTAATCCGACGTGGTCATAAAATAAAAAAAATACTACAATATAATATCACTAGTGTGCTAATAATCGTTATTCTGTATTTATAACCGATCCCTATGAATTGTTTTCATATATGAAGCGTTGTAATATAGTAGAAAAATATTTATTTGTGTGGAACAGGTTTGAGGGAGGAGATCAGAAAATGTCGTAAAAGGATATATAAAACCAGCTGATTTATGGATGAAGATTGGGATGTATTATATGATTGGTAGTGTAGTATGAGGGGAGATGATTGATTGTTGACGTCATTCTGTACGTTTTAAAAAAATTACATTGTATTCTGTATGTATGTACACATTCACACGCGTTTAAATACGACAATGTAAGCGACATCAGACTCCCATAAGCCATTATCTCGCACATCCCTTTCCCTCGCTCACCATTTTCCTCGTTCTCTTATTTTTTCGTATAAATTATAATTTACTGAATAATGGAGTTAAAAATAACCTTTATCATTCACTCTAAAGAATACAAAAATCCCTTTCCCAATATTTCAGAACACTGTCGACGTACTCGAAACCCATTAAGATTACGCTTAGAAAAATAGAAAATTGCGTAATTCAACTCAATTTCAACATACAGATACGTACTAGTCAGTTTCTGAAGTGAGACAATAACTTTCTAAATTATACTACTAATAACGCGTAACCAAGGTAACCGAAATTTTTTTTTTTTTTTGAAGCAGCATTCACATTCATCATCTCTTTTGAAATATAAAATAAGAAAAACCAAAGATGATATACTTAGTTCGGATTTTTTACTTTTTCCGAGGAGTATAGCCGAGGAGAGTTAATTTTCAATTCATCGTCGACCACCACCTGGAGAAGACCAATACGAAGAAGATGGAAGAAGTTCGCTGGCCGGCTCAACGTGGGACCTCCCGGCGGATGCCAACATCCCCGCCGGAGCAGCAGGCCTGGCCGGCCCGCCAAGGGAGCCGCTGGACGCCAACTGGTCGCCCTGACCGGCGGACTCAGCAGCAGTAGCCGGCCCAGCGTGGGTTCAATCGGGGAGAACCGATTCGGCCGCGCTGGCGAAGGACAACCGACGCCGACCTGACACTGAGGGGCTCTGGTTCCGTTCCAAGCCCTGAGGGGCTTGGAACGAAACCGTTAACGTCACAAGATGACGTTAACTCCTCTGTGGGTTGGGGCCACCACTGCCACGCTGTAGTGGGAACCCAACTGCCGCTGAGGGAAAGGAAAAGCCCGATCTGACTTCAATGGACGAACCACAACTCCCCGACTTCGCCGGAGACCTGCTTCCGGACCCAACAGCTCTCCTGAGAGCTAACGGTAAAAACGGGCCTTTTCAGGGCCACCACAAGGTTATGAATTACGTGCCGTCGAAGCCATTCGGTGACAATATATATACACACATATATGTGTGTGTGAGTGCGTTCGTACATATGTATGTCGCACTGTTTTTAGCCTTATATTTCAAGATTAACCTAACTGATTTTCTTTAAATTTGGATCAAATATATCTATACATGATACATTGTTCGTATTAATTTTTTCAAGATTCGTTAAGGGGTGGGGATTGCTCGAAAAACCAATTTTGATCTTCTTCAGAAGCATTTTAGAGAAAATTTTATTAAAGCAAATTTGTTAACTACAATTGATATATAAATCATAAATCATAAATTTTCAAAAAATTTAGCCCCACTCTTAAAATTGAAATATATGTTTTTTGTTCTTTTATTCTATCTCCCTTCGGTTTAAATATTTTTTAATCTATTTTTTGAAAGTTTATAGTTTGAAAGTTTGAGAGATATCAAAAACTGTGTACATTTTTTTGTTTAAATTACAGACCACAGACTTAAAATGTAAAAAGTTTTTTGAAGATTTCTTATTTTAGCCTTTATTGATGGGAGTGTTACATTTAGAAAACACTTTACTTAAGAAAATTGATGAATATTTTTAGAAAATGTTTCTTAAAATTTATTCCCCACCTCTGAAAAATATTTATTCCGTATTTTGTTTTTTATATTTATTATTAATAGGGGAAAGCGATGTAATACTTTACCAGCTTTATTTTGAATTATTTTTACGGAAAAGGAGAGTAAGAATTTTGCGAAGAGGAATAAATCATCAAAAAATAAAATCTTAATTAACGGTTATGCTTTGCAAGTATTTTGGTTAATTAGTTGATTGCTATCACTATGATTATAAATCAAGATGATTGATTGTTGACCTCATTCTGTATGTTTTAAAAAAAATATATTGTGTTCTGTATGCATGTATGTCAACGCCACTTGTATTAATATTATTAAGAAACGGTGGTTGTGTGTAACAATTGCATATATTCCTCGCTAATCCCCACTCATTAACTTCGATTCCGACTTTAATTTTCTTAGCATCTGCTTCAGATATTTCTACAACTTTATCATTTTGGTCTTCAACTAACATTCTAACACTTCTTGATTAGATATGATTTTTTATTATTATTTATTAAACGTTGCAATTTGGATTCTATAACACAAAAGTCTTGTTTGACTTGTATACGATCCAAAGCTAATACTTCATCAAAATGTTCCAATCCAATTTCTGATTGAAACATAAACGGAAAAATGGAGGTTTCAATTTTTCTTGATGAGAAAAGTGTAAAAAATGTAGCCTGCGCCATCTCTGACTAAATATAGAAGAAACAAAATCTATTTTTGCTTTCCCATCTAGCGCTATAGCAGTGCTATAACTTTAGACGCGAAAGTATTTTAATCGGTTCCATTTGGACTTATGCGGTTTTCACCGGATCTTTACGTTGTGACACGTAAGGAACCCAAAAAAACGGATGGAAATTTTCCGGATGTTTATATGTGCATGTATGTGCTCGGTATCGCAGTCCTTATATCTCCAGAACTACTGAGCCGATTTCGACTAAATTTGGTCAAATTACTGTTGTATATGGGGCATTGATGCCGTTAAATTTTCAACTTAAAAGATTAAAGGGGTGAGGGTGTACAGCAAGGTCATCATCTCGAAATTTCGCCTAATTAAGTAAGATCTTGTTCTTCTTTGATATATTTGTTAACAATTAAAAAAAAAAAAAATATTTGCAAAAAATCTCAATCCCACTCCATAAAATGCTCTAAATAAATTACTGGCTAAATGGGTATACTGCGTCAATAATACTTTCTCTCACCACAGAGCGCTAGCGTAGAATTGATGTACAGCTGTTGTAGTCGTCTACTATGCTGCGACGTCACACGTGAGCAGTAGATTTAAATAAATGAATAATATTTAAAGTGTAAAAAAGTACTTAAAGTGGCCGTGCGACTGAAATACGGTATGCGCGGGCGCTTTAGTTAAAATCATTGATTCAAATAAAATATATTATATTTAAATAAAATGATAAATATTTTAAATTAAGTTTTGTATGTTTGTGTAAGCCGTACTCAGAAAAAATTCGCGTGACAGGAAAGTCCTACAACCGTGTTATCAGCTTTTTTATAAAGTCAACGAAAGTTTATCGATTTGTACCCCTTAAAATCAAAATTTCGCAATTCCTTTCTTACTGCACGGCTACTTAAAGATACGAAGGTACCCTGAAAATTTCATGTCTCTACCTAAAATAGTTTTGGTTGTACGTTGATTACGAGTCAGTGAATCAGTCAGGACATTCTCTTTTATATAAGAGATAATACGAAAAATAATTAAAAAATTTATGATGCTAATTTTTTTATCGATTGGAATAAATATTAGTTTTAAAAAATCTCTTTAAGAGAGCCGGAAGGCGGAAGTAGATTTAACCGGTACTAAGTAGGGAATAAAAAAAATGTCTACCTTAAAATTAAGAAAAATTTCAAATTGGCTCAATACAACAATGGTTGCAGTGAAAAAAAGTTTCACATGTTTAGCAAACGACAAGCCCATTGTAATTTCTTACAATTCCAGCAAAATTTTTGTCATCCCTTGCGGAAAGGGTTGGTGATATCAAAAATTGTTTCAGCCAAAGGTTTTAGGTTACGTTTAGAAAACTAACGACCACTTTAAACCGATTCGATACTGTGCCTATTAAGGGAGGTATGACGTTTTTTGTCTTCAAAACCCAATTTTTTCCACCGCCTGGATCAATGTTTGGTGATGTCAAACAAATTTACTTACATAAATTTTAGGCCCTTATCCAAAAAATAGTAGGAACTTTAAACGAATTCGATGTTTTACTTAATAAGAGCGTTATAGGGATATTTTGTTTTTTCGAAAAAGCCCCCCCCCCCCCATTTCTATTTTCACGGTCCGATTTTGGCCGTTAACGAATTTGATCGAGATTTTCGGACGAGTTATTTTTAAAGAACATTTGAAAGTTCTTGGCGCAAAATTACGGCAGTTATCGTGTCCATAAGAAAGTAAGTATACTTTTGAGCTGACGGTGGTTTTGGGGTCTGGGGGATGTGAAACGCGAAGATATATCGAAATTTTCCGGAAGTCTATAACAGATAGCATTACAACAGATAGCTTTCTTATGAAATCTACCTAAAACATTATATTGTCCCAAAATATAATAAAATAAACTGTTTTGTAATTTGGGGTGTTTTACCCGTTTACATCCCCTTAAAATTTGATAATACATTCGTTTTGAAAAATATATATTATACATAAAAATAAAAATAATAATTATTTTTAATTATTAATGATCTTTTAATGATTTTGAATAAAACCATTTAAAACCATGACCTCGTTTATATTAAACATCGGACCTTTAATTATTAAATATCTCATTATTTTCAGGTCATTTAAATATAAAGTGATGCGTTGATGTGTAAGCTGCCGTTGAAGTGTAAGCTGCCCTATCCTATTCGTACTGTATTATAATATAACATTAAATTAAACATTTATAATTTATAAATAAACATATTATAATTTATTATAAGCGTGTCATTACACGTGTATTATTAGTATTTTTTTTATAAATTTTGTTTTTAAAGATAGAAATTTTTAACATTATTACGTTTTATTAAATTCAATGTTTTTTTCTCTTTAAATCTTAGATGGATAATTTAATTTTTAAATAGAAAATTTAATAATATTTTCTACTACGTTAGACCGGAACACTCGTTTATAATTCTATTTTGTAATATGTCGAAATTAGAATAAACAGCAACAAATATATATATGTGTGTGTGTGTGTGTGTGTGTGTGTGTAACCTTTTACTTAATGGTTATTATTTTTTTTCTGTTTAATCTCCAGAACTACGTAAGGTATTACTTCAGAGGATGATATGTATGAATGTAAATGAAGTGCAGTCTTGTACATTCTAAGGTCGACAATTTCTGAGATGTGTGGTTAATTGAATCCCAACCACCTAAGTACACTGGCATCCACTATCTAGTATTCAAATCCGTTAAAACGTTATTCTTGCCTTTGCTAGGATTTTAACCTTAGAACTCTCAACTTCGATATCAGCTGATTTGCGATGACGACTTAACCACTGACCAACTCGGTGAGTTTACCAATTAAGTCCGCTACTCTTGAAGATCTGCGAAATCAAATTGTTACAGCAGTGAATTCAATAATCAGAGACCAGTTACCAATAAAAATAATTTGGGAAAAATTAAAATAATTAACTGTTGTTTATAAAGCTCGATTTTTACATCCTTGTACGAAGTAAAGGAAGTATTGTAATCGCGAAAAATAACGGTTTTCGATACAAGTAAAAGATGAAATTAATGTATGAATATTCTTTTTATTTCAAAACTGAGTGATACTAGGAGATAGAAACAAGTGAGGATCTACATAGTTACAAAACTACTACTTTATGGTGTGTGAAATATTTTTCCACCAAATTGAATCAAACGTTTTTATATATAGGAAGGTGGGCATGTGATTCATGATTTTAATGTCAAATTTTACTAAAACGACGACTGTGAACACTAGTTCTCGATAAATTCCTTCGCTTTCGAGTAATAATAAATCAAAGTTGCAAAAAAGGAAAAGTCGAGCTAGTAATAAAACAAGGTAAAATACCTAGTTTACATCCTATTACGTTAACTTCAAATAGTTAATGTTTAACTTAACTGTTTAACTTAACCATAAACTGCCAAGTTTTTGGTCTCTCGCTGCGAGGACGATTTCTTACAGAACGGTTTCTTCAAATCGTTTATTGTCTAGGTCACAGTGATTTACTTATTGGTTTTCTGTTTTAAAATCTATATCTTGTAAACGCTGTATTTTATCACCGTACATTCTTATCAGAGTTATTCTTTCGGTTTCATTTAAAAGATACATTTTTTTATAAAAATAAATAAATAAACGAAAATAATATTAAAATTTTCACTAGAAAACAAATATTTGAACCACTGCAACTTAATTCTCCTATACGTAATTAATTTATAGACAACAAATACTGTACTTGTATTTTGAAATAAGAAGCTTAAGTTAATAACATGCATTATTGTACCGTAATACAAATTGCATCGTTGTGAAATAACAGGTGATTTACTACTTTAAATTTCTAATAATTCTTTTTTTTAATTTGTTGAATTTTTTCAAAACTTAATTTATTAAGTAATTTAAAACCGAAAACATTTAAATAAATTATATATTGTGATAATTAAAGTAAATAATATCAGTTGACTAAGCCATTTAATTTGTAGTAATGTTGAAAATGATTGATTGTTGATATTATTTATTTTTTTATTGTAATTTATTACTGTAACGGCTGTTATTATTACTGTTTGGACCATTAATTTTAACAATGACTGTTTAAAGTATGTTATTAGATGTAATTCTGAAGGTAACAAGAATAAAAAAAAGAAGTTAATACGGAGTGTTTTACTTTTTACCACTACCGGGATTTTTCCGTTTTTGTAACTTTGATTGTAACTCGAAAACGAAGATATTTATCAAAAAACTGTTTCCACATCGTTTTTTCGTAAAATTTTTAATTAACAACCTCGTACCGCATGTCCACCTTCCTAATTAAAAAATCTGATATCGACACCACATGACTTCCTTGTACGTCTATTAAATTAGAATTACACATTTTTTTTTTTTTTTTTAATGAAGAGTACATAAAATTTTATTTCATTAATAACTTCTGATATTTTTCCATATATTTTTTTATTGTTATTATTGAATTATTATTTCTCGTAAAAAGTCTTTTACGACTAGAGATTAATAATAATTAATAAATCAATATTTTTATATTAAAAAAAAAGTTAAAAAAAAAGGAGATGAACTCTGATTCGACCGATATATCCTTCCTCGTATAAGATCCAAATATTTTATTAATTAAAATTTTATTTGGGTATAACTCTGGAACCTATGAAAATAAGTATCGCTTATCATATAACGTTGCGAAGCTATCAATGAGAGCTTATTACTGCAGTTAAGAAAAAGTCCAAAATCCAATTTTACTGGGATTTTGGGCTTTTTTGGGCACTTTTGGTTCAGTCCATAGGAATTAAAAGGAAAGTTGAACAACTAGATGTTACAGCAGTTCTAAATCCAAAATTTCAACATCCTACGGTAATTGTTTTTGAGTTATGCGAAATACATGCGTACACGTGCAGATGTCACGCCGAAACTCGTCAAAATGGATTCAGGGATGGTCAACATGGATATTTCCGTTGAAATCTGAAAACCGAAATTTCTCGCGATCACAATACTTCCTTTACTTTGTACAAGGAAGTAAAAAAGTTTGATTCATTGCGATCCAAGATGGCAGACAAAATTTTCATGTACTATTAAGTAATGATTTTGTACCTATGTAGATTTGTACTTTTGTACTTGATTTTAACTCCTAATATCCCTCAATTTTGAAATATGAAGCATACCATCCTCCTGTGTATATATATATATATACAAATACATAAATTATTTTCAATATGTATTTGTTGCTGTAGAGTTTTCTATGGCGTTATAAAAAGGAATATCTCTCAGTTAGGTCAAAATGAAGTTTTACACTATTAGAAATTATTTGCTTTTTAATTGTATTTGTTTTCTCATAATTAGGTTTTTTCAAACTAAACCCCAAAGATTTTATAGTGATTAAAAAAAAATGTTCCTAATCCATGTTTAGTTAAAACGATATTACTGTGTTATTATTAGAAACTAAAAAATTCAAAACTACACTGAATAGTTATCAACAAACCTGGCCTAGAATATTAAGATTTATAATATTTTACTACATTTCTTTTTAAATTTTGAATTTCTTTGGATTTTTTTGGGTGAGTAACATGAAGGTACTGGATACATGCCAATTTGAAAGAAAAATATTAATTTTGAATGTATTTATTTAGAAAAAAAAGACCTTACATTCATTCAATTACAGATAAGCCCTTCATCAGAAATGGTTTTCTAGTTTTTTTTTCTTTATAACAATTATTATACTTTTTTATTTTATAAGTTTCTTGATATAAATGCGATTATAATACTTTTTACTTCATATTCAAAAACTTACTTTTGTTTTATTCAAAGCCAAGGAACAAAAATCTTTTCTTAGGTGATAAATTCTTGTAACTTATTCTGTTTAATCAATGATTAAGCAATGATTATATTTTTTAGTACTTTGCACTTCCGACCCTAGCTATCACTGTTTAATTACTTTTTTTTGAAGATAATTAAAAAATAAACTACTCCTTCATTATTCCATAGAGGTTTAAATTGTTTTTTTATTTTTAACTTAATAGAGCTCATGAGTTTTATTACTTAATTTAGTTACTATTTTATTTCCTCTTTTTGTAATAAAATAATGTACATTTTACTGAAAAATATTATAAGTGTAGTTCAATTTGTTTCTATCTTAATCTGACATCTAAAAAAAATAAAATATCGTCTTAACTTGTTTCTGAAACTTTTGTGCATTACAAATCTTAAGTATATGTGGATTCCTACCCAATTAAATGTTATCTACAGTCGAGGTTGAGGATAAATTAATAATCTCGAAAATGGACAGTCAAAATTTCATAAAATATACATAAAAATTTAATCTCTTGATTTTAACTTTATTTTTTTTACTTATTTATCTATTATTTTAATTAAAATTAAGTAGATTTCTGGATAAAATTGAAAACCCGAAGGATGTGACAAAATTCCATGCCTTCCGCTACCACTTTTATATAGCATAAAAATTAGGAAAAAACATTGAAATAAAAATTATTTTAGCTTTAATATCTTTAATATTTATTTTTTCTTTAATATTTAATTAACAATCTTATTTTTTTTAACTCTGCCTCCCGGAACCAGACCCCAATTAAGCATGAACACGGCTCCACGAGGTGCCTTCGTCTCGAGGTGCCCAGTTACGGCAGCACAGTCACGGCGTTCCTCGTCCCACCCTGTGCATTAGAATATCACATGTTCCAGCCTATCTAACTCCCGACAGTAGGGGCAGAAGGGGTCTTCAGCTCTTCTTCGTCCGCACAGGTATGAACGAAAGACCCCATGGCAGATCATGGGGTCAACCAGAATCCCAGTTCGCCAAACTCCCTCCCGGCCCACGCCTCAATGTACGTGATCAAACGATGCGTCTACCTCCCTTTAGTGGACGCATCCCACCTGACTTGCCAATCCCTGTAGACAGTTGCGTTGGCATCGTCCTTAAACACACCCTGATAAACTTGCGCACGAGCCGCCACCAGCTGTTGAAGTGGCAGCATCGCAGTCACCACCAGCACCGCCTCAGTCGAGACCGAGACGTATGCCGATACCACCTTAAGAGCCATACGGCGCTGTACTCAACAGCCTTATTTAAAAATGCATGACAATAATTTGGGTGCTCATTTGATTCGTTTTATTTTTTAAAAAAATTTCTTTAGAAAATGTGCGTTTTGTTTTCGAATTACAATTACACTCATTACCATTTACACTGAAGGTTTTTCCCCACGGCATTTTAGTAGCATCTACTTTCCTTGTCTCCCTCCACTATGACCCAACTCGCCTACTCCGCGTGACCGTGTACAAGTTACCGCGAAAGCAGTGCCTTCCTTATGCTGTTCAGTGTTAGTGTACGCTATGAACTGTATAGAAATTACACAGTCAAAACATTACTTATTGTTTTAATAAGAAATTTATTGTCTGCGTATGAGAAATCATGTGTGTATGAACTGAGATCCTATAGCGGGGACTGTATGCTGCGCGCGCAACCCGCCGATATTATTGGTAATGAGTATAGTAAAATTTCACTCTACTTCTGCTTCGTGGATAAAATGAAGCCATACTAAAATTCTTAAGGGCTTAAATTAATGAGCAAATTTGATGGTTTTATGATATTTTTGATACGAAATATTGGATGAAATAGATCTCATAAATATCTCTTTGGTGGTTTTCGAGAAAATTGTTGCATGCAAATTAGAAAAATTAGTAGTAGAACTACTAACGCACCGGGTAGTCTAATGGTGAAACGCGTCTTTGCAAATCAGCTGATTTCGAAGTCGAAAGTTCTAGTGTTCAAATCCTAGTAAAGCCAGTTACTTTTATAAGGTTTTGAATACTAGATCGTGGATACCGGTGTTCTTTGGTGGTTGGGTTTCAATTAACCACACCTCTCAGGAATGGTCGAACTGACATTATACAAGACTACATTTACTTCACTTACATTCATACATATCATCCTCAGAAGTAATACCTGACAGTGATTCCCGGAAGCTAAACAGGAAAAAAGTAGTAGAACTACTAGAAAAATGAGCAATAAAGTAAAAACAAAACCGTTTTTTTGATTTTCAATAAATTAACTTCGTTAAATTGCCAATAAAAATATAAACACTTCTAAAAATATTTACATAGAATTTAATTTTGAGGAAATTGATCTAATCAAAGTGTATAGAAGTCGAATACAATTTTCATAAATTTTAATATAATTTCAAAACAAAACAAAACAGAATGAAAAATTTTTGAAACTTTAAATAGAAAAGAGATATATAACATTTAATTCGTAAGGAAGCCCAAATGGGGAGTTTCATATAAACAAGAGTTGTAGTTTTAGAGATAATACCGTGAAAAAAAAATCATATCTCCCTTAATAGGCACAGTATCGAATCGGTTTAAAGCGGTCGTTAGTTTTCTAAACATTTACCTAAACCGTTGTCTGAAACAATTTTTGATATGACCAACTCTTACGGCAAGGATTGACCAAAATGTTGCTGGAATTGTAAGAAGACAGGGCTTGTCGTATGCTAAACTTGTGCAACTTTTTTTCACATGCATGCATTGTCGTATTGAATAAATTGGAAGTTTTTCTTAACTTGAAGGTGGAAATCTTTTTTATCCCCTCCTTAGCACCGATGAAATCGACCTCTGCCTTCCAGCGTGCCGAAAGGGATTTTTTTAAATTATTAACAGCCTTCTAACAGATTATCCTGAATAAAGTTTGATAGTTGATTTGAATATAAAATTGCTGATTTAGTAACGATAATTGAATACCAGTACCGAAAATACTCTCCTAAAATATGCAAAGAAATCAAAATAAACCATTTATCTAATAATAGTTAATAATACCTAATGAATAGAGTAATGATACTTACCTGATCGAACATACTTATTTATCGAACATACTTATTACTGTTTTATAAATTAATAACTCGTTTCTAACAAAGTTATTATTCTTAACTTCTACTTACAATATATAGCTAATTTAATATAATTAATTTTTCTCATGATTTGGCGGTTTTTTGTGGTAATTTTTTTTTCAGTTATTAAAACGTTCGTTTTTTTGCCTTTCTGTGGACTTACATTTGATTTACAAAATTGATATTTATATATATAATCCATTTAAGTAAACCTTTGAACCAACGATAGTTTACACTATACCGTTACTGATAAGTAAAAAATTTTTATTTTGGCGGCCTTTCATGTATTTTTGTAATCCTCTAACGATGATTAATCCGAATATGAAATCAAAATTCGAGACAAAAAGTGTTCACACACACACACACACACACACACACACACACACACACACACACATACAAATTAAATTCAATAACAAACTGTTAATTGAAAATAACAATTTTCAACTTGCATCCATTTATATTTAAGTGGATTTAAACTCAGGTCCCATGACATTAAAGAACTACTGCTGAGCTACAGAAATCCTATCATTAACTCTCCGGTGAGTTAGTGACAGTATTATAATAATAATAATAATAATATTGAATATGTTCCCTGTGTAAAGCAAGTTATTATTATTTTCATTGTTATAAAATAACACAAGACAAAGTTCGTTAGTCAGTTCCATTCATTGTACTTTACGTTGTTGTGAAATCTAAAATCATTACATTGTATTGAGAGAACCGTACTTTCTACCTGCTGGCCTTTACATAATATCAGAATTAATCAATACACGTAAATAATTGTTGTTTTCTATCCTAGGTAGATTTTCTTTTTGTAAGGATTAGAATTCTTATTGCAGCATAAAATATTTTTGATAGATTTTTACTTCCTTGTGCAAAGTAAAGGAAATATTGTAATCGACAAAAATTTTGGTTTTCAGATTTCAACGGAAATATCCATTTTGACCACCCCTGAATCCATTTTGACTAGTTTCGACGTGACATCTGTACGTACGTATGCATGGATCTCGCATAACTCAAAAACAATTAGCCGTAGGATGTCGAAATTTTGGATTTAGGACTGTTGTAACACCTAGTTGCTCACCTCTCCTTTTGACTGGAATCGACTGAACCAAAAGCGTCCAAAAAAGCCCAAAATTCAAATTTTGTTTGGATTTTGAACTTTTTCTCAACTGCAGTAATATGCCCTTATTGAGAACCATGGATTAGGAACTTTTTTTAATCACTATAAAATCTTTGGGGCTTAATTTGAAAAACCTAATTATGAGAAACCAAATACAATTAAAAAGCAAATAATTTCTAATAGTATAAAACTTCATTCTGTCGTAACTGAAAGATATTCCTTTTTATATAACGCCGTAGAAAACTCGTAGAAATTTATGGATCCTTATATCTTTTTCAGAGTTGGTTGCTCCAATCTCAATTCGCCTAAAATCCTTTCAGTTACAGCAGGTAATATACACACATAAAATTTAAGTTTAAAAAATTAATGTCATTTCGTTGAACAAAAAGATGGACATTGTTTGCAAGCGTATAGTTTAGCTACTGTTTGTTGAAAAATTCTTCAAAAATATGATTAATGGAATTTTTTTATTAATTTTCCAGATATACCGAAACACAAGCTTAGGAGATAAAATTACAAAAAAAAATTATGAAGTATTAGAACAAAAACAAAAAAAATATATATAATTTATACTGATTGGATATTCCATTAATTGACAAGATCCATTCTATGTGTTTTCTGTCTTATGGCAATGATATTCAAATATGCAAATATGTACCTGTTTACGGACAAGTGGTTTATCAGTAACAAGCCGCTTAAAATTTAAAATTTTTAAAACAATCTATGAAAAAATACGACTGCCATTGTAGCTGGTAAGCTAGATACAGATCTATACAAACTAAGCAAAATAGGAGAAAGATTTCTCATTGATTACCATAATTTCTCTAAATTTTTTTGCGATTTTTTATTAATTAATGTCATTATTATTTTTATTATATTTATTTTTCATATTGTTATTTGTTTTTCTATAATTGGTTTTTTGCTATTGTTCGGTTGTTCATACTTAATTTAATTTGCTTTGAGTACTATTTATTGTACTTCATAACATCACCATACACAGATGCAGTTTTCACCAGACGTATAGTTATTTTAAACCACTACATTTATAGCTATAGAATGTCCGGTTGTGACCGTTACAAATTGGTACAACACTGGTACTATATATATTATAAATTGAAACAATAAACATCAGACTGAGTAATGTGACGTAATTTCTCCGCACATTCGTTCAGTCGATATTATTTTTATTTGATTATTCTTTAGCCAATACTTTTTTAGTATTACATTTATATAGCTGTAATATTTTATACCGGAGTCTAAATCTTTCATGATACTTCATCAACCAGACGACCTAAATAAATTATTCATATTGTAAATAGATCTACATTGTTTTTCTAATCATATTAAATACAGAGATAGAAGAACGATTGCTAACATTTACAGGAACCAAACAGCAACAGCAATAATTGAAGAACATAAGAAAGAAGCCGTAATAAAAAAGGGAGTCCGACAAGGATGTTCCCTATATCCATTACTTTTTAATCTTTACATATAGAACTAGCAGTTAATAATGTTAAAGAACAATTTAGATCCGGAGTAAGGTGAAAAGATAAAGATGCTACAATTTACTGATATAATAATTCTAGCTGAGAGTAAAAAAGATTTAGGAAGAACAATGAACGCTATGGATGAAGTCCTACGCAAGAACTACCGCATGAAATTAAACAATACGAAAGTAATGAAATGTAGTAGAAATAACGAAGATGTTCCACTGAATGTAAAAATAGGAAGAGAAAAGATTACAGAGGTACAAGAATTTTGTAAAAAGTAAAATTACTAAAGATGGACGAAACAGGAGCGATATAAAATGCCGAATAGCACAGGCGAAACGAGCCTTGAGTCAGAAATATAATTTGTTTACATCAAAAATTAATTTAAACGTCAGGAAAAGATTTTTGAAAGTATATGCTTGGAGCGTAGCTTTATATGGAAGTGAAACTTGGACGATCGGAGTACCTGAGAAGAAGAGATTAGAATCTTTTGAAATGCGGTGCTATAGGAGAATGTTAAAAATCAAATGGGCGAATAAAGTGACAATTTAAGAGGTGTTGCGACAAATCGATGAAGAAAGAATCATTTGGAAAAATATAGTTAAAAGAAGGCACAGACTACATATTAACATATTAAGGCATCCTAGTACAGTCGCTTTAATATTGGAGGAACAGGTAGAAGAAAAAAATTGTGGAGGCAGGCAACGTTTGGAATATGTAAAACAAATTGTTAGGGATGTAGGATGTAGGGGGTATACCGAAATGAAATGACTAGCACAAGATAGTGAATCTTTGAGAGCTGCGTCAAACCAGTCAAATGGCTGAAGACAAAAAAAATCATATTTCTAATTTATGATAACAGTTTAATAAGGATAAGTTTTATCTCATACAATACGTGGTAAGTTTGTTTCTTTTGAAGTAATATTATATTAACAAAAACATTTAATAAATAAATAAGAGAAATTTTATTAATTCCACGGGATTTATCCTACTTATTAAAATAAATGAATACAGATTTTTTTTATCCTTTTTTATTTCTAGTTTTGACTTTCCGTACTTTTAGAAGCAACTTCGGCAGAAAACGTTACTTTTCTGCCTTTATATATCCCACAGAACGTCAAACGTCTAAATTTATATTACAAGCTTAGAAAGCAGAAGTTTTTGACCTTGGAAATGTAGTTTTTTTTCAATCGGCATAATTTGTAAATCCCACTGTTACTTGAATATAAAGACGTCTCTGTCATTTGTTTCCGATAACGGCGAAAATTATTGAACCAATAATTACGAAATTTTAACTGTAGCTTTCTGCATAAAGAACCTAGAATTTTAACCTAAAAGTTCTTTTAGTAAATACAGGGTTATCATAAAAAAAATGGTGCGGTTTCAGTAATTCATAGGAAGATTGTAGGGAAATTTCTAGATGTTATATTGGTATCCCTGAAAGCTTCCAACCCAAAAGTTTGTTTATCAGCAGTTGTAACCACAACGTCAGTTCTTGTATTGTTGTTGCGGTGAGTTTAGCGAGTTACTATGTTCTCGGATAAAGACAAAGCAAAGTGTGTTTTACTGATGGCTGAATTAAAATCCGTAATTTTAGTTCAACGTGCGTTTCTACGTGAGTTCGGAAGAGATCCACCGCACAAAAATAACATAACACGTTGGTTCAAACAATTCGAAGAAACCGGATCGGTTAAGAAACAGAAATCAACCGGTAGACCAAGTGTACCAGACGAAACGGTTGAACTAATTAGACGATCGCCAATTAAAAGTCCTGGGAAGTCCATCCCCCGTCGAAGCGTCGAATTAGGTATTCCAAAATCGACAGTTCACAAAGTTTTACATAAAAAACTGAAATTACGGGCTTATAAAATCCAGATGCTGCAGGAATTGAAACCCGATGATGGTGTAAAACGTTACGATTTCGCTGTTGAAATGTTGGACAGAATAAGTGAAAACGGATCATTTTTAGATGATATAATTTTTACAGACGAAGCTACATTCCGTGTTAATGGATGTGTTAACAGACACAATTCACGAATATGGGGCTCTGAAAACCCACACGCAATTATCGAAAAAAAGCGATTCGCCTAAAGTTAATGTTTGATGTGGTGTGATGAAAAATCGTGTAATAGGGCCTTTCTTCTTTGCTGAAAAAACAATTAATGGAGTTGCGTATCTTGATATGTTAACCGATTATTGCTTTCCTCAGCCGGATGAACTCGAAAACATTCATCGACTTCATTTCCAATAAGATGGTGCTCCCCCGCACTTCAATGCGTTGGTCACGGACGCTTTGAACGAAAAATTTGGAGATATATGGATAGGCCGGCAAGGACCCGTACTTTGGCGTCCAAGGAGTCCAGACTTGACACCTTGCGATTTTTTCTTGTGGGGGTACATCAATAGCGTTGTTTATACACAAAAAATTCGCAACCTAAACCGCTTAAAAACAGGATTAATAAAGCAATGACAACCATTAACGAAGAAATGTTGACTAATGTTTGGAAAGAAGTTGAGTATCAATTGGACATTTGTCGAGCGACTAAGGGCGCACATATTGAAATTTATTAATTATGTAAAAAAACTGTTTGAGACGACAAATTTGAAAAATAAAAAACATAAACTGTAAGTAATTCTGTTTTAATTTAAACCATGTTCAAAACCGCACCATTCTTTTATGATAATCCTGTATAATGTCATTGTCTATATCGATCATTCTCTATGTCAGTATTGACCTTCAGACAGTTAATATCGAGGAGCATCGTTAGCAACTCTGATAAGTATAGAAACTTGACAGAAAAGCGGCGACGCTATCAATATAATCTTTAAAATAGGATTTTTCGACACCTTCAAATTGATTTTATTAAATAAATAAGAATGATGTGTTTATGAATTATTTTGCATTATTGTGCTTAAGAATCCTGAATAAAAGTGTAATCTTTTATGCGTAAAACAGTTTTTCGATTAGCATTCTTGTTTTTTATTGGAGCACATCAAAATCCCACAGTAACTACTCTAAAAATATTCAGTCTTTCGAACTGGTCCGACCGAGATCAGGGCTAATCCTGATCACTCAAGAACGACTCAACCAATTCACTTCAAATTTTAACGTGCATATCTAAATTTCAATGAAACTGATGTATTAGTTTGGAGATTTTTGAGCTTCAAAATTTTACACAGAAGCATATATATATATATATAGAATACATCCCATTAAGTAATTTCATGATTTATTTAATAGTTATATTGAACACTGTTCACGCATTCAAACACGCTTTTTCAAAACAGAAATATGTCTCCGAATTTATTTTCAAAATAAGTGATCATTTTTTTTTTTATATAAAATAGATTATTTATGAGTAAATATGACTTTATGATCCGCACTACTTTGTGGATTAAATTTTCATTCGATAATTTGCTTACTTCATAAAGTTTCTATTTTATTTCAATATAAAACATTTATACTAATTCTACATCAAATTCTATCGACAATTTCATCTTCAACTCTATGCAAAAAATGAAACCAAAACACTTGCCGTCAAGTATTTTTCATGATTTATTTAATATTTATACTGAACACTGTTCACGCGTACAACCATGTTTTTTCAAAACAGAAATTTGTCTCCGAATTTATTTTAATAATTAGTGATCATTCTTTTTTTTAAAAAAAGTTTATTTAAGAGCAAGTATGAATTTATCTGGAAGTCTATGAACAAATTCCATTTTCAACTTATGCAAAAAATATCAAAACACATTTTATAAAGTTTAAACTTTCATTCAATCACTTTCCTTTACATAGTTTCAATTTTATTTGAATATAAAATATTTGTATTAACTCCACATACACCATCAACTCTACGCAAAAAAAAATCAAATTAAAACACATTCTATCAAGCTTAAAGTTTCATTGGATCCGTTCCTATTACATGAAGTTTCTTTTATATTTTAATATAAGACATTTTTTCTATACCAAAACATATTTATGTTGAGCTAATGTTTTTTGCAAACCATTTATATACTAGATCTCAACAAAAGAGATGAACAAAAACCTACTTTTAAATAGTATTCTTAATAGTGTTTCGTTTTTTACTGAATTAATTCTGTAGAATTCGTTGTAGGATAAAAACAATATGTTTCGTATAAAAAAGGGAACTTTTAATAAAATTCATTCATTTAGTAAAATTCAGTTAACAGTAACTTTGTACTTTACAAATTAATTATTTTTCCAGGTTTGCTTTATTAGATAAATTTGATTATAATTTGGGTAATTTTTTTTTTACATTTTAGTTACAATAATTATGGAACTGCCCACTTTTGCTTTACTTGTTCACAATATTAATAATAGTAGTGAAAAGACGGTTGAACTTTTATAAAAAAAAGAAAATACTTTACGTAAGAGTTTTAAAAAAAAACATAAAGAGACGTGACATTAAATTTTCATTCAAAGCGAATGTAATAAGCGAAGTTGTAACGAGGCAATATCTGTAAAAGAAAAAAAAATACATGGATAGAAAATAGTAATTTGACTCGAAAAAGTAATACTTTCCTATTATTTTAGGGTTAATACGACAAACAATTTCTATTTATAAGAACTTTATATACAAACCGAAAGTATAACCAAATGAAAAAACTATTTACGTGAAGTTTGTACTGATAATTTTTTTGAAGAATCCATAGAAAATAGAAGGTGCCGCCATGACTGTGGAAATCGATGAATCTTATCTTTCCAAACGAAAATATAATAGAGTTTTACCGAATCAGTGGCTTCTCGGTAGTATATGAAGAAAGAGAAGACATTGCTTTATAAATGCTCTTCCAAATCGGAAAAAAAGACACTTTAGTGAATACCATTAATGCTTGTGTTGAAAAAGGTTCGCTGTTTACATCTGACAAATGGAAATCTTATTCTCAAATTAGAAGGCTACAACTTTCAACATCTGACGGTGAATCATTCGGAGAATTTTATGGATCCCGTGACTGGAGAACAGACACAAAACACTGAAAATTTGTAGATGTGTGTCAACGCAATAAAAGAGAAAAGGGGACGTGAAGAGAAATAATGGATTCCTTCCTATATACATGAATTCTTATGGCATTAGAGGAAGAGCTGTTCGAATTAATGCTTCAACACGTTTGTGAGTTTTTCTTGTTAAATGATCCCAGTTTTGTTTATATGGTACATTTTGCGTATTTTATACCATAATTATGACTTTAATTGTATTATTTATGATTCATAATAAATATCATAATCAAAAATATTTAACACGAAATTTTTATTTGACCGTCATCTTTTCAACTAAATCTTAATTTTTCTAGTAAATGTTATTTTATATCGATTAAAAATAAATATTTGATTTTTTTCTTTTTTTTGGCTGCGAAATTCCAAAAAAAATATCTTAACTCTCAAGAAAGATCTCAAATAATTTTTTCCCAAATTCTTACTTATGACTTTGCGCAAAATAAAATAATTTTTACTATCTTCTTCAGTAATTTATTCCAACAATCCGATTAAGAGTTTCTTCCAAATACTTGAAATTTTCTTTATATTTATTACAATATATAGGCTGGAGTAGAAGGATCCATACATTCGTTTTCTTCTAGAATTCTCTTCAAACACTCACCATTTATATTTTTCTGTTATACTTATAACCCCTTATAATTATGGGTGTTGTTTTCTGTTTATATTTTCCTCTTCAATTTCTGCGTTATGTAAATTATGTCATCTCTATCATTGACTATAATAGCTTGATCACAAGCAAACATTAAGCTATTTATGAAGCGTTTATTCACTTCAATGGCCAAAAAACTGGTGTTTAACTAGAAATTTCCTGTATCATATCGTATTTCCATAGAGAAACCTGTGAATGTTCCTTTTGTAAATTAATCATTAATTTTTTTTTATTAAATTCTATTTGTTTTAATCTCCAAATAATTATTTTAAATTTTATAAAAATGAACTGTTTTTAAAATACCAAATATTAATAATAGAAACGGTTATTGATTTGAAAAAAAAATGTTATTTAATTACGTTTAATAAGGTAAGACCAAACTTAATGCAGAACTGTGCAGTATAAATTTCCAATCTGTTACGATGAAAATTAATTTCGCATAAATAAAATGCATTTTAAAAGAGTGCTTTGTACTGTATTACATTAAAAAACGATTCATGCGCTTACGATCTCACCACAGGCGGAAACAAACGAGTCTTGCTTTATATAGGGTGCATATTATATTTTACTCTTATCTTAATATTTTGTTTTCCTTTTTCCTGTTTAGCCTCCGGAAATTACCGTTCAAGTATTACTTCAGAGGATGAATGAGGATGATATATATGAATGTAAGTGAAGTGTAGTCTTGTATAATGTCAGTTCGACCATTCCTGAGAGGTGTGGTTAATTGAAATCCAACCACCAAAGAACACCGGTATCCACGATCTAGTATTCAAATCCGTATAAAAGTAACTGCCTTTACTAGGATTTGAACCTTAGAACTCTTCGATTTCGAAATCAGCTGATTTGGGAAGACGCATTCACCACTAGACCAATCCGGTAGGTTTATTTTACCGTTTATCATATAAAAACTCTCCCTCCAATCTTAGGGAAGCTGGAGGTATTCCCCTCAATCATCTTCCTTTGAAATTTCATTACTTCTGTTTTGCTGTAATTTTCATTAAAATTGTATTCAGTTTCTAGTTATTAATTTCATAGAATAGTAGTTATAACTTTTTGCAGAATTTAATGCATAAATTATAATATTGCAATTATACGCGTGCACATATTCGAGTGAGAATACATAAATATGTTAAACGTGCAATTTGTACTTTAAAATAACTGACTTTACAGAAAAGACTATGTGGTAAATGAATTTATAATATGCAAAAGTAAAGGGTGTATTTTGATATTAAAACGAATTTCATGTGTAGATTGTGTAATTATTAAAAGATAATACCCGTAACGTGCTGAAACATTTATTTTATTATTATACTTTTTTTTTAATAAGCTTACGGTACCGTATT
The DNA here is from genome assembly GCF_047948215.1 of Lycorma delicatula. Classification (NCBI taxonomy): domain Eukaryota; kingdom Metazoa; phylum Arthropoda; class Insecta; order Hemiptera; family Fulgoridae; genus Lycorma; species Lycorma delicatula. The sequence goes on from NC_134463.1 coordinate 71,212,514, forward strand.
ATATTTTCACGTTTCTCTTGTACAGATACTTTATAAAGCTGCTGACAGTTATGAGTGTTTTTGAGTTTTAAAAAGTGAATTTATTGAATGAAGGGGGAGCAGTAGAAGAGAAAGGGAAAGGGAAATTTTGTTAAAGGAGGGAATTATATTTCCCTTTAAATAACAACGAACAAAGCCACTGACTGCGTTCCGTTGAGAGGAGTAACGGTTAAACTGGATTACAATGCTAGTAGTGTTGATGGCAAATTTCCAAAAAAAAAATATATAAAAAAAATGAAATACTTAAACTGCTGGTTGTCATCATATATACCAATTTAGTTTGTTTTCAACGAGATTAAAAATGTTAGATTAATATGCGTTTTTTTCGTTGTTTTTACTTTGTATGGGCAAACTTATTCGATAGAATAAGCACCAATTTTTTTTCGATTTTTTGCGATTAATAATGTAAAACAGAATTTTCTACACTTGTTTTAAATCTATTCTGATATATTTATTTAATTTAAAGGTATTTACTTTTATTTAAATTTATACATAGAAGAATACTTATTGATTTCACTTTTATTTAAAAAATTCAAACAAACGTTGAATATAATAATGTTTTTATACTAATCATAATTTTTCTTCATAATACCAACTATTTATTTTTCTGTTATCACTCATTTATTATAGACCTCTTGGCTAGTGGGTTCCTTCTTATTTTAAACACTGAACCCATGGAGTATCATCGGTCAGTTTTTTCAAAGAAATTTCTAAAATTCCAATAAAATCCGATAAATCATTAGAAATTTCTAAAATACGGGTAAAAATTTGTGTTTTGTGATTGGGAACTGAAAGAATAATAAACTTTCTGAATCATGTATAATTTTTGTAATGGATAAAAAACATTAACTCTTCCTCACGAGCCCAATTTTATTATTAATTCATTTTAGACTTTTGCTTGCCCTTTTTTTTCCTTTTTTTTATGATTCTCCTCAAGAAATCAACAAATTGATAAATTATGCCGAAAATTCAACTAAACGGTAGACTTTAACTTCCCCCCGCCCAAATTTTGAGTTACTGAAAAACCAAAGAAATATATAATTTCTAGTTAAGTTTTTTTCCCGGGCATAGATTGTGATATTATAGGTCAGGTTTACCAACCTTATACAAACTTCTGTAGCGATTGGGGGTACTTACGTATTAACGCCACCACAGCTACAGCTTTATTTAAAATCAAAGTAGTCAATCGGATTTCGGTGGAAAATGGGCCGATATAGAATTTAACACAGATTCAAAACAGTCTCTTTTTCTTAATTTTAATAAATGATTATTTATATTTATTTATTTTATAAATACATAACCAAACTTAACCTACGCTCGCTTCGCTCGCTAACCTTGGGACTAATTAACAGGAGTGTTTTGATTATTTTAATAATAAATAATTGCAATAATTACTGAATTTATTAAATAAATACTCAAAAAATGACGGTGTTAATTAGTCAAGGTTAGCGAGCGAAGCGAGCGTAGGTTAAGTTTGGTTAAATTATTTATAAAATAAATAAATATAAATAACCATTTATTAAAATCAATAAAGAGACTGTTATTTTCCACCGAAATCCGATTGACTACTTAGTTTTTAAATAAAGCTGTAGCTGCGGTGGCGTTAATACGTAAGTACCCGATTGGGTAACATTATGAATCTTTTTAAATAATTGTAATAACATAACGTAAATCAATAAAATTACTGGTTTACTAATGCACAAGTTATAAGAGTTTGGAATAGATGTAAGTAAACGATTTACCTTACTCTCTTTACTTTCTTTTTCTGTTTAGCCTCCGGAACCACTGCAAGGTATTATTTCAGAGGATGATATGTATGAATGTAAGTGAAGTGTAATCTTGTACAGTCTCAGGTCGACCATTCCTGAGATTTTACTCAAAGGGCAGAATAAATATTTTACAAGTTTTTATTTGCATACTTACATATTTTCGTGTTCCACTTAATTTTCTTTATTCAGTTGAGGGTGAAACCCTCTGTAATCAAACACCTTACCCGGTAAACTTATGCAACTCTTTGCTTGCTTTTTGTCGTTGCAATATCGGAATACTGCATACGCATTTTAACAAGAAATATGAAATGGATGAAATGATTGATGAAAAAATGTTATATTCTACTTGCTGGGAATTGAATCCCAGACTAGGTAATCTTGAAGCCCAGTATTCTAATTATTATAAACTCCAATGGCCAACTGGTAATTAGAGAATTAATTTTATATGTAGAAAATTGTTTATTCACATCAGAACATTTCAAACCAGAACATTTTTCTTTCATTACCTGGATTTTTTTTTTTTTTTTTAATGTTATAAATATTTTAATTTATATATTTTTTATTGTTACATTTTTATTATTTTTATTTTATAAAATGTCAAAATAAACTGTTTCATCAATCCTTTGAATCAATTTAGTGATTACGATGTAAATTTGTTGCAGTTTTAATAATTTTTTTTTATTATTATTATTAAATACAAAATATATTATCTCTGTTTAATGTTTTCAGCTTTTAAAAATAGAATTATATACAATAGCAAAAATAATTTTTAAATGATTAAAAAACAAATGTCAGACTATCTAAAATAAATATTGTAGTTAGAATTAACAGAATAATAACAGAGATACATCACAAGATTTCAGAAAGCAAAAAAAGCCGAGGATTACAGTTAATTCAGCATGATTTATAAATGTTTTACTAATATTACATCAATTATAATTAATTTACCTTTGTTTTTATATACAACTAACCATCCTAAAAAAAAATTGATATATTTATCATTTTCTGTTTTATTTCATTTATTTATATTTATAATCGTATTGTGATTAATACGATTATAAATATATATATATATATATATATATATATATATATATATATATATATATATATAGAGAGAGAGAGAGAGAGAGAGAGAGAGTGAGAAAGAGAGAGTCTTCTTTCATTTTTTTAATATTATTATTACAATTTATTATTTTACATTCAAAATTCTCATCAGATAAACTTGTAGTTTTTCATGATGAGTTTATATTAAATTTTTAAGTATAAAATATAAATACGAGAATATTTATGGCGTCATGGTATAATGCTCCAGTTACATGAATGGGGCATTCGTAGCAATCTGCCTATACTGCTCAGCAACTACATGAATGACCGTACCTTCCAAGTACGCGTCAACAATGAATATTCATGTGAAAGAATCTTGGAAAATGGCATACCGCAAGGTTCGCCGTTGAGCGGTACCTTGTTTACCATTGCCATTAATAAATTGATATTAGCCATTCCAGTAGAAATCAGCAAAAGCGTCTATGTTGATGATCTGGCAATCGTATATGCCAGCAACAAGACTGCTATGGTGAGGTACAAATTGCAACGAGCGATCAATGCTCTAAATGAAGTTGCAAGGAATAATGGATTCCAATTCTCACCAGAAAAGACGTGCTGTGTACACTTTTGTAGGAAGAGAATTCCTCATCAAAGTCCTGCGTTGACAATTGATGATAATCCAATACAATATAAAGACAGCGTAAGGTATTTAGGACTAGTATTGGATAAATCCCTTACATGGGGATTACATATACAGGACTTGAGTGATAGATGCAAAAGAGCCCTAAACATTACAAAATGTTTATCGAACTTAAATTGGGGCTCAGAAAAAGAGACATTATTGAGATTGTATAAAGCATTGGTTCAATCTAAACTAGACTACGGATGTATCGTATATTCATCCGCTAGAAAGTCGCACTTAAGAAAGTTAGACGTAGTTCATAATAGCGGAATAAGATACGCAACAGGTGATTTCCACACAAGTCCGGCGGCTAGTCTGATGTCTGAAGCCGGAATAATGCCACTACATTATAGAAGAGAGATCCTCGTGTTAAGATATGCAGCAAATATATGGGCTTTCCCTGCTCATATAAATAATAAATTGTTTACGAATCATCCCATGGCTGCATTATACAAACGTCGTGCTACCTATTCCAGACCAGCCGGAATTAGGTACCACGAATTAAGAAATAAATATGAAGTTGCCATTCCAGATACATTGGCAATTTCTACTAGAGAAATACCGCCATGGCTCTTGCCACCGGTTAATACAAGTTTGGATCTCTATCAAGGAGAAATAAAAAAGAAACCAGCAGTGATCATCCAGCAGGAATTTTTGGCAACCGTCAGTAGTTACGAAGAACATATTAGAATTTATACTGACGGTTCTAAAACCGAACATGGTGTTGGATGTTCGATATATGTAAATGAAGAAGCCCACTTTTGGAGACTGCCAGATGTGGCCAGTGTCTACACGGCAGAACTCACTGCAATTCAGCAAGCTCTTCGCTATACTGAACACTATTGCGAAGAGAGAGTGCTAATATGTTCCGATTCATTAAGTGCACTCGTCGCAATTCGGAACAAGAACATTAAGGATGTCCTAATTGCAAACATCCTGTCCATTTTATACGTACTAAAACAACGAGGACAACGATGCGTATTTTTATGGACTCCGGGGCATGCTGGTATTACAGGTAATGAAATCGCAGACGAAGCTGCCAGAAAGGCAACAGTCTGCGATGATTTGGATGCATTTCCTGTAAGAGTGGCAGATGTTAAAAACCGTCTAACAAACATAGTAAAAAACAAGTGGAATGCTGAATGGAGGAGATTAAATACAAAATTAAACACAGTAATATCTTCTCCTTATAAATGGAAAAGCGACTATAAGTTGACTCGCCGTGAACAAGTAGCGGTGACCAGACTTAGAATCGGTCATACGCGATTAACAAATTTATATTTGTTAACCGGCGAAGTGAGACCAATGTGCGGTGTTTGTAATAAAACACTGACAATCAAGCATCTTATAGAAGAGTGTACCATATATGAGGACCTCAGAAAGAGGTTCCGTTTTAGAAATAATATTACTGCTGATCTGGATAATGGAAATGAAGAAAATATAGTTGCATTTTTACACGTCAGTGGACTTCTTAAAAGTCTATAAAAATGAAAGTTTAAGCTGTGAGAAACTCTAGGCGGTAGTTTATATATATATAAAGAAAAAATGGTATTGATAAATTTAATTTTAATTTTAAACGTATGCATATATACATAAGGGAGTCTTGAAACGTGGCACGTATAGTGACGGGAGGTAGCCCTCTTGCCTAGGCCATTTTGGCTCACCTGCATTCAAGAGCAGTGAGTCGGGGTGTGTACGATGATGGCATGGGGGACCCGGGGACCCTCAAGGGTGGATTGAGGGCGCGAGGCTGTAGGTGTACGCTGTGCATGCCTATAGCCTGTCTATAAGAAGGATTCAACTGCCACGGCACCCTGGCGCGACTGATATACTGCTCAACGGCGGTTCTGGTCGCCCCGAGGGTGCTTAAACAAACTATAAATGAGACTCGTAGAAGAAAGAAAGAAAGATATGGTAGGATAAGTTTTAATTTAATTTTAATTTAATGGTCTTTTGGGAACCTATCTCAAATTTTAATATTGGGGCACTTTACACCCCATAAGTGTTTGTGATTGTCCTTGTCTTTATGTCTTAAACGTTTTGTGTAGTTTGTGCTTTTAAATAAAATGTAAGGGCCCTTTACACCCTTACATACGACGATCCAGATGGTGATAGTAGTTTCTTTTAAAGATTGTGACGAGGGCTAATGACCTTAGCAGTCGATGCCCATAAAAATTAAATAAAAAAAATAATAAAAAATATTTAAACTACTACATACACAGAGTTGGGCTAAAGTCTTGAACGTACCTATTATTTCAGGTTCTAGTTAAAAGTATTTGATATGGGGGTTGAAAAGCTCTTCGTTAGAACTATAACACTGATGAACATAATTTTTGTTTCCTCAAATGCAGTACATGATTTTAATCTGTTTTTTGAAGCTGAGAACGAATATGAACTCAGAATCTTTCTATAACCCACCATTTTTGAAAAAAATTTTAATTTTAATTAAGACTTTTTTTGTTTTTCAACGTATAGTTAGCATTTTAAGCTTCTGTATTGTATTTTGTTAGTTCATTTTTTATTGTTTAACTTCGTTAACATGATTTTCAAGTTACAAATAAATAATAGTAGGCAAAGAATTAAATCATATCATAGTCATATATTTTGTACCTATAGTTTGGCGCAAACCTAAGTATCAAGTAGCCGATTGTTATTTTTGTTTAACAAGCGTGTCTGGAATTTCTAAAATATCTAAACATTCTGTATCATATCCTTCATCTGCAATCAGGCCTGTACCTCACAGTGAAATTATTCCAATTCCCGAGCTACCTGTGAATGTATGTTTCGGAAGCAGCGATGAAGTATCAGGCAGTACTGAAGAAGACAACAATGATTTTGATTTTTAATTATCTTCCAATAAGCCACATCTTATATCACAAAGTGAATTAAATGACTTGTTTAGGGATTTAAATTTATCAAAAAATCAAGCTGAACTGTTAGGATCAAGACTGCGAGGCCAAGTAAGAATTTACTTCAAAAAAATACAAAAATTTCGGGCTTTCGAAGCCGACAAAAAGAACTTTCTCAGTACTTTATTGATGAAAATAATTTGATTTATTGCACAAATATTGATAAGCTTATGTTGCACTTATGTTGGAGCTTAGGTTTATGTTCATAAACCTGATAACTGGCGCCTTTTCATAGATTCGTCCAAGTGTATTTTAAAAGTGGTTCTATTACAAAACCGTAACAAATATCCTTCAGTTCCAATCGCTTATGGCATTCATTTGAAAGAGACATACGATATGATGAAAGACGTTCTTAAAAAAATAAATTATAAAAAACATAGCTGGAACATATGTGTGGTGATTTGAAAGTTATACCTAATTTGATAGGCATGCAGTTAGGCTATACTAAATACATGCGTTTTCTTTGCGAGTGGGACATCCGAGCTAGGGATAAACATTATGTTACCAAAGAGTGAAAGAAACGAGACAACTTAATTCGAAATGGAAAAAATATTACTCATGAACCCTTAGTTGAACCTAAAAAAATAGTTTTACCCCCCTCACTATATCAAGCTAGGACTAATGAAAAATTTTGTAAAAGCAATGAAGAAGGATAGTCCCGGATTTTTGTACATCAGATAGAAATTTCCGAATGTAAGTGAAGGAAAAATTAAAGAAGAAATATTTATTGGTCCTCGCATAAGAGAGTTGGGCAAATTTGATTTATTTAACTCGATGTTAGATAATGTAGAAAGTGCAGCTTGGGCTTCATTTGAAGACTTTTGCAAAACTTTTCTCGGCGAACAAAAATCTGACAATTACCACGATATTGTTAATCAACTTCTTACTTCATACAGAGCTAAAGTATGTAATATGTCTTTGAAAATACATTTCCTCCACTCACATTTGGATTTTTTCCAGACAACGTAGGAGACGTAAGTGACGAACACGGTGAACGTTTCCACCAAGACATTTCGGTGATGGGAAGCCGCTATAAAGGGAAATGGAATGCGAACATGTTAGCCGATTGGCTAACATGTTCGAATTAATGTACAACAGTAATCACTGTTGTACATTAATTCGGGATATGGCTGAGACTATTTATAAAAGAAAAGAATCAGCGAAATCATTCTAACACAGGTATGGCCATGCAAAATTATAAATTTTACAGATTTAACTAATTTTACAGATTTCCCTTAATTTTTTTTTTGAAGCGTAATTTATTTATAACTAAGGGTGATAGAAAAATTGTACACAGAGATCTGTAATGTACGCAAAAAGTTAAACCAAGAAATGATCACTTAGAGAAAAATTAAAAAATATTTTTCTTTTGTTTAGCAGTGTACTCAGTATGCGAAAAATGCAAAAAAAATGTAGTATGTTCCCGAAAACAGTAACAGTAAGTAATTTGTTTTTTTAATACAATCATATTAATATTTTTGTAATTTTAAATAGTACTTATTACGATGGGCTTTTTGATTTTATCATCTGGTCCGGTGTTTCTTAAAACCTAAGTAAGACAGAGGTCTGGAACCACTTTTATTCAATTTCTTAGATCAAAAACCATAAGGAAGAACCAAATTTACCCCTCGATTTGTACCCTAAGAATATTAATACGGTTTAATTTCACAGAAGGGACAGAAAGCAGGGCTAAAGGTTTCGTGAGCGAAACTCTCTAACGAACCGTTTTCTTACCGATGTTTATATCAATTATTTTTCTTATTTTTGGCTAAGGGTTCATCTTCTGAGAAATTGTTGTGTAATTTGAAATCACTCTGTATATATACTTATATATATATATATATATATATATATATATATATATATATAGTATTAATATATTAATGAATTAAGTTTTATATATTTTAGAAAATTCAATTTTATAATTTAGCGATGTAGTGGTTGTTTACTTTTTCTAAAATATATAAAACTAAATTCATTAATATATTAATACTAATTCTGTTTTTGATTTGAGAAAGAAACATATAGAACTTATTAATTACTAAATACTAATTCTTATATAACTTATCAAAATAAAATAATTAAAAGATTTCTCAACAATAAAAAAAATCAAATAAAAATAGCTTAATTTTGTTGCTACAGAAACTTTTTTAATAAATTCTCATTTCTGTAATAAGATTTATAGATGTCACATGTATAACTGCTTTTGTCTTTGAAATGAAATTTAAGTTGATTTTACAAAGGGTACCTCCACTTCGATCCTGTTATTATGCCAAAAACACAACACAAACAAGTTAGGCTCTCAAAGACGGATGAGGATTTTTCACGCTTTATGATCTTTTTACGAAGTGCACGCATAGGCTCGTGTTAACTCATCTTTCCGTGTAAGTAGATCGATCACGTTCCCATTTATACACCGATAAGGGGTCGCGTAGATGGATGGGATTTCGTAGATCATTTTAAGCGTGCAATTCGGTAGGGAAAAGAAGAAAGAAAAATGTTATGAAGACGCTCTGCATGACTTTGTATCGCAAGGTACGTATCGCGCCTCGTCCGTCTTATACACTTAGAGTAACACATTTCCCTAAGCAAAGAAATCATAAGTTAAAATTACAATACAGGCTCGCGAGACGGGAGAGCATCGTACAAAAACTTTACACTTTATGGTGGGATACAGTAACACACAAGTAGGAACTCACACTTAGGGGCTCTCCTGTCAAATGAATTAGATACCACGTGTGTATTAGCAGGATGAAGTGGACGTATCCCTCAGAATATTATTAATCTACGCTTTGTTTCAAAAAAAAAAAAAACCAGTAAACAAATATTTAAAGAGAATTAATAGAATTTATCTTCATTTATTCAAATATTTTTAGTATTAAAAACAATTACTTCTGGGAAACCCACGATAGATGTAGGAGTAAATTGTTACAGAAAGAGTAAGATGTGTACCCAGCACATATTACTCTTTCTGTAACAACACACAAACGCCTGCTTCTCACAGCCAAGCTTGAATTTTCGTTAAACGCACTGTACTAATAACTACTGTTTATATATCCGCATTATATATATATATATATAATGTGGATATATAAACAGATATATATGTGGATATATATATATATATATATATATATATATATATATAAATGTCCTACAAAAACTACACGAAAGTGATCGTAGCTAGGTAATGTCGGTAATAAATCTAAATGAATATAATTAAAGTAATGTTAAACGTACCAAATAATAATAAAACTATCGCTTAATAGAGGGTTGGATATCAAAAGTAGATGGAGGGAGATAGAACATTTTAAAACATGGGAAACTGATGGATATTCGAAATTAGTAAACACTAGTTATATACTGAAACAAAATAACCGAATTTCAGTTTGATAATCCGGTTCATTTCTTATCAAAAGTATTCAGATTGGTAGAAAAATATTATCAATGATACATCAAAATTCGATTCGTACGACGTAAGAAATAAATATTTTTTTTTTTTAATTTGGATAAATATTCGTACGAGTATTTAAATGTTGATACCAGTAAGATTTAAGGAATATTTATAGATTTGAAAGAAATCTTATTACAATACGACTTGGCATCTCATTTTATAAGTGCCTCTCCCTTCCCAAGTCTGATTGTTCAAGAAGAAAGAATCGGTAAAACCAAAGTTTGGGGATTTTAAAATTAAGATTGTGACTATTAATAACAGCATAAAAGATGATAATACGATGTACACAGTATGTCTGAAAATTTCCCAAACTAAATTTCTGTAGTCGATACAAGTAGCGCCATCTCTTGAACAACCAAGGTACTATGTAGTACGATGTCTGACGAGTGTATGTACAAAATTTCATCACGTTTCGTCAATTCCAGTTCCAAGGTCACATGAACACAACGTGCCGCGCACGTGTGTTCATGTGACTTTGTGTGAGCTCGCGACATGGAACAGAGAAGCGCGATAAAATTTTCTGTTCGACTTCAAATCTGTTTCGTTGAAACTTATACTATGATACAGCAAGTATTCGGTGATGAAACCGCATCTCGTACTACAACATACACGAGTTGGAAGTGGTTTAAAGACGGTAGAGAGTCGTTGGATAACGACGAACGAAGCGGGTGGTCGTCAACAGCTGTTAACGATGAAAACTTGCGAAAGTGCGCGCGCAACTGGTCAAACCGTGAATTTTTAATTTTATTTGAAAGTAATGAAAGGCCTGATGCGTCGCATTTGTCGAATCTGGCCCGAGTACTGGGATTCAGGCAGTTGGACTCCCTTGCACGACAATGCCTCGGCACACATGGCAACAAATTAACACATTATTACGCCGCAAATCAAATCACCTTTTATCCCACCCACCCTATTTACCCGAGTTGGCTCCAGCTGATTATTTTTTGTTCCCGAAACTCAGGTTGAAGGTGAAAGCCGCTTTTTCGACGACACTCCGGCCATCCGAAGGGCTTGCACCGAACAATTGAAGGCGATCCCACAAAGTGACTTTTCCGGAGCGTTTGACAGGCTCTACCAGCGCTGCAGCGAGTGTATAACTAGAAAAGGTTTCTATTTAGAGGGCTGATGTGAGTAAATTCATTTATCTTTAAATCTGTATTTTTATTTAATTTAGTTCGGGAACTTTTCAGACATACTACTATGTATTATTTATATATTTACAAATTAGTTAAATACAAACCGTTTATAAGGAAGTGAGAAAATATCGTTATAACTAATAAATAAAACTCACCGCTAGTCAAACATCATCATGAGATTCAATTTCTCGCACTTGGCAACTCTGAATCACCCAAAATAATGATTGAAAAATAATGTTTGAAAATTAATGTTTGAAAAATAATGGATTCTAGTTTGCTGCAATGATGACAACACCAGTCTGCCGACCGTACAAGCGACACTTGTTCTATCTAAGTTGTGAAATTACATTAATTTAGTCAGTGCCGACCGTCGCCTCCAATACCGCCACACCCGCGCGAATTAAATATACGGTATGCGCGCGCGCTTTAGTTAGAATTATTGAATTAAATAAAAGAAAAAATATATTTAAATTGATAATATTTTAAAGTGTGTGTGTGTGCGCGCGCGCTCGTATATATATATATATATATGTATGTGTGTGTGTGTGTGTGTGTGTGTGTGTGTGTGTGTGTGTGTGTGTGTGTGTGTGTGTGTGTGTGTGTGTGTGACCGCTAGCAGAACTGTGATCAGCTGTTCTTAACCAGTCGTCATGAGAGAAGCTGCTTGCATGCGATGCGCAAATTATTCTACTTTCTTATTAAAGTCACCGAAAATTCTGAATCGTATATTAGAATAGAAGCGTGAGTATTGTCTGTTTAAATTTCATTAGGGCTTAGTTATTCAATATTAAATTTTTAATAGTTCGGTTGAATCCTCCTCTCATCTATACTTCAAAAAATTATGTCACACTAAATATTAACATTTTAAAATATTTCTAGCGTCTTATCTTATATTTACAAACTACCTTTTCCCATTTCGATTGTTCATTGTTAGTAACAGTATTTTAGTTTTTTCTTTTCTAATTTGCCCCCTCCGAATTTTCTGTTTATCTATTCTACAAAAATATGGTAGTCTTTTATATTCTCATTTTCTCCAAAAATAATAATGTAAACAATTGACTAACTAATACTTGTATCTTGATTTTCTGTTCTATTTTTGAACTGGATAATTTCATCCAAAACAATGGTAATCAACAAATGGGAAAGTAAACTACTTTCTTTTGCAAAGTTTGTAACAAAATTTTCAAAAATTAATATCACTTAAATTACATTAAAATTAATACTAGTAAAAGTAAAGCGTTATAAAAAAAATGTACGAAACACTTTTCGAAGGGAAAAGAGAGGTAAGAAAGCATTTTATATATATATAAAATATATATTTTGCATGAATATTAAAATGCCACAAAGAAAGATTAATTTTATTATTTATATTGCCTTCAAGCAAGCAAGTTTATTGGGTAACGTACATCTGAATACCAAATAATATATCAAGTAAGAATCAGAATCGGTAAAAGTTTCAAATACGTAACGAAAAATTCCTTTCATTCAATGAAACATATTTCCAAACACGAATTTCCAACAACCCCCAAATCTAACATGAAAATCTTTCTCATTCTGTATGTATGTATGTGTTTGTGTCTCTGTTTGTGTGTTCACGCTCCAAGCTTGCACCACATAACCCCAATATATCATTTTTTCCACACAACTGTCACACGTTCTCGCGCATTTTCTTTTTCATATTACACGGTTTTATTGCTTTTACATTTTTTTTTTTTTTTTTTTACTTCAATTCTTACCGAACAACTTGTTACGGTAAAACGAAATTAATATTATTATTATTAAATATATAAATTATAAATGTAAATTTTTTATATAAAAATATGTTACTCGTAATAATATTATTAATTTTTCATATTGTTATGTCATACACAATCGCCTAAATAAATAGTTCTGACATAAGAGGAATATTATTTTTTTCATTCTGTATTCTGTTATACAGATTCACAATAATTGTAAAATCCTATGCTCCGTCATAGAATGAAATAAAATGATTATGAAGTAAATATCACTAATCAATAATATTGAGCCCATCGGGCTGATCTAATGGTTAATTTATCATCGCAAATCATAGTTTAATAGCTGATTTACGAATTCAAAGGTTCCGAGGTTTAAATCTGGTAAACTTTAGTTGATTTTATACGGATTTGAATATTAGACAGTGGATACCGGTGTACTTGGTGGTTGGGGTTCAATTAACTACACATCTCAGAATAATGGTCAACCTGAGTTTGTACAAGAATACATTTCAGTTACATGTCATACATATCATCCTCATCTCATTGTGTCTGTGGTGGGGGCGGGGGGGGGTTTGCTTATTATGCACTAGTTACATAGGAAAATAATAATTTATATTATATATTTATCTAAAAATGTTTTTTCCCAGTATTGTTATTTCGTAAATAAAGTAAAAGAAAGAATTTATTTTATTTTTATAAAATTATTTTTTTTTTAATTATGATTTTTGCTATTTTTACAATAAAAAACATTTTTTTTCTATTGACAGCAGATGTATGATTTTAATCATCTTTATGTTCCAATCAGTTTTTGTTTTCTTCTTTTTTTTAATTACGATATAAATTTTGTATCAAAATACAATCGGCTACAACGGAAATTAAAACATTACCACTCAGAATATTTGTTACCGTTTTAAAAGAAAAAAGAAATATTTTTTCCAATATTTCATTTTGTCAATAATAATAAATACCTAAATCATAAAAAAATATATATATTTACTCTTATCAAATAGAAGTTTAATTTACTTACGTTACGATTAAATTTTAGTGAGTTACTGAATTTTTCTTTTGTGGCTCTCATTTTAATATATAATTAATTAAAATTGAATCCCTTCCCACATTTTGCCAATAAAAGAAAATTTTATTTATTATATATTAAGACAAACAAATATTTTTGTTTTGTAATATGAGAAAATAAATTCGTTTATCCAACTGTTCATTAAAAAAAGTTAATAATCAGAAACATCCACTAAGTAAAAAACTGTTACATATTAAATTTCGTTTTATTTTTTTTTTATTTTTTATTTTTTTTTTTTTATGGAAGGGTAGTCAACAGCTATGATCATTAGCACGATGGAAATTGGTAGCGTATGGAAAGATTCCATGCGTTACCGGGATTCCAACCCGGGACCTCCGTATGAAATACCGAGGCGCTACCCACTCAAACACGGAGGTCGACATTTTATTATACTTTAAATTATTACTTATTTATGTTTAAATAAATCAACTCAAAAATTCAAAGCTCTTAAAAGAAGTTACTTGAAGAATCGATTTCTTTTACAATGCAGACAATCGACCGGTAATGTAATGAAATCAGTTAATCCAGTGGTTTCCAAACTTTTCCGAATCGTGGCGTCCTTTTTCAATTAAAATTTGTCCATGGCGCCCTACCCTTCTTTTTCCTGTTTAGCCTCCGGTAACTACCGTTTAGATAATTCTTCAGAGGATGAATGAGGATGATATATATGAGTGTAAATGAAGTGTAGTCCTGTACATTCTCAGGTCGACCATTCCTGAGATGTGTGGTTAATTGAAACCCAACCACCAAAGAACACCGGTATCCACGATCTAGTATTCAAATCCGTGTAAAAATAACTGGCTTTACTAGGACTTGGACCCTGTAACTCTCGACTTCCAAATCAGCTGATTTGGGAAGACGCGTTAACCACTAGACCAACCCGGTGGGTTATGGCGCCCTACCCTAAGTAAAAGTATGACCACTCGTAAGTAAGACATAAACATAAATAAAATTCGTGTATCTTCATGATTTTTTTACTTTATTAACATTAAATTAATAATTATAAATGTCTTGGTTCAATTAATTATGAAGCTTTTACAAGCTTTTATGAAGCTTTTACAGGGGCGCCGCGAAATATTGATTTCGCGGCGCCCCTGTAAAGAGGCCGCGGCTCCAACGCCGTAGCGTACAGTATGGGAATCAATGAGTTTATCGATAATGGGCAATTTTTTTGATTTTTTTTTTAGAGAAATATACTAAAAAGAACTTTTACGTGACTTATTTTTGGTATAAAACGATCAAAAGATATATTTTTTAAAAATCGTCTTAGTTTTTTTAAATAATTTCAAATTTTAATATTTTTTTTTACTTTTTTTTATTATTTCAGGCAAAAATAAATGACAGAATGTATAAACAATTTTTTTTTTGTTTCCAATAGTACTTCTCTATTTTATCATAATTTAAGACCCAGTTTACGAAATCTACTAAGAAGGCATTCAACGTTTTTTTTTTTTTTTTTTTTTTTTTTTTTTTGATAAAGGGATACCCTTCCTTACGTTAACATCCGTTTTTTAAATGAAAAGTAGTATAATATGATAGACGCGCATATTTATTTAAAAAATTATCAATTATGTAATTTAAATTATTTTATTTCACTTGTAAATTCTATGAGTATTTAAGGAAATATTTTTCTTCAGGAACTGCAACTGTATTGTTTATTCCGTAATTTACATGTTAACCAATATGAGAACTAAAAGACAGACCCTTTAAAATTTATTTTTTTGCTTATAAAATATGGCAGTTTTTTTCAAAATCATTAGCAATGTTGGACAAAATTATTCCAAAAATTAAAAAAAAACTTTTTATAACATTTACATTCTAAAACAGCTCCAATCGGTTGCATCCACATTTCTATGAAATTAAATATCTTTGAATTAATGCATAATTCGTTGAAAAAGAGTGATCTTTTTGTTAAAGACATTAATGATAATAATTATAATAGCAAAACTCCTTTCTACAATCTTAAATATAACCTAATATGAATATTGATAAGCAAAAGTATATATGCTTTGCCATTGCTAGATTTGAGTATGTATATATATACATATACTAGCTGTACCCGCCACGCTTCGCTGTGGCACATTCTGGTTGCATGAATGAGAAATGAGAAACAAAACAAAGCATACGTTTCATAGAAGTTTAATTTTGCAATACTTGTGGATATACAATATTTTTTGTTTTTCCACTGTCTGCGTAGATATAAAGGATATCTGGTTTGCCGACTCGGGAACACGCAACATACAGTTGTCCATGTGAGAAGCAATCCCCATCTAAATCTAAACCACACAATTCTAAAGATTGACCTTGAGCTTTATTGATTGTGATTGCAAATGCCAATCGAATTGGGAATTGCAATCTTTTAAATTGAAATGGTGTATCGGTCGGGATCATGGGTATTCGAGGAATGAGGACATCTTCACCTTTGAAAGGCCCCGTTAAAATCGTTGCTTCCACTACGTCATTCATCAATTTTTTAACTGCAAGTCGCGTGCCGTTGCAGAGTTTTGGCTGATTAATATTCCGCAACAGGATAATTGGCACACCTATTTTCAATTTTAATATGTGTGGTGGCATCCCTGGCAGATCAAGTGAGTTTAAAAATTCCGTTGGATAATTAATTACTTCATCTGCTTCCACAACGGTGTCTATCGACTTATATGTAATTTCCTCGCTTTGAATGCTGGATTGAATAACATTATTGATAGACATCTTTATTCTTTGCGGCAAGGATAGCTCGTTCACTGAGCCAATCGTGATTTCTATGATTAATTTGAATATCAGGAAATACTTTTTCGATCAGTTCTTCTTTGGATGTTACTAAATTACAAAAATTATCAGGAAATGATATTCGTCTAGACGTCTCATTGACTGGCAGCTGTCCGTTTCCAATGTCCAGTAACTGTCATGAGAATACCTCAGCTGATGGATCATTCTGCAACTGGACACGCATATTCGTAGGCAACTGCAATGTACGTACGTGTCGCCACAGTGTTGATTATTTACTGTAAGTCATCCTTCTTGGTGGCTTTTCTTTTTGTTTTTGTTTTTTTTTTTTTTTAATAAAATACAGATGTTTGAGCTGTTAAATATAATTCAAAGAAATTTTTTACTTAATCAGTTGTGATTTTGTTTATATTGGCAACGGCATTGGGCTCTTTGTGATTGGTCGTTGTGTTTGACAGCGGCCATCTTGCATTGATCTGATTGGTTTTCCTTTTGATTACATTTCCAAATTAAAAATGTACAAATTAAAAATAGATAGATAGATTTATTAAAAATAGATGAAAACAATCTTTGATGCGGGTTATATATCGTGCTAAAATTTGAGCTCAATCGGTGCAGAAAATTTTGAGTTTTTGAAGCGTACACAAACGAACTTAACATTTTTATATATATAGATATATATTAAATGAACACAAATGAAATTTTTATAAAATCTTAAGAAACTGAACATTATGGAACTTCAAAAAATTCAACCTTTCCCTTTTTCCCTTCTTTCCTTTTTCGCATCTCCTCTTTTTCCCTTTTTCCATTTTTCGCAAAAAATATTTCTTTTAACATAACTAATATATATTCTGAATTAGAACCAAATCGGACCATAAATGCAATTTTTCAAAATATTTCAACCCAAGCACCATCTTGCGGGTCTATTTTTTGCAGAGGTGTTTCTTTCCATGTCGTAAATAACAATATTCTGAATATGAGCCCAATCGGACCATAAATACAATTTTTTGAAATATCTCGACCCCGGCGCCACCTAGCGGGTCCATTTTTTGCAAAAATATTTATTTTCACGTAACTATTATATATTCTGAATATGAGCCAGATCAGACCATAAATAAAATTTTTCGAAATATCTCGACCTCAGCACCATCTAGCGGGTCCAAACTAATTCAGAAACCTTTTCGGGCTTATGCACAATTCACCAAAGTTCCATCGCAATCGGATAAATAGTATAGGAACGCATACGGGATAAACAAACAATAATACAAACATTCATTAATATATATATATATATATATATAAGTTACATGAAATAAATTGTTTTATTTATCAGTAGTGAATAATGTTAGATTTCACTGGTACGGATGAGTATCAGCTGGATTTCTTTGGGTTTGGTATGTTGATATGCAACAATATATTTGGCACAATGAAGAAGGCAACAGAAAACAACTTCATTCCTCACTTTCCTTAGTAAATCTGGCATAGGGTGCTCATTATTCTTGAGGATGACATGGTCATTTAAGGGAATTACTTATTACTTATGTCAAGTCGCCTACAACTACAACGGTTTTAGCACTAAAAAATAAATTCTATAACGTCAGTTGTATGCTGCTTTTGACTAATAGCACTCAAAAACCGTTTTATTGTTTTAGATTAAACATAAACAGGTTAAATTAAAAGACAAAGAAAAATCGTTCGTATTTTTCCTTAAATTCTTTTCTGTCAATTATTTTCTTAGATTGTTGACTGTCAGTTGATGCATGCGTAATTCTCTACGTCATTTTCTCAATTTTCGACAACTTTCAATATATCATTTATGAGTTGCTCAATTGAAGAGAACACAGCAAACGCTAGGAAAAAAGTTAACTTCTAGTATTATAGAGTAGGAAGGGAAACCCACCGGGTTAATCTAGTGGTGAACACATCTTCCCAAATCAGCTGATTTGGAATTCGAGAGTTCCAGCGTTCAAGTCCTAGTAAAGGCAGTTACTTTTATACGGATTTGAATACTAGATCGTGGGTACCAGTGTTCTTTAGTGGTTGGGTTTCAATTAACCACACATCTCAGGAATGGTCGAATTGAGACTGTACAAGACTACACTTAATTTGCACTATACATATCATCCTCTGAAATAATACCTGAACGGTAATTCCCGGAGGCTAAAACAGGAAAAAGAAAGAAAGAATAGGAAGGGAACAAAGCGAGAATTAACAGGGTTATGTTATGTTGATAGTATTTCTTCAAAACGGAAAAGTGGTGTGGATAAACAGACGAAACAATTCAATCCCGATCGGCATTGTTTCTTTTATAACGAATACTTTATTATCATTGTATAAACATCATTCCCCTCCCCACTCTTGTACAATTACAACATGCGCCAGAATTTAATAAAGCATCGATGTGGTTTTTTTTTTAATACATAACGTAAATGAGCTTGAACCTTGTCCGTGAGAAATAGAAAATTGAATTTGGAGCTCACGAAAATGCCGTGCTTGATCGGAATGAAAGACCGTGGCCATACCACTCTGCCACGAAGATCGGCATATTAGCTGTAAGTTTATTGTAAGACTTTTTATAAATAATAATGTTTAATGAAATACCCTCATAAGACTTCCTGATAATTCTTCATTTTAACCATACCTTTACGTCTTGTGTAAGGTAGACCCTAAGCTCGAGTAGGGAAAACATTTTATGGTAGAGATATTTTTAATGTTTTACTTTCTTTACGCCAAACGCCATAAACCGTTGGTTAACTTATAGTACCATGTGTTTAAGATTTTCTTACTGTAGCTGTTGAAGTAGTATTGTAGTGAATATAACTGATGCATATTGTGATAAAATTTTAATAAAAGTATCAACAATAATAATAATAATTTTTATTTTTTTTATTTATGTTTATTGTTGAGTTGTGTATTACAATCATGATAAAATTTCCTCTAAGCTACAATAAGTTTTTTTGAGGAATTACATTCAAAACTATTATTCTATTTAATCTATAATATTAATTAAAATATAGTATTTTATAATATACAATAATATATTAAGTCTTTTTACTTATTTTCTGATTGGAATAAAATTTCTCTTGTTATAACAATATACTGTGGACCCGACGGTTAAAAAAAAAAAGAAAAGTCTTTACATACAAACTTGTTTCAATTTTAATGTCTGAAATGAACATGAATATATGCTAATTTTGCATACAAATCAAAATTCTTTATTCTGACAGATAGAACAAAATTTTAGTGAAAGATTAGGCTAAGAAAGTGATATCTCAATTCAGTTTTCAATCTAGAAAAGTCATTTATAGTTCTCAAATTAATCGGCAGTTCATTAAGATAAGAAGGAACAAAAAACTTGGCTGCTAACTTCCCATAACTCGTGAAATATCGCGGTACATTAAAAGATATAGTCGTTTCTCTTAATTCATAATTCGTTATTTTATATTTTTTTATAGATGCCAACAAAAACGTTCTTCAAAAGTGCAATATACATCAACCAATTATGTAACTTCATAACACCCATACTAAACCATATCAGTATGTACAAATAAAACTTTAAAAATTCTAAATAAAATATTTTTGACCGGATTCAAAATATAATGTGGTGCAAAACTATAAGACGTAAGACCATATCTAATAATTGATTCAACTAATGCAATGAGTCTACCGGGTGATCGAGTTCGGGACCCAGCCAGACCGAGTTAGTTTTTTACCCTTTAAATATTACTAATTTATTTAATTCTACCGCTCACCTGTGACGTCAAAACATAGCAGATGATTACAACAGCATTTTTTAGAGTAGGGGTGCGATTTTGCATTGTTTATTAACGTGCCTAAGAAAAATATGACCTCTTGAGCTTTTAAGTTGAAAATTTAATGGCATCAATGCCCCTTACATAGAAGTAATCTGACCAAGTTTGGTTAAAATCCAGTAGTTCGGAAGATATATGGTAATTTAAAGGCCAACAACGAACAACACATGTACACACGAACGCCTAACATCTGAAAAATTTCCATCCGGTTTTTTGGGTTCTTTAGGTGTCAAAACGTAAAGATCCGGTGAAAGCCGCATATGCCCAAATTGGACCGATTACAATACTTTCCTTTCTATAGCTCTGCTATAACGCTGTCTAGATGAGAAGGTAATAAGGTTAAACAAAAACAAGAAAATGTCTTGGATTAAATAATTAAAAGATGAATTAAAATTAAAGGAAATATTCTATATTTGATTCATAACATTTAATATAAGATTATTTTGTAAGACACCTGAAATATATTTTTTAATATTTACATGTTTATAGGAAATTAAAATGAATATATTCAATGGAGCGATATATATAAAGATGAAACCAAAATCATTATTACAGTTGTTTTTTTTTTCACTGAACATGAATAATGATAATTATATACACACATAAATATAGTTAACATAGTCGATTTTATTTCCACATTATAAATCGTTCGACATAAAAAATCTTCGACTTTTTTGGGAAATAAAAGAAAAAATTTATATCCTGTAGGAATAAACGTAGATGCGCCTTTTACATTTAAATGGGATTAAATTTAGAATTGTAACTATATATTGTAATCCAAGCTTAATGAAAACCGATCCTAGAATAAAGTACCAGTAATTAGTAAATAAATCATACTCTGCCAGCATAATCAAAGTTCCAATTATTCTTACAAAATTTTCTAAAAGGTCTGACTATTTGTTTAGTTCGATGCGTATACTAAATAATGGATAATTTTCGTTTACGTATATATGATACAAATCATTGAAACCGGAATTTCGCTTCATAATATATTTTTTTTATTTTTCAGTTTTTTTTTAGAGTAAAATAAACGAAGAGTCCTCGGGGAACAATAGCCAGTAGTCTACGTGTACGGACGCCCATAGGAGAAAAGGGATACGCGGTGTGAGCGGGAACATGCTCTAACAAAGTGTACCGCCGTTAGTTGGCCCGACTATAAATCAAAACGGTGCCACTTAGCGCGTCCTTCCACCCTCGCTCGTCGTTCTTTATCAACCCCTTTCCTTCATGCGACACCCTCTTCCTCCAGCGCTAGTGCATAACCTTTTCCTTTTCTTGCACATCCAAATCTCAACAATCGCGGACCGTTCTCCGTCCTCTCCTTATTGTGTAGTACGCCCCCGTTTTCGTTTTGCTTTCTGTTTCTGAATTATTCCCACACAAGTTAACCGCTGCCTTTTGTATCGTCGACAATAGAAGAATGATTTGTATAAATTCATTTATGAAGAAATATTAACTGTACTGCTACGATTCGGCGGCTCTTTGTAAAGTTTTCAGTTCTACTATTCCGTTAATATAAAATAAAAATATCGGTTCTTACTCATAAACTATTGGAATCTAGTCACTGGAATGGGCTTTGTTAAAAATCAACCGACAGTGGCTTTATTTTTTATATTTTATAGCTACAATAAAAATATTATAGAGTAAATCTTATAAATATAAAAAAATGCGTTTTTGAGATTTTATCGTAATTTTTTAAAAATACTTTCAATGTTGACTTTGTATTAGTGTATTTTTCACACGCGCCTACGCAGTGAGTCACACTGATGAGCGAGCTTAAACTTGATGCTTGTGTGTAGGTTCTACTCGAACATAGTCTCGAGTAGATCGAGTAATCGTCCCGTATCGGGTCCATTAGACCCGATACGGGTGTAATCGAACTAATGTAGTGCATCGTACTCTCAAAATCAGTGCGTTTCTGACTGCGAAATAGTGAGGTCGTCGGAAACGAAAAGTCGGCTTTCTTGCAGAAAACTGCGCAACAGCTTTTTTTTTATGGACTATTCCAAATCTCTCAGTTTCCCCACCTCTTCACTGAATATCCTTAATACCTTTATCCCCTTCAGTTTAAATTTTTTGAAATATCTACCTTCACTTATTCTAATCAAATTGTTTATTTTCTCTATACTGTTTCACTGATGGAGAAAACTTCCTAAAAAAAGATTCTTACGTCAGTATTCCTGGGTCAATGCTTTCTGATTTATCCACTGCCTGTAAGGAATTCAAATTCATTTCCTCGTCTTTATTTTACCGTACTCTTTTCAAGCCTCATTACCATAAAATGATTGGTTTCGCTATTATTTTACTCCTTATCGTTTTTTTTTCTTTAGTTGAGGATCGATTGCTAGTTTCTTAACTGGACAATGGAATTTATTTACAGATATATCTATTTTGATGATGAGATAATTTATGAGACATTGCAACCCACTATTGGTTCTAAAATCTTATCTATTACGAATTAATAATGTGGGTTGTAATCACATCACCTCCGAATTTAATAAAGTTTGAAATATTCGTGTTTTAAAGTAAAAATATATTAGTAATAATCTAACCAACCGGGTTGGTCTAGTGGTGAAAGCGTCTTCCCAAATCAGCTGATTTGTAAGTCGAAAGTTCCAGCGTTCAACTCCAAGTAAAGTCAGTTATTTTTACACATATTTGAATACTAGATCCTGGACACCGGTGTTCTTTGGTGGTTGGGTTTCAATTAACCACACATCTCAGGTATGGTCGAACTGAGAATGTACAAGACTACACTTCATTCTCACTCATACATTTCATCCTCTGAAGTATTATCTGAACGGTAATTACCGGAAACTAAACAGGAAAAAGAAAGAAAAAAGATAAATAATAATCTAATTAGTCGTCGTGAAAGCATTACTTCCAAGAAATACAGTTCTGAATTTACTTATTAAGAATGAATTTATTCAGAATTGAACTTCATCTCCAATTTTGAATTAACTTAAAATATACTTTAATATAATTATTTAAACTTGACATGAATTGATTTTAAATAAATTTGAAGATATCAAAATTCAATGTTTCATTATTTTTTAGCAATCAAATAAAAGTTGTGTAGACAATCATGCTGTGATCTTATAGAAGTCCGAGCGTATTTTCCAGTATTTTTATTAATAATAATTTTCATCCTAGTAACTGAATTATGTATCTCAATAAATTATGTGAATTTCCAAGCATAATATTTTAGGTAACATAAATTTATTAATTATTTGCATTTAAGTACCACATAGATTTGATATGAGCACAGGTCGCTCCTATGTATTTTCTTTTTCTCTTCATCACTTAACCAAATATTCGACAGTATATCAGCATGCCAATCCCATCAGAAAACAGCTGATATTCATACCTATAAGCGACATCTTTGCTCTGGTTTACCACACTAACTGAATGTATAATGAACACTATTACTGTTAGAGAAAGGAAATGTTATGGTTCGTCTTGTATCTCTCTGCTCTGGTTTACGACAGGAACTGAATGTTTAACGAACATTATTACTCAGAGAAAAAAACCTTATGGTGCGTCTTGTAACTCAAACTTTACATGTATCACATCCATAAAAAATCTGATGTGGACACATGACTTGCTTGTACGCCTATTTTTTTTTTTTTTTAACTGAATTTTTACGGGCATCGACTGCTAAGGTCATTAGCCCTCGTCACATTCTTTAAAAGAAATTATTATCTCCATCAGGATCGTCATATGTAAGGGTGTAAAGGGCCCTTACATTTTATTTAAAAACACAAACTTCACAATAAACATTAAAACATGAAAGACAAGGACAATCACAAACACTTACGGGGTGTAAAGGGCCCCAATATTAAAATTTGAGATAGGTTCTCAAAAGACCATGAACTTAAAATTAAAATTAAACTAATCAATACCATATCTTTCTTTCTTCTACGAAGTCTCATTTATAGTTTACTTAAGCACCCTCGGGGCGACCAGAACCGCCGTTGAGCAGTATATCAGTCGTGCCAGGGTGCCGTGGCAGTTGAATCCTTCTTATATCAGGCCATAGGCATGCACGGCGTACACCCATAGCCTCGCGCCCTCAATCCACTCTTGAGGGTCCCCCATGCCATCATCGGACACACCCCGACTCACTGCTCTTGAATGCAGGTGAGCCAAAATGGCCTAGGCAAGAGGGCTACCTCCCGTCACTATACGTGCCACGCTTCGAGACTCCCTTATATGTATATATAAAACTACCGCTTAGAGTATCTTTTATCACAGCTTTAAACTTCCATTTTATAGACTTTTAAGAAGTCCACTGGCGTGTAAAAATGCAACTATATTTTCTTCATTTCCATTATCCAGATCAGCACTAATATTATTTGTAAGACGGAACCTCTTTCTGAGGTCCTCATATATGGTACACTCTTCTATTAGATGCTTGATTGTCAGTGTTTTATTACAAACACCGCACATTGGTCTCACTTCGCCGGTTAACAAATATAAATTTGTCAATCGCGTGTGACCGATTCTAAGTCTGGTCACCGCTACTTGTTCACGGCGAGTCAACTTATAGTCGCTTTTCCATTTATAAGAAGATTTTACTGTGTTTAATTTTGTATTTAATCTCCTCCATTCAGCATTCCACTTGTTTTTTACTATGTTTGTTAGACGGTTTTTAACATCTGCCACTCTTACAGGAAATGCATCCAAATCATCGCAGACTGTTGCCTTTCTGGCAGCTTCGTCTGCGATTTCATTACCTGTAATACCAGCATGCCCCGGAGTCCATACAAATACGCATCGCTGTCCTCGTTGTTTTAGTACGTATAAAATGGACCGGATGTTTGCAATTAGGTCATCCTTAATGTTCTTGTTCCGAATTGCGACGAGTGCACTTAATGAATCGGAACATATTAGCACTCTCTCTTCTCAATAGTGTTCAGTGTAGCGAAGAGCTTGCTGAATTGCAGTGAGTTCTGCCGTGTAGACACTGGCCACATCTGGCAGTCTCCAAAAGTGGGCTTCTTCATTTACATATATCGAGCATCCAACACCATGTTCGGTTTTAGAACCGTCAGTATAAATTCTAATATGTTCTTCGTAATTACTGACGGTTGCCAAAAATTCCTGCTGGATGATCACTGCTGGTTTCTTTTTTATTTCTCCTTGAGAGAGATCCAAACTTACATTTACCGCTGGCAAGAGCCATGGCGGTATTTCTCTAGTAGAAATTGCTAGAGTCTCTGGTATAGCAATTTCATATTTTCTTCTTAATTCGTGGTACCTAATTCCGGCTGGTCTGGAATAGGTAGCACGACGTTCGTATAATGCAGCCATGGGATGATTCGTAAACAATTTATTATTTATATGAGCAGGGAAAGCCCATATATTTGCTGCATATCTTAACAAGAGGATCTCTCTTCTATAATGTAGTGGCATTATTCCGGCTTCAGACATCAGACTAGCCGCCGGACTTGTGCGGAAAGCATCTGTTGCGTATCTTATTCCGCTATTATGAACTACGTCTAACTTTCTTAAGTGCGACTTTCTAGCGGATGAATATACGATACATCCGTAGTCTAGTTTAGATTGAACCAATGCTTTATACAATCTCAATAATGTCTCTTTTTCTGAGCCCCAATTTAAGTTCGATAAACATTTTATAATGTTTAGGGCTCTTTTGCATCTATCACTCAAGTCCTGTATATGTAATCCCCATGTAAGGGATTTATCCAATACTAGTCCTAAATACCTTACGCTGTCTTTATATTGTATTGGATTATCGTCACTTGTCAAAGCAGGACTTTGATGAGGAATTCTCTTCCTACAAAAGTGTACACAGCACGTTTTTTTCTGGTGAGAATTGGAATCCTGTATTCCTTGCAACTTCATTTAGAGCATTGATCGCTCGTTGCAATTTGTACCTCACCATAGCAGTCTTGTTGCTGGCATATATGATTGCCAGATCATCAACATAGACGCTTTTGCTGATTTCTACTGGAATGGCTAATATCAATTTATTAATGGCAATGGTAAACAAGGTACCGCTCAACGGCGAACCTTGCGGTATGCAATTTTCCAATATTCTTTCACATGAATATTCATTTTTGACGCGTACTTGGAAGGTACGGTCATTCATGTAGTTGCTGAGCAGTATAGGCAGATTGCCACGAATGCCCCATTCATGTAACTGGAGCATTATACCATGACGCCAGGTCATATCGAAAGCCTTCTGAAGATCAAAGAAGACTCCGACACAATGTTTCCTTGTAATAAAGCTGTTATATATAATGTCCTCTAAGCTGATCATTTGATCAGTGGTAGAATGGTATTGTCGAAAACCTGCTTGATATGGTGATATCAGGTTTTCTTTTTCCAAAACCCAGACGAGTCGATTATTAATCATTTTTTCCAATATTTTCCCCATAGCACACGTCAATGAAATAGGACGGTAGCTATTGGGGTCTGTTAAATTTTTTTTTTCTTTGGTACTGGAACAACATGAGCTTTTTTCCACTGCTGCGGGTACGTTCCATCCCGCCATATTTTATTATAAAGTTCTAATAATCTACACTTTGCAGTGGTATTCAGCTGCCTGATCATATTATAGTGGATTTCATCCGGACCAGCAGCTGTGTTACCTGATTTTTCCAACGCTTTCGCGAATTCTTCCATTTTAAATGGTACATTATATGAGTAATTATACTCAGTTCCAAAATTTAGTAGACCTTCGTGTTCTTCTTTTTTGGTTCGAAAACGTTCCTCGTAGTTGGCCGTTTTGCTGGCCTTTTCGAAATGATTGGATAACAGCTCTGCAATTTCATATGGAGTATCTTTTATTTCATCTTCATCTTGAAGGCTAGTTATGGGAGCAAAATCATTACGCCCACAAATCGCCTTCACTTTCCTCCAAACATCTGATGCAGTAGTAGTTTTGTTGATGGATGACACGTATTGCTGCCAGGATCGTTTTTTCGAATCTATCATAAGACGTTTTGCATACGCCCTGTATTTCTTAAAGGCAACAAGATTTTCTATACTAGGACGCTTCTTAAAGGCATTATACGCCCTTTTCTTTCTTTTTATAGCTTCACTTATTTCATCGTTCCACCATGGAACGGGTTTCTTTGTAAGTTTCCCAGATGTTTTGGGAATATATCTCGATGCCGACTCAATTATTGCATTTGTTATGGCGTCGACATCGTCTCCGATAACTCCAGTTGTTTCCGGGAGCATCGTTCTAGCTGTGAAGCTCGTCCAGTCTGCCTTTTCAAATAACCATCTTTTAGGGATGGGATATATTGTTCTTGTAACATCAGTTACAATTTGCACCGGGAAATGATCGCTTCCATGCAGATCGTCTACAACATGGAAGCTGTACCTCGGTGCTATCGATCCGCTTATAAGTGCAAGATCTATACAGGACGTCGATCCATCTCTGGCATTGAAAAAGGTTCCTGATCCGTCGTTTAAAATAATAAGTTCTGAATTCATCAGGAACCTTTCCAGTTCTCTTCCACGGGGATCTACTCGATCCGATCCCCAGAGAGAATTATGAGCGTTAAAGTCACCCACCAGTAAAACAGGTGGGGGAAGCTCGGAAATTAGTCTTTCTATGTCATCCTTATTCCAATCGTAATTCGGTAAGTATATGCTGCACACAGTGATCTTAAGCGGTCGCTTCATTCTAACGGCGACCGCTTGTAGGTTGGTGTTTAGAACAACCGCTTCGGTGGTAGCTCTAGTCGATGTTAATATAGCTACTCCACCTCTAACTCTTATATTTGGCGGTTGATCTCGCCGAAATATATTGAATCCTTTTAATTTAAAATTTTCATTTCGGCGGAAATGTGTTTCTTGCAGACATATACAGATCGGGTCTACATCATGTACCAAGCGTTGGAGCTCATGGATGTTTGAAAAACATCCATTGATGTTCCACTGTACTATCGACTCACTAATTTTTAATTAAATTATTGTCTGGGTTTTCCTTTCGGCCATCCTTTTTTCCGCTTCTTCTCCATGTTGCGAACAGCAGCATGTTCGCAGAGAAGGTCGTCGCCTGTAAGGCTTCCGGTCTCCGTGTCGGAGACCACCGAAGCCGCCGACGACGACGGACATGGATCGGCGCCGGTTTCAGGCGCCGATTAAGAGGCGGCAACCTGGCCACTCCCCGACACGGGGATAGCACCGGCAACCGCCTGAGGGAGGGGGGACACTCGCCCCCCCTGTGTGATTTTTTGTGGCCTCTGAGGCTTAGAGGCCACTTCAGTTGCAGGAGGCTTTGGAGCCTCCATAACAGTCTCTGTAGGTATTGTTTTCTTTACATCAAGAATCTCACTAAGACGGACTTGGTATTCTGCTTTGGGGTCCGTTTTCCTCAGCGCGAGAGCAGCTTTCGCTGTTTTATCTTCGGGAGGAGGCTGTACTAATATCTTTGGCTTTATTGTATCTTTAATGTTGAAAGATTTCATTTTGTTGTCAATAATTCTTTCAATCATGTTAGCCAAGTTCGGAGCAAGTTTACTGATGAGCTGACTTTCATCTACAGCAATTGGAGCAGGAGCAGGAACAGTAGCCGCAGCCTGAGCATAAGATGTTGTTGCTCTGGGTTTGCGGGCGTTAACAATCTTTTTAGCTTCGATGTAGCTGACTTTCTGCAGAGTTTTAACTTCCTGCACAGCTACTTCTTCTTTGTAGACAGGACAATTCCTGGATCTACATGAATGCTGTCCCTTGCAATTGATGCATGTAGGGGGCTCTTTACACGGCTCTCCCTCATGCACCTCTTCGCCGCACACGCATATTTGCGTTCTCTCACATTTGATGGCGGTGTGGCCAAAACGTTGGCACTTGAAGCATCGCATTGGCTGCGGGATAAATGCCCGCACATCCAATCGATGTATCCCCGCTCTAATCTTCTCCGGCAAGGTAGGCCGGTTAAATGTGAGAACATGAGAGGCTGAAGGTAGGACTTCGCCATTCCTCCTCATGTTCAATCGGCGACACTCAATTACTCCCTGTGATGACAACTCCTCAACAATTTCTTGCTCTGTGCAATTTAGAAGATCCCGACAGACGACCACACCTCTTGAGGTGTTGAGCGTACTGTGGGGATCGACATGTACAGCCAGTTCTCCAATCTTTTTAAGCCCCAAAATCTTTTGAGACTGGACTTCATTTACAGTCTCAACATGAAGTCCCATGAAGGTCTTCCTTATTTCTTTTACAGGTCCACCAGCGCATTTGGTTATCTCCCGAGCGATGAGAAAAAGACTCACCTTCGAAAAATTTCCATCCTCCTTGGTAACAACCAAATATTTAGGTTTCGGTGTATTATTACTCTTGAAAAAAGCTTTTTGTAAGCTTTTTCTAGCCTCAAACTCTATTCTTTTCGTTTCTGCACTTTTTCTCCGTTTTGCCTCAGGCGAAACGGCTGGTTCTAAACGAGGGTGTTTACGTGCACCCTCTGCCACGTTTAATTGTTCAACTTGCATGAACAATAAATCCCTTCTGTAGTAAGGCTAGCCGCCGGGGTACACCCCCACTCCAGGGCTACCAACCCTGGAGGTCCGTTCCGGTACTCCGGTAGAACCGGCATATGTCCTGGCAGAGAGCGGATGCGCAGTCTCTGCACTGACTCCAGCCCCTTACACACCGAGGCTTTCAGGGCTCCCATGCTCCGAACAACATGGGCACCTTAACTACATGCTTGCCATCGCGGGGGGCATGTGGACAACAAAAGGTCTCCGTTACACCTGCAAATAACTTCGACCGTAGCCGCCACATCGCCAGCTCTAAGTTTGGTATATGTCCACTTCCTAATCCATAAATTGTTCATATCCTGCAGGTGGCCAAAAAATCCAATCCATGAGGGGACCTGAAGGTGGAAACAGGTCAAAAGAAAGCATATCCGAGGAATTTACTCGGAGCCTATTAAATTGTACGCCTATGTACGCCTATTAAATTATATATACACATCTTTTGCTGCATTTTATTTAAACTTATTTCATTTGAAAGTGAGATACGATCCTCCAATTCTTTAATAAAGTGGACAGTTACACAATTGTAGTATTGTAGACGCCATATTGAATCACTTTTTTGTGGTTTTCGTATCAGCATTTTGTATTATTTTTTATATTAATTTTGTTTCACGCCGCTCAAGTAATTATGTGGTGTAAGTGAGAACGGGTCGGATCCGTAACCATGGACACATCGGTTCGAATCCGACTTCATATACGTATATTTTTGTTAACTTTATTAGTAATTTAAATATATTGATTTATTAATAATTATTAACTTCTGAAAAATTTTTTGAATTTAAATGAAAAAATAAGTGCATAAAAAATAAAATAAGTGGGTAAAAAGTTTATTTCGCTAATAACTTCTGATTTTTTTCTTTTTTTGTTATTGAATTATTTATTGTAAAACATTTATTTACAATAAAAAAAATATATGTATATAAAGTCGGATTCGAACCGATGTGTCCATGGTTACGGATCCCACCCGTTCTCACTTGCACTACATAATTTACTTGAGCGGCGTGAAAAAAAATTAATATAAAAACTAATACAAAATGCTGATACGGACACCACAAAAAAGGTGATTCAATGTGCCGTCCCTTGTAAGATCCAAATATTTCATTAATTAAAATTTCATTTGGCTATAACTCTGGAACCAATGAAAATAAGTACCATCTATGATATATCGTTGAAAAGCTCTCAGTGAGAGCTTGTTACTGCAGTTAAGAAAAAGTCCAAAATCCAAATTTTTTGAATTATGTTTTTTGGATACTTTTGGTTCAGTCGATTGCAATGAAAAGGGGAGTTGCACAACTAGATGTTACAACAGTCCTAAATCCAAAATTTTAACATCCTACGGCTAATCGATTTTCGGTTTTGCGAGATATATTAGTACGCACGTACAGACGTCATGCCGAAACTAGTCAAAGTGGATTCAGTGATGGTCAAAATGGATATTTCGTTGAAATCTGTTAACCGAGATCTTTTGCAATTGCAATACTTCCATTACTTCGTACAAGAAAGTAAAAAAAAATGTGATAGATTTTGTAAATCAACAAATTAATTTTCTACTTTCTTTGGTGAAATAATGTGGTTATATACAATCCTTCAATCAACCCAGCAAAATTAGGGATAAATTAGTAAAAATGGAATAATATATATATATATATATATATATAGTGTGTGTGTCTACAGTGCTTAAAATAAATATATACGTTATACTCGGAATAACGTATTTTTACGAAATGTTTGAAATCACCTTTCATTGAATCGCAATTCGTTGGCCCATTATCTCAACCTACGTCTTTCTATTATTCCGTGTATCACATAACACCAGTTGAACAAATTTTAATAAAACGTATAGATGAAGATCCCATCTTAATACCCATAAAAATCAAAATTACATTTTAAATTGAAATACTACATTTAATGGGATCTACGATTTGACAACAAAAAAAATATTAAAAAATTACTTCTCCATAAGTTAAATGTTTTACTTATCCTTTGAATAGTTAAATCAATGACAAATTGTAGTACATAATAAGTATGATTAATGTCATGACAGTATTCAGAATTACACGTCGTATGGTGTAACCTTGTAGAATTAAAAAAAAAAAAGAAGAAATCCGCATAACAAATTAAATAAACCATTTATGTTTTATATTGTTTGTATCATCCTGCTGAGCGTAGCTTACTAATATTATTAATCTCTTTAAGTCCTTCCCATCCTTTTTTTTTGTCATTTTAAATTATAACAGTCGTAATAAATGGTTCTAACCTAAACATTCTAGTCGGATAATTTCATTAAAATTTATTCGTAATCCTCTCGATTTTTATTTGAACAAAGATAAAACCTCTTAACAGTTCACATAAACACAAAAGCACACCTAGGCGTACAAGATCATCTGTGTTGGCAAGCTCTGTACTTATAATTTTTACGGTTATTTTTTACAATCCCCAGGATAAATAATATAAGCCAAACCATCTCTTTTAACCAGCCCGGAGTTTTATTACAATAAAGATATTCCTCAGTTGCTCACAAATTTAGCCGTTTTAAATTATTCCCACTTTTCTTTTACAATGCTTCACTTCCATTTCCTTTTTACATATCTTTCACTCTTTCTCCAATTACAAATGTTCTAAATAAGATATATATATATAAATATATAATTTATTTATTTTCTTTATATATTTGTGTATATATATATATATATATATATATATATATATATATATATATATATATATATATATATATATACAAATAATGAAACGACATATTTTATTTTAAAATAATACTTTTATTAATTTCTCGAGTTAACCAATCAACTATACAAACTTATAAATTAAATACACAACGTTTCACTTAAAATTTTCTAAGCATCCTCAGGCCACATTACTAATTCATACACAAATCATACAAAATTCTCTTGCATGCTAAGAAATTAACTGGTCTACCCATCCTAGATAACAATATTTTCTTCCCACCCTTTTTGTAATAGATTCCCCTATTCATAACTTTTTCTTTTTTTTTTTTTTTTTCTCTCTCAGCTCCCCTGGGCCTATACTTGTTGGTAATACTTGTTGGTATTACGCCGCCCAGGGGAGTGTCTTTAAACTCAAATAGGCCTCCCCACCAACCGGCTATATACCGGCAAGGCAGGTCGGCCTACCGGTTAGCTCTTTTTGAGAGTTCTTTATCAATGGTAATGCAACATAATTTTCACTCTTATTGTTTTTATTAACATGGTTGGCTGAAATATTATTATATTGTTTATGAAATGTATTTTTAAATATTTATTTATAATATTTTCCGGATAATTATTAATAAATCTTTTGCTTTTTTTATATATTTTGGTCTATCTTTAGGGTTTGTAAATTTTATTAATCTGATGTTTTTTATAATCAACATTATACT
Organism: Lycorma delicatula; assembly: GCF_047948215.1. NCBI lineage: Eukaryota > Metazoa > Arthropoda > Insecta > Hemiptera > Fulgoridae > Lycorma > Lycorma delicatula. Next base: position 71,245,812 of record NC_134463.1, read on the forward strand.
GTATTTAGAATATAGTTACTAAAAAAATAAAGCTATAAAAAGTTTTAGTAAACCCATTTGGGTCCCAATTAACCAGTTGTTCAAAAAATAAGTTCATTAAAAAATTTATAATAACAGCTACAACTTGAATAACAGAGAGTCTCCAAAATTAATAAAATTCAAAAAATAGTAACCCGTTTTATGATTTCCTTATAAGGAAAGATTTTAAGTTGATTTCGGAATTTTATATAAAATTTGTTTAATGATGCTAGAAAAAACTAATAAAATGTGAAATCAGGTACCGCCTTACTGCTTGTCTGAAGAGGTGTAGTCCAAAAATGTTATACCTGTTTTCACGCATAATTTATGCGATCCCCATTTAAATAAATTTAGTCGTATCCTAACTGTGTTTCGTTTTTCATTCGTATCGAATAAAAAAGGTATAATTTTGGTCATAATAAAAAGTGTAACATTTTATCTAATAAAAATTAATTTGAATAAAAATTGGAACAAAAATTAAAGTAAACTGCCTGGATTCTAGACCTTCTCTGAAACAACATAAAAGAAGCTAGTACCCAAATAGAAACACTAGAACAACTTACTGAAAAAATAAGTTTGAAAATATCATACGAAAAAACTAAAATTACGCTCTGGGATCCACTATGCATTAATCATGTAAACGTAAACGGAAACCAAGTGGAACTACTGGGAGAATTTAAATACGTAGAAGATACCATAACGCATAACATCAATGAGAAAATAAACTGGCAAGAAAGAACTGAGAAACTTAAAAAAAAAAATCATTAATAACTACCCAAAACATGTACAATAAAAAATGCCTATCGATAAAAACTAAAATCTGTCATTACCAAATAGTAATTCTTCCAGAAATACAATACGCCAGCGAGACTCTCTTCGGACCATACAAAATTGGAGAAGTAGAAAGGATCGAAAAAATAGAAAGGAAGATAGTCAGAGAATTCATAAACAAGAAAAACATAGTAGAAGGACAGTAGAGGATAATCCCAAATGAAGAAGTATGTAAAATAATAACCTCACTAACAAATATCGTCAGGAAAAAAGAATTTCATTCGTGAGGCACCTACTTAGAGCAGAAACACCAGACTTGCAAGTCAAATAATTAACTTATCCTGGGAAAGAACAACAAAACCAAAATGGATAAAGGAAGTGGATAAAGTGATCCTAAGAGGTCATAAAAGAAAAAAAAACCATAATTCGGTAAAGTTAATAATTACAGAACAATTAAAAATGAAAGAACATTATTGCCCGCCATTTTTTTAATTTCCAAACGTAAAGTTTTGAAACATTTATTTTTTATATTTTGTTTCTAAATTTCATTCAAAATATCTCAATCTGTTCTTAAAATACACATTTTTATTGACGGAACATAAAATGGCGGGCAAAGCGCAAACAAACAAGATTATTTGACCATAAATTTTTTGTTTATTTTGATGTCCAAAAATCAATCCCTTCGGTTTGGTCATAACCTCGTTAGACACTCTGTATACCGGAGGGAAGGGAATAAAAAAGATATTGGTACCGTAATACGCCTTTCTCCGAAAAGGTCACAAATCAGGCCAAATTTGAGATACATATATTCAAATATTTGTACTAAATTTCAACTTTTTAGTGAACTGGTTTTTAAGTTATAGAGCAAACACTATTTAGAAATAATTTTGAATAGCCTCCCACCACCCCTAAATCTGATTGACCAAAAATCATAATAAGTATACTTTCATCATACTAAAACTCAATTTTCTATGACCGCTACACGAAACGTCAAAAATTTTAAATGGCGAAAACTATCTGTCCTTTTTATAATTTTCTCTTAATTTTAATCACATCAGTGGTCTATATGTAAATTTTTTGAGTTATTTTCGAAGAATTTATGTTGAGGCAGTCTTTTTTTTACAGTCTGGAGGTAATTAAAATACCGGTTAACACATGTACGTACATACATATATACATCTTCCGGAAATTTCTGTAGTTGTTTTTTTTTATATTTTTTAGACTCAGGGGTTCTGAGCCATGTTAATATTTGCATAAATTGAGACATCGACATCTTGGACCGATCTGTATACATTCCTCTTATAGTTATAGTCGAAAAACTAAAAGTATTAAAATTTTAAAAAAATTAATTTTAAATGGAATTTTGAACTTCATTTATGACTTTTACATTGGACTCGTATCTAGAAAAGTAGAATTTATTAATATTTATCATTAATATAGATTAAGTAAAATTTATTATAAATTAATACATTTTTGAACATATTAAAAATAATGATAATTAATAAAAAAAAAAAAAAAAAAGACTACAAACAGCCAAATGATATAGTAATTCTAGCCGAGAGTAAAAAGGATTTAGAAGAAACAATGAATGGCATAGATGAAGTCCTACGTAAGAACTATCACATGAAAATAAATAAGAACAAAACGAAAGTAATGAAATGTATTAGAAATAACAAAGATGGACCACTGAATGTGAAAATAGGAAGAGAAAAGATTATGGAGGTAGAAGAATTTTGTTATTTGGGAAGTAGAATTACTAAAGATGGACGAAGCAGGAGCGATATAAAATCCCGAATAGCACAAGCGAAACGAGCCTTCAGTCAGAAATATAATTTGTTTACATCAAAAATTAATTTAAATGTCGGGAAAAGGTTTTTGAAAGTGTATGTTTGGAGTGTCGCTTTATATGGAAGTGAAGCTTGGACGATCGGAGTATCTGAGAAGAAAAGATTAGAAGCTTTTGAAATGTGGTGCTATAGGAGAATGTTAAAAATCAGGTGGGTGGATAAAGTGACAAATGAAGAGGTATTGCGGCAAATAGATGAAGGAAGAAGCATTTGGAAAAATATAGTTAAAAGAAGAGACAGACTTTTAGGCCACATACTAAGGCATCTTGGAATAATCGCTTTGATATTGGAAGGACAGGTAGAAGGAAAAAATTGTGTAGATAGGCCACGTTTGGAATATGTAAAACAAATTGTTAGGAATGTAGGATGTAAGGGGTATACCGAAATGAAACGACTAGCACTAGATAGGGAATCTTGGAGAGCTGCATCAAACCAGTCAAATGACTGAAGACAAAAAAAAAACACAGCCAAGGGTATACGACATAGGAGATACGTTTAGGTCAGTGATTCCCAAACTGTACGCCGCGGCCTTTTCACAGGGGCGCCGCGAAATATTATTATAAAAGCTTCATTATTAATTAAACCAAGATATTTATAATTATTAATTTAATGTTAATAAAGTAAAAAAATAATGAAGATACACGAGTTTTATTTATTTTTATCTCTTACTTACGAGTAGTCATACTTTTACTTAGGGTAGGGCGCCGTGGAAAAATTTTAATTGAAAAAGGCGTCGTGACAAAAGTTTGGGAACTACTGGTTTAGGCTAAGTTTTTTTTTATGATTTCACCACTTAAGCTTGAAAACTTTGTGCGTGAGAAATATAAATGAAATTCTGTAGCGTACGAAAAATGCCAAGCGTGACGGGAATTCGAATATGAGACCTTTAGATGAAAGGTTGAAACCGTTACAACTTCACTACGGAGATTGTTACTGAATAGAAAGGAATGGAGAAGTGCATTAAACTAGTCAAATACTACCTGCAAAAAAAAAAATAAATAAATTTATTTTATGCATTTGAAATTTCATGCATTTTCAAAAGAATTCGTCAGAGATTAAAAAGTTATTTATGGTCAAAAGTGGTAATCCACGTAAATCCAAGTAAAATGGTATCCACTGTCTATTATTCAAATCCGTATAAAAGCAAATAACCTTTACTAGGATTTGATCCTCAGAAACTTCGACTTCGGAAATCAGCTGTTAATCAACTGATTCGCGACGACGAATTAACAATTAGACCAGCCTGGTGCGCTAGATTAGAAAATGAATTAAATTTAGTAAAACGCATAACTTTCTGAAGAAGTCAACCCTGATATTAAATTCAGTATTCCTCAAACCATCAAAACTTTGTTAAATATGTAAATAGTCGTTATTCCCTTTAATTCTCAGATTATTTTGGTTTGAACTATATTACGATAAAACAAATCGATATTTTATACAACAATACCATTAAAATGAATGGCCGACCTCCGTGGTTAAGTATTTCGTACGAAGGTCCCGGGTTCGAATTCCGGTCAGCATCATCAGGTTCTGCATCATCATCACCTTTTTCTTACGCTACCAATTTCCACCTGGCTAATGACCATAGCTGTTGATACCCGATCTTTCATAACAAAATTAAAAAACTGGCAGTACTTGTAGGACTTTTCTGCCACGCGGTTTTTTCTGATGCACGGCTTACACACACATATACACAACTTAATTAAAAATATTTATCATTCTATTTAAATATAATATTTTTTGTTTATTTAATTCAATGATTCTCACTAAAGCGCAGATATATACCGTATTTTATTCACGTGAGTGTGGCGGTATTAGCGGCCACTAAATACTTTTTTACACTTTAAATATTATTCATTTATTTAATTTTACCTTTCACCTGTGACGTTACAAAATAACAGTCGACTACAGCAAACTCACCGGATTGGTCTAGTGGTGAACTCCATCGCAAATCAGCTGATTTCGAAATCGAGAGTTCTAAGGTTCAAATCCTAGTAAAGACAGTTTTTTATTCGGATTTGAATACTAGATCGTGAATACCGGTGTTCTATGGTGATTGGGTTTCAATTAACCGCACATCTCAGGAATGGTCGACCTGAAACTGTACAAGCCTACACTTCATTTATATTATTGAAACATATCCTCAGTAGTAATGCCTTATGGGAGCTCAGGAGACTAAACAGACAAAAGAGAGCGACGACTACAATAGCTGTAGGTCAGCGCTACATTAGCGCTCCTTGTGGTGAGGAGGGGTACTAATGACCCACTATACCTACTTAGCCACTAGTTTATTTAGAGAATTTTTCGGGATGAGGGTGCGATATTACAAAATATTTTTAAAAAAATATTATTCTTAATAAAATATGGAAATATTATTATAAATAAATATTAAATATTATTAATATTTAATATTATTATATGGAAATGTGGAAATAATATTATTTTTTAATTGTTAACAAATGTGCTTAAGAAACGTATGACCTTAATTAGGTAAAATCTCGAGATACTGTGAGGGTGAGCCTCAACCCTTTGACCTTTTAAGTTGAAAATTTAATAGCATCAATACCCTATATGTAGAAGTAATCTGACCAAGTTTGGTCAAAATCGGTCGAGTAATTCTGAAGATATAAGGTGATACAGGATGCTACACCTAACACCGAACACACACATACGAACATTAGGAAAATTTCCACCTGGTTTTTTGGATTCCTTAGATATCAAAAGGTAAAGATCCGGTACCTGCATATGCCCAAATTGGACCGATTACAATACTTTCCCTTTTATAGCTATAACTCTGCTATAGCGCTAGGCGGGAAAGTAAAAATTTAGTAAATCACACAATAACTATCTGAAGAAGTCGATATTGACATAGACAATGACAATCGATAAATAGAAGACATTACACCTAGCAAAAAGTTTTAGATTATTTATTTATATCTCTTTTTTTACTCTCTCTCTCTCTTTTAAATAACTCTCCCAAGGATTTGAACCTTCGACTTCGAAGATCAGCTGTTAAAAAGTGATTTTGCGACGAGTTTACCATTGGACCGATGCTATACAAACATTAAATTTGGGCAATATATTGCTAATTGAAAAATTTTTCATAAATTTTATATTAAAGAAATTAATACTAATAATCTGTAACTAAAAACTCACATGATTACTAATTTAAAAAAAGTTGTTTATTATTTTTTAGATAAAATATATTTGAAGAATAATTATCATGGAGTAGAATGCCATTTCACTACAGCAGAACAATGTATTTCCCTAATTTACATTATATTACTTCATTAGAAAATTTTAATAAAGCTTTTCTTAGTAGGTTTTTAGAATTTCAGATTTTAAAAAAGCTATCTTCCTTTTGATTTAACTGTTAAATGAGTTTGCATCAAACGTTCGGAAAAATTTTTATGAAATAAAAATTAGAAAATTAGAAATATTAAATCCTCCTATTGAGATCAAACCGAACAAAAGAGGTTGACTGATAATCTAATTACAAATTTGATGAAAAGTGGTGGTGTATAATAATTTTCTTTATGAAAAAAGATTATCAGTGTTTTTCAATTTTTTTTCTTTGTACTTAAGAAAAAAAAGAACTGGGAATTAGAAGTAGTAAAAATTGCGTTCGTTCCGGTCCCAAACACAGCTCTAGTAAGTGGTTACAAATCACGTTACACTTCTCATTTGTTACAGAAATATTTGAGAAGTACAGTCTTACTAGGTACTCAAGACATGCACTATTTCATTTAAAATAAATTATTCATTTTTTTTTTTACATAAATTACAGTACATTATTTAAAAGATAATGTTTTTTTTTAACTATTAGGACATTAATTTGAATGCACAAAAATTCTACGTATCTATACGTTAAGTAAATCTTAAAGTAACGTACTTTTTAACTTAAAATTTTTGCAACTTTATCACTGTTTATATTTTATTGTCTTTAACAGTAAAAAAGCGTTTTATGTATTTGTATAATTTTCATAACCATAATTTTCAGTCTTTTGCATTGTTTAACTGTAGCAAATAAAAGTGACATTTAATTAATTAATATTTAGAAAGAAAATCCGACATTTTAAATATTGATTATTAAATCATACTTTAATTATAATATTTTACTTTCTAGAACTGTACATTGAAATAACTGATATTAAAATGACATTCAGATATGAAAAAGAGAGAGAGATTAAAAAATATCGATTTTAAAACAAACTCTTAAACAAAGTTTCACAAACAGTATGAAATAATTCTTTGAATTCTGTTTACATACAACAGACTTTAGAAGTTTACCAAATATCGAAACAGGTTTTTCTTCTGCCTCGAAATAATTATAATATTTAATTATATATCTGGATGAGCCAAAAATAACTTTATATGAAAAAAATTTGTAATTTTTTTATTATTAACATATACATTTTTTGTGCTAAATATCTTGTGCAGAAACTCACATTACCTGCCCTGCAGAAGACCATACAACATCTAACGTGACGCATACAAGTAGAATATCAGGATTCCAACTCACCCTAACTACCCGCCGCACAGCGAAAAACGTTTTTTTTGTCAATTGTCAGACCGATTTTTTGGATCAAAAGAATTTTTTCAACATCAAGGTACCACTGCGAAAAGCAGCTTCGTTGATTGCAACAAGAATTTTTTTAATCAGATAAATAGGAAAAAGCCGGATGGCGAAAATATTTTTTTTGTTTTAGATAATTTTCAGACCAATTTTTTGTATCTAAAAGATTTTCCATCATCATGGTACCACCGCAGAAAGCTGCTGCGGTGATTGCAACAAGGTTTATTTCAATCGGATTTATAGGAAAATATTATGCGCGAAAAATATTTTTTTAAATGTACGGGTCGAATGCATAACCTCCTTTTATGAAGTTGGTTAAAAAAATAGTGGAATTTTACTTGGAAAATAAGAGAAATGTTTCTGAAGTACAAATAAAATTTATAAGGTTTTACAAAACTAGAAAATCACCTTCAGGCGTAGCCATCCGCGCAGTGGTTTTGAAATTGAACAGACTGGATTAGTGGGAAATGTCAGAAGATCAGGAAAACCAAACAGTGAAATTATTGAGTTTGTAAGGAACAGTGTATCGGAAGATATACTGTTCCTTACAAACAATGTCACCACGAAAACGTTCTACTCAGTTGGACATTAGTCGAACATTTCGCAGAATATTGCATAATAATTTAAAAATGTTTCCTTACAAAATTCAATTACCCCATAAAATAGACTCGAACGATTATAAATTACGCCCGGAATATTCCCGACAATTTATTAACGCTAATAATTCTGACGATTCCTTTTTGCTAATTTTTGGTTGAGTGACAAAGCCCATTTCCACCTTGTCTTTGTCAACAAACAAAATGCAATATGTTATGGGATAATGTGCTGTTTTTCAACGAAGAATCATCAGCCGTATTGTTTTAAGAAAATGTTACAGTGAATAGCGATAGATATCGGCAAATGCTGCAGCAATCTTTCATTATGGATTTGGAGATGACGTCAAAAAAGCTTGAGCAAGCTGGAGCTACGGTTTACACCAGCAGAAGCACTGAAGTTCCTTAGGTAAAAATTTGGTAGATTCACTTTACCATGCATTTTATGAATGTGACAGGTGGATCGGATGTAAAGAGAGAGCAGGCCTTGGATAACGCCCGAAAACACTGTAAAACACTGCTTCAGACGGCTTGGCTACGGAACTTCTTCAGAGGAAAGAAATAGAGTTTCGTGACTGGAACAGGGAACAGCAAATATAAAAAAAAGGAAGAGAAAGACCGAGACCCGGCTACTGGGGGGGATCCGGGAACGGCATAGCCGGACTTTGTTTCTCTCCCTGGTGGCTGTTTCTCTCCAAGGTAGACAAGAGACAAGACTGAATCCCGGTTACTGTGGCGGGGCCCGGGAACGGCACAGCCGGACCCGGTTAGGGTCCGGTTTAGGGCTGAGGTGAGGAGGAACGTCCAATGATGTGAATAAAAGATCCTCCGCCCTGGGTTGAGTATTGCTTGAATGTCGATCCGACCCAGGGGAGCAAAGAAAAAGAAGAAGAAAAGTTTTGAAATCGAATAATTTCGAGAAATTTAGATTTTCGTTGGCCTCCAAGGTATTCCGGATTTGATGGCTTTTGATTTTTTTCTTTGGAACTATTTGAAAGAAAAGATTTATGTAAACAGACAACAAAATTTCGAATATCTAAAAAACAACATTCGAGCCGAAAAAGTGGCAGTACCGGAAAAAACTTTGGATTTAACCATGCACAGTGTGTTAAAAAGAGTCCATTTTTGTGAACGCTTCAGAGTTTAGCATTTAAAAGATATTATTTTCAAAACCTAATTCAATCCATGATTGAAATTTAATTTAAAGGTAAAAAAAATTAATTTTGATTTAGTCTGTAATGTTTTATTCAAAAAAAATGAAAAGTTACTTTTGGCCCACCCTACAGTCTGAACAATTTTTTATTTTTAACGCAAATTATACGTTTAAGGAGTGTTAAATGTGTGTGCGTTTTTTAGTGAATATTATAAAAAATTATCTTAAAAAAAACATGCCACCGGAAATGTTGATTTTTATATACTCGTAATGATTTACCAGTATATCATTATTAATGATTAATTTTACTCAAGTGGAAAACATTGTAATACTAGGTTATTTATTATGCAAAAATGTATTTACAAATAACAAATTATATCGTCAATATTTTAATTTTTGTAAGAAAAACATACGTAGAATCAAATAAACTGACGTAAAAAACTAATAATCATAAAAAGAAGTATGTTATTTAATTCTCCTAAGTATCCGGCACGAAGTTATTTAGTACAAATATTTACCCTAAAGCGAATAATTTACACCTTCAAATATCAGTTTATTATAGTAATGGTAATATTTTATAAGATAATGAATGATAATTTGAAGTCTAATTGCCGAGAATCCCTCAGTCGTGAAAATGTCGCACCGCTTACGTTTCATAGTATGAACATTCGCATTCGAACGCACACAAGTTTACAATGGGAAACGTAAATTAACCGCACTGTATTTACTATACAAACCATATTGTACACAATAACATACACACACAAAACACTGTAACCATATTGTACAAACAAAATTAAAATAAATATTCACATTAATGAAAATAAATATAAAATCGAAGTTTTTAGTGCTAAGCAAAAAAGGAAATTACATGTATACATAATTTTATATAACAGGAGTTTTCACATTACAATCAGGTAGCTTATTCAAGTCGGTAATCATAGAATTATAAATACAGGATATACCAGTGAATAAAATCATCAAATTCTAATTTATTTTATCCTTGATCTTTTACCAACCAAAATTTTAAAAAACTGTATATACAGATAAGTTGTAAAAATTTCATCTTGTAACCGATAAATTCCCTCGGTGAACTCCGCACTTCATAAACACGAATTTCCAGATATATCTGTGGGTTAAGGATAAATGTGGAGAAGCTCAGATTATACTCCTATGGAATTAAATTTAAATTACGTTACTTTTAAAACTCATAAACAATATGCATGTAGCAAAAACGATGATTTTCAACTCACAATGAATTAACTTCATATCACTAGAAACAATGAAAAAATATTAAGTGCATAGAGTAACATTGTTTCATTTATTAAATCAACGTCGAATTAAATAAGATAAATTTTAATACTTTTTGATTTGGTGAATTAAAAACTATAATATAATTTATAGTTTATAATTAAACTATAATTTATAATAATTTACCGTTTTATAATTTTTGTGTATCGAAGAGTTTATTGCAGTAGCAGTCAAGATAATTCCTTAACGTGGTAGATCAAAACTGTATATTTTATAATGGTTGTATGTATTAGTTCCACATATCGACTAATAAATAGTATACGTGGTTTTCATGATTGGATTCAACATACTCATTATTATATTTATTACTGTGGTTGATCAAAGGATTGATATATTGAAATCAGTTCAAAATTTGAGCATTATACTGGTATGAATTATTTACCGTTTTGATTGGTTACGAAATGACGTTTCTGACTGGTTAGTATTTAGTGTACTCTATTTGATCAGCTTCTTTCTGTTCTTTGATTAGTGAAGATTATTGTTTGTAGATCGATCAGCCCAGGAAAGCAGTGGAAAAAAAGATCAAATTTTTTGTTTTTTTGATTGGTTAAGAGGTTACGGTATTCTATTGGTAGAAACATCATAAGAAACATTTATCATAAAGAAACATTATTGAATTATTCTGAAGAGTTCCGTGTTGGAGGTGAGGAAATCAAGTAGAATATGGGGTACGGTAGGATGATTTTTTTTTCTTAACCTTCGGGACAATCGGTTAGGTATTGCTTCAGAGAATGATATGAATTATTTGTAGCGTGTGTGAAAATGCTATGCCTGACCGGGATTCGAACCCGGGACCTGTAGGATGAATTTTAATGTTCATCACACTAACATTTTTCGGTTTTGGTTTGTAAAGATCACACAATATTTTGTTGTATTTGGGTCAAAATTAATCGCCTTTAGGCACATTATAGCCCAGAAAAATCATCTTGGCACTTTAAAAACGATTGCGATTTTAAAAGACTTCAAAAAATAAATGCACTTAAAACTGTGCAACATACACGATAGTCTTTTTATTGTATACTTGCTACAGTAAGATAAAATAGAGATTACTTTATTACTGTGTAACATTAATGGTACAATGTCAACCATTAAGAATAGTGCCAACCTAAAAGCAAATTTCCCATTTCAGTGGATTAATGATTTCACGGTTACATAACTTTCAGCTCACTCTGTAGTAGTTGTTTAACGTTTTCATTAAGATTTCTGGCAAACAGGATACGTCAAACAATTTTAGACTGCATATTTTTATCCAAAAAAAGAAAAACAAAATATCTTACTTATGTGATTAAATAAAATAAAAAATATATAAATAGTTATCCATTGCTACAATGTAGTCTCGCTACAAATGGATTTATATAAAATTTCATTACATTAACCCGTTTCTCGATTGTTGTCAAACTTCAAAAAATCTTTTTATATCCAGAAATAGAAGTAAATATAACATCAAAATGCTAAACTTTGGGAATATATTATGACTACTAATGTAAAAAGTTATTTATGCATTTGTATTCAAACACTTGTATTTATCTTTCGACTTTTTATATCTTTTAAATAAAAACTATTTATTAATAAAACATTTTAATAAATATGTTTCAACGTACAATAATCATAGGAATAGTCTAATAAAACAATATTAATTATTATTACTGTTTAATGTTTTATTATATTTTCAAAATAATGGCTTCTTTTCCTTCCCAGAATATTAATTAGAATGTATCCACATCTTTACCTGAGAGAAGATAAAAAGCAAATGATAAAATTTAAATTACATGTATGAAATTTAATATATGAAAATTATTTCACGTTCGATTGGATAAAAGAAAATTAGAAACAATTTTCTAAACGTTTTTCACCAGTTCTGTTAATAAAAAATAAATAAATTATGTATGAAATGGTGACAGAATGATTACCTAGTAAGTTTAGGTAATTCGATACCGAACAAGAAGTGTAACGAGGTAAGTAACCACTCCCTCGGGATACCGAGACGCTCGGTTTGCGCCCGGAAAGTAAGTTTACCCGTTATGATAAAGTAGTTATGAGTGCATCCAACTCATTTGATTCCTTATTCAAACAGAAAGAATTCAAAATGGAATTATTTAATTGATTATACTATTATAAAAATTTATTTTTATAACGATGTAAATTGATTTTCGTCCGATGTAACCTATTTCCTATTTACCTGAGCATTATTAAAATTGCACTTTCATTATTATATTTTCTTGTAATACACGCAAGTTTTAATTTGAAATATTAATAATTTTGATTAAATTTTAAACCGTAAAAAAATTCTTAATAATTGTAAAGTAAAAATAGGTCTTTTGTAGGTTTTATTTTAGAAATAATTACAATTTTAGAAAATTATTCAGTTTTCATTTCACAAGAACTGCTAATACTTTTTTCTCATTAAATATGGTCTATCACCTTTTCTTTACATACATAGTGATGCAAGAGGAAAGGAAAATAATTTGAATTCTAGAGCTTGAAATAAGAAAAAGGTTTATATATAAACAAACGTCTGAAAACGCTTTATCAAGTTATGTTTAGCGAAATAATTTTTCGCGTGATGAAATGAGAACATAAAATTTTTAAGGCGTTATTTAAGGGAAATTTTTTTTTTAACCACCCTGCCACCGTTAGGTATTGCTTCAGAGAATGAGATGAAATGGTTATTTTTTAGCGTGTGAAAATGTCATGCTTTACCGGGGTTGACCTCCGGATGAAAGGCTGAAACGCTACCACTCGCGCCACGACCCCGGCAAGCGGTAAACTTGATTGTTTCTTATGTTTCTTGACCTGAAAAATCGAGTAAAACACGTTCTAGAACTGTATCTTCTGTTATTTTCATGATATCCAACGTAAAACAGAAAAATTCGGTTACCTCATTTCACCGGAGGAACTAAAATCAGAGAGAAATGTTTCGCTAGCCCTAATTCGATTTCAAAGCGTTTTCGGTCATGCGTTTTTATGAACTTTTCCTTATTTCACGCTCGAGATTCAGTTCTCAAATTGTTTCTCTTTCCTCCTGAATCATACTGTGTATAGGTATATACGAGTGTGAGAAACGTAATGAGATTGGTAACACTGCGAGCGATCTGGCAACGCTGTGTCTACCACTCTGTACTAGACCAGTTTGTTCATCCCTTTCACATGCTCAGTAGGAGTTTCAGCTCTGTTCAGCCAACACATTATTTTGACAGCGCCATAAATGAAGTTGTGTTTTTGTTGTGTTACAAAAATGGAGCATCGGAATTTAGAGCAACGTTGTGCAACCAAGTTTTGTGTTAAACTTGGATATTCCGCGAGTGTGACCTTTGAAAAGTTGAAACAGGCCTATGGGGAACATTGCGTATCAAGAGCAAAAGTTTTCCGCTGACACAAATAATTTTTGGAAGGCCGAGAACACGTTGAAGATCAACCTCGCTCAGGGAGACCTTCAACTTCAAAATCTGACGAAAACATTGAGCGTGTGAGGGTTCTTGTGAGATCAGACCGTCTTTTAACAATAAGGATGATGAGTGAACAGTTAAATTTAGACACTTTCACCGTACATCAAATTTTGACACGGTTTGGACATCCGAAAGTTTGTGCAAAATTGGTGCCGAAAAACCTCACAACGGAACAGAAGGACAATCGAAGAAACCTGTACGTTGATCGTCTTGAGAGGATTGACAATGCTCAAGAATTCTTCAATCGTGTGATCACAGGTGATGAATCCTGGATATTTGAGTACAATCCTAAAACAAAGCGGCAAAGTGAAGAGTGGCACACTCCGTCATCTCCTCGTCGAATGAGCAAATCAAAGATCAAAACCATGCTGATTTGCTTTTTTGACAGTAGGGGTGTCGTGCATAAAGAATTTGTTCTTCCAGGGCAAATTGTCAGCCAAGTGTTTTACAAAGGTGTCCTTGAAAGGCTCAGGAAAATAGTGATTCGCGTGAGATCAGACATTGCAGACTAGTGGATGCTTCATCATGAGAATGCCTCGGGTGTCACACGGCCATTTCCATCATGGAATTTTTGACCTCAAAACGCATTCCTACGGTTCCTCAACCCCCCTATTCACCTGAATTCAGTCCTTGTGACTTTTTCCTTTTCCCGAAATTGAAACATGTCTTAAAAGGACGTCATTTTGGAACTCTGGAGAACATTCAAAAGACTGTGACCGACCAGTTAAAAGCCCTACCAGTTGAAGCCTTCCAGGGCTGCTACCAGGAGTGGGAACAACGACTCCGCCGGTGTATAGCTGCCCAAGGGAACTATTTTAAAGGAGATAATATTGTTGTTTGAAAAAAATAAAAACTTTGGTAAGTAAAAAGTCAGTCTCATTACTTTTCTCACACACCTCGTATATGTATATTGTGTGGGTTTGTGTTTGTGTGTTTGTGTGTGTGTGTGTGTGTGTGTGTGTGTGTGTGTGTGTGTTTGTGTATTGGTACGCTGATTCAATTTAATTTTTTTAAAATCTATCTTAACTATTAACGTAACAGAAAATTCTTCCAAAGTAAACCTTTACATTTGTATTAACTTAAACTTTTTGTCTAAATAACCTTTTCTTCTAAATAAAGGTAACTGTTTTTCATAAATAACCTTTTGAATTTAATATAGTTAAAAATTATAAAATGAATAGTCTTTGCAAGTAAATAAGGTTAAAAAATATAATAAGCCAAATATAAAGTTAAAATTAAAAGTCTGGTGTTACTGTAATTTTAAAAGACAAAAGTTTTCTAAATTAACAAACAAACTTTACAAACTATATATGTATTTATTAAGAATAATCTAATATTCCCGAGGTAATTTATTTATTATTCTCTTCAATTATCATTCTCTTATCTGATTGGAAGAAATATTTGCTTATTTACAAGATTTTTAGTCATAATATCTGTAGTTATCTAATTATAACTTACAACTACAGTTTCAGCTTCTCTTTCGACCATCTTCTGCATGCTATGAACAGTTACCTAATACTTGTAACACTTTGTACTATGATAAAAGAAAAAACTAATAGAAAAGTTGTTATACTTTCATGGCATTAGTTATTTATTCTCATACAGTGGACTTCTTTGCACGCCTATTAAATTAGATATACATATTTTATTTAAATGAAAAGTACATAACATTTTATTTCATTAATAACTTCTGATATTTTTTCATATATTTTTTATTATTATTATTATTATTATTATTATTATTATTATTATTATTTACTGTAAAACCTTTTTTACAATCAGAGGTTAATAATTATTAATAAATTAATAATACAGGAAGCGACGGGCAGGCGAAGACCGAGTGACCATTGCCAACGAGGAACACATTCGCACGTTCCTCGCATGGCAAGAGACCTGGACCACGAGACCAGAGGACGATGGACCGCAAGGCTTATCCCTCTGGTCAGACCGTGGACGGAGCGACGGCATGGAGAGGTGGAGTACTACATGACCCAATTTTTAACGGGTCACGGGTACTTCCGCGCTTACCTCCATGTCATAGGGAAAGCGCCGTCCCCCGACTGCCTATATTGCACCGGTGTACGGGACGACGCTGAGCACACCTTTTTCAAATGTGCTTGGTGAGCGGCAAATCAAGGGACACTAGAGGCGGATCTCGGAGCACTAAGTCCCCACAACGTGGTTGCGATGATGCTCCGTGACGTGAGCAGCTGGGAAAGGGTAGCCCGATTCGTCGGCAACATTCTCAGGGCCAAAAAGGTTGACCTGGATAGTCCTGAAAATTAGGTAGCACCTAATCAGGCTAGTATAGGAGGACTCGACCGGAAGTAATGTGTTAAACGATTCCGGGTCGAGTCCTGGTAGAAAGGTACAAAGGGGGGTGGTTTTAGTCGGTAGTCTGCTGATAGTGATTGGATAATACCATCAGCGGGAGCCCGACACTCCGTGCGTAAATCTATTTCCACCTCCCTCCGCAAAAAAAAAATCAGAGGTTAATAATTATTAATAAATCAATTTAAAAAAAAAAATTATAAAATAAAAGATGAAGTCGGATTTCAACCGATGTGCCTTCCCTTTGTAACATCCAATATTTCTTTAATTAAAATTTTATTTGGCTACAACTCTGAATATAAAGTACCGCTTATGATACATCGTTGAAAAGTTCTCAATGAGGGCTTATTACTGCAATTAAGAAAAAATCCATAATACAATTTTTTGGGGATTTTGAGCTTTTTTGGACACTTTTGGTTCAGCCGATTGCAATCAAAAGAAAGGTGCACAACTAGATGTTACAACTGTCCTAAATCCAGAATTTCAACATCCTATGGCTAATCGTTTTTGAGTTACGCGAGACACATACGTACGTACAGTCGTCACGCCGAAACTAATCAAAATGGATTCGGGGATCGTCAAAATGGATTCTGTAATGGATTCTGTAGAAATTTGAAAACTGAAATTTTCGCGATCACAATACTTCCTTTATTTCGTACAAGGAATTAATTAAAAATTGGTATTTTTAAACTTAAATCACCTCCCACACCCCGAATATTGCCTTCAAAGTATTTCTTTGGGGAGGGGGCCACTTGCACAACTACTATGCTTAGAAAGATATGAAAAAAATTCTGTTATAAATATGCAATAAATAAAAAGATAACTTATTTTCGATTTTTGGGGAGGTTTATTGGGGTAATATTTTTTAATAGTAAGATAAGCATGTTCACAGTTACTGAGCGTAACATAAAGTGTAGTTATGTTTGCAAAATTTGAGAAAATTGACCCCAAAACCATCTACCCCACTCCCTGGAAATATTGACACCCAAACCTTTACCAACAAATTGTCCAAATATACGACTCTGTACAAAATTTTATCAAAATCGGTTTATCCAGTCAAATTATATTAAGCTTCAAATACGCTAACACACGTACATACTTACAAATATTACCCCGTCACACTCTTTTTATGTTGTGGAGTCCCTGAAACATGAAACGTCGAGAATTGCAAAAAAATCGTATTCCAATTTTTGGCTGATTATCATACTTTCTTTCTTGCAGATTACTCTAGAGATATGATGCCAGGAAAGAAAAAATTCTAACAAACAGTAATCTAATCTCACTAAAACATTTTTGCTAAACAATTAACTAAACGAAATCTGTTTAAAAATTGTTCTTGCCGTAAATAGAAACTATATATTGTCGCTACTAGTGGAGGCCAGTACCTTAGATGAAGTGGCGGACAAGGGGAATATTACCTTAGAAATAGTGAATGAATGGCTCGTCAACAACAGTTGACGAGCCATTGTGGAGGTCTCTCCTTCCAAATGCAAGGGTATCCTCTTCACTGGTAGGAGGATACTCAGAAGATTAAATCTGCGCCTGAGAGGAGAGGCAATTGTCGAGGTGGAAAGGGCTAAATATCTAGGGGTGTTACTGGATAAACACCTCAAACACTCCAGCCATGTGGCCCTGATCTGCGACAGAGTGGAAACAACAATCCGTGCCATGCGAGGTCTCTTTGCGGGACAAGGAATTCCACGTGCGTCGAAGAGGCGACTTATCACCTCGGTGATAACGTCGTCTCTGTTGTACACCGCCCCAGTATGGGCTGATGCGGTTAATGTCCAGTGCAACAGAAGAAAACTAACTATCAGTCATAGAAAGTCTAGATCGCTCTCATGGTGAATTAGATTACCACACAACGCAACTCATGTCGGGACATGGTGCGTTTGAACAATACCTGCACAGGTTTAGCAGGAGAGAGTCACCAATCTGTTGTTACTGCGATGCGGTTGACGATGCCGAACACACTATTTTTGAGTGCAGACACTGGGAGGAACAACGTATAAATGCAGGACTGATGCATACCCGACCGGAGCAGCTCTCGGAGTGGCTCTTGGCTATGTCCGGAAACTGGAATAATTTCGCAATATTTGCAAGAACAGTTATCAGAATAAAATAAGATGAGGCAAGACGACTGGGATACTGAGGGGTGTAGTTTATAGTAGGGCTGGGCGGACAACCCCGTTCCTGAGGGCTCACATGCCCTGGTGTGTGGGTTCCCGTGATGGAGCGGGGACTCCTGGGGTCCGTTAGGTGCGAATGAATGAAAAGACCGAGACCCGGCCAGCGGTGTGGGTTCCCGGATACGCTTTGGCGGCTTCGGCTCTTGCGCCGTCGGTTTGAGGCTGGCAAAAGGAAAGACCGAGACCCGGTCTCCGGCGGGGCGGCTGGGAACGGCATAGCCGGGCCTGGTTCTTACGTTGGAGATTAGAGGCAGGCAATTAAAAGATCCGGTAGGACACGTCCCCGAGTCGAGTATACTTAATTGGATGTCCGGCTCGGGGATGTAGGGCAAAAAAAAAAATAATAAAAAAAAATATTGTCCATAAACTAACTTACTCGATAAAAAAACTAAATAAATAATTTCCTTCCAATTTTTTTTTTTTTACTTTTATTTATTTTATAATAAAAGGTTTTCTAAAAATAGGAAGTGATATAATATTTTTTTAAATCCAAAATCAAAGTAAGTGAACAAGAAATGGGTTAAAACATATTTAAACAATTTTTTTTAAAAATGTTGATTGTCTATAGAATTAATGCGGCATAAATTGTGCGGATTTTTTGATAAATTTTTCTTCAATTCAATTTTTCCCTTCAATTTTTTTTCTAGTGAAATACTAGATATAAATCAAGATTTAAAATTATGGAATATTTTCTTAAATACATAATTGTAAGTGTTTGATTAAACTAATGGATTCTAAATTAATTTATACTTTTAAATCGTCAATTCAAATTAATTTTTTAATTTTTTTTATTGCATTATAAAAATTCCGCGTTACTTTGTTCTTGATTGATGTGGTTTTAGTTAATTGTTTTAATGTTAAATTTAATATTAAATCTCCGTGGCGGAGTGATAGATTCTCGACCTTTCATCCGTAAGTCCAGGGTCCGAATCCACGTTAAGCATATCATTTTTCATACGCTACAAAATTTTCATTTCATTTTCCCGTGTACAAGCATCCAGATTAAATGATAAATTAATAAAAAAAAAAAAAACATTAGCAATTTCCAAAAGATCTTTTTCTAACCATAATTAGAAATATAATTCTGTGATATATTTGCAAATTTTTATTTAAATTACATTATTATTTCTAAATTATATTTGTTTTAATTACATTACTTACTAAATTTTCATGTAAATTTTCTAATCTTTTACAATCCAAAACGATAATACTTCCAATAGTTTCTTTCATCTGTAGTTTACTCATATTTGTTTTGCTCTTTTCAATTCCTTTGTTTCTCTTTGTTCTTCCAGAGTTGTAATGAATGTACTTTCGCAAATTATTTCTAGGAAAGAGAATCCTTTAAAAGTTGTTAAACCTTTTGTTTTTATTCTTAAGAAATACTAATTTTTCGACATATAAACAAATTTCTACGGTTTTAGATTTTTTAATAATACAACAGAAAAATATAAAATCTGCTTGGATAAATATTTTATTTGTTTTTTGTTTTTTTTAGCTTATTCTAATAATTTATTTTTTTTAATCCTTTAATATACCGACCTGTATTTTTTCCTTATATTTTATTTAAACCACTAATATAAAGAAATTTACGCATATTTTTTATTGCAAAAGCGTATAAATCCATAGTGAAATTTAAAAAAACATGGAGAAAATATTCATTGAAATTTTTCGGTAACTTCTTTTGTTTGTTTAAAAACTTTTTTTTCTATTCCTTCATTAATTCTTTTTATATATTTTTTTTTAATTCTGGAGTTTATTAACTTTTTTTTTCATTGCATAAATTTTTCCTCTATTTGTGCTTCTTTTTTCTTTAAGTATTAAATCTGGTTCTTATAGGGGCTATTTTTTTAAAATTAAAACAAATTCCTCAATATTTAATATTTTTTAGTAAAGTTTAAAATAAATTAAGTGGATTAAAAATAATAAATTTCGCCTTGCTTTATGATAAATTTAATTTGAACAAATATTTTTCCGTAATTTTTTTTATAAGCTAAACAGTTACAAAATTAAAACTAGTTGAGATTAAAGTAAAACTTTTGTCATTTTTCTTCTGGTAGTTTAATATTAAGATAATGACTTTTTTTTTCTTATAATACAACAAGATTCTAAAGGATTTGTTATTTTTTCAATTATTCTGCAAAAGGCACAGAATAAAACTTTTTTCAAAATAATTTAACTTTTTTTTTTGTAAAATACCTAAAAAATCTTTTAAAGGATTTTTTATTTATAAAATTCTAAAAGATGTATAACTATAAATTGTTGTTTCAAATCTTGTTATTTCATTTTTCTTTGCTTTTGGATTAGTGAAATTTTTTTTCTTAATATTTTATCCGAAAAATTAAAAAAAAAACTAATGTTGCCGATATTTTTATTTACTCCTGTGAAAGTCATTTGACAAACAAATTTATTAAAGTTCTTTATCCTAACGGCCGATTACTGTAGCGGAATGGTAGAGCTTCAGCCGACCTTTCATACAGAGGTCCCGCGTTTGAATCCCGGTCGGACATGGAATGGCATTTTTCATACCCTACGAAATTCCATTTCCGTATTCTTTGTACAACATTCATCGCTTCTGTGTAATTTCAACAATCAAAAAATAAATAAATTAATAATAAGTTTCATTGTTGTAAACCCAAGTTAAACAATGTATTCCGACGGTGTAAACGTTATTTAATTTTTTTTTTAAAGATCTTTAAAAATATTAGATAGTATCGAATTTAAAAAAAATAAAATTCCATTTTCCTTTTGTAGCAATTAAAGTTTGTGTAATATTTACTTATATCCCAACCATTTATAAACCTTATTTTTTTATCAATCGTAGGACAGTAAGTATATAACTAATTAAAAAATACATAAAAATTTAAAAAATTAAAAAATTAGTACCTTAATAATAAACAATTCAAATTTTATTTATCTACTACTACTTCAATGTAAAACATGATTTTTTAACTACTTGAATTTGGATTTATTATTTTTTATTACCTACAAAAAAGATTACACTTGTAGATTTTAAGAAAATGTTTTAAAGTTTTGATTTTTTTTTATGATTTACTAATTATGCAATTAGACGTACTAGTAGATGTAGCACTGTATTGCACAAGCAGATATACTTATGCGCAAGTAATTTGCGACAGATGCAAATCCTTAGTTACGATACGTAACAACGTTTTGCGAAATGTAAACTGAAATATTTCCTATACTTTTTATTGTTTCAAAAAAACAATACTCCAGACATGTTAACTAACTGAAAATAAAAAGTATATGTAGATTTTTGTGAGTTTTATTTAATTTGTTAGAGTTTAACTTGGAATTCATAAATATCTAATATTAAATTCAATGTGCAATTTTAATATTCGTTAAATTCAAATCAATGTCCACAAGAAAAATCGATTTATTTCATTATGAAAAATAGATTATAATATTTCTTTCTTTAGTTTTCTTTCCTTGGTGCTTACGAGAGAAGAGAGGTGGGAGAGGTGGGAGGTCTTAAACAAATTGCTAAGTAGTCATTGATCTCAAATACTTTTCATTCACTATCGTAATAATTATGAAACACACAGTCTTAATAGCTAAACTCACCGGATTGGCCTAGTGATGATAGCGTCTTCCCAAATCAGCTGATTTGGAAGTCGAAAGTTCCAGCGTTCAAGTCCTAGTAAAGACAGTTATTTTTATACGGATTTGAATACTAGATCGTGGATACCGGTATTCTTTGGTGGTTGGGTTTCAATTAACCATACATCTCAGTAGTGGTCGAACTGAGACTGTACAAGAATACACTTCATTTACACACTCATACATATCATCATCTATCTGAACGGTAATTACCGGAGGCTAAACAAGAAAAATAAGAAAATCTTACTAGGTAGTCAGGCGGTCGCTATTTCTTATATAGTAAAATTATTAATTTTGTTATTCCCCGTTATTAGTAATTTTGTTAATTTACAGAATTTGTTTCAAATTTTTGTTTTCCAGCAGAAAATTAATAAAAAAATAAGAAAATTTTCATCATTTAATTTCAATGTATAAAATTTTTTACATAATCAATTATTTTAATTTACACTAAAATACGTAAATTATACATGCTGGAAATATAACCATGGTAATGGGTAACCTTGGCTAAGGTGTGTGTGTTTGTACGTGTGTGTGTTTATTTCTGCGTTAGTAAATTATTGTGTTGTATTAGCTTTTCGTATATTTAAAAAAAATAGTTTATTATTTAAAGCATT
Source organism: Lycorma delicatula (assembly GCF_047948215.1). NCBI lineage: Eukaryota > Metazoa > Arthropoda > Insecta > Hemiptera > Fulgoridae > Lycorma > Lycorma delicatula. The sequence continues at coordinate 71,268,276 of NC_134463.1, forward strand.
TTCATTCTTTGTCTGTAATACGCATTTAACTTATGGCTAAAGGCAACCTAAAATTAATTTTATTTAACTTGATGACATAACCGCTAGTACATAAATATTTTTTAATTACTTATTATTATTTTTCACTCTGAATTACTGAAATACATTATAAACGTGTGTAGATGATGGTGATAATTTAAGAAACGTTTGCAACGACTACTGGATATGGAAAGAATCCCCCACATTCCTATACCTATTCAAAACGAGCAGGACTGAACAAGAGATGGGGGCTTCTAAGTAATTTCTCGACACCATTCCCCTGGCAGTAATCCAAATCCCTGGATTCAGCCCGGAAGGGATTTAGAACCGAGTAAATAAATTACGGTCAGCTGGACCAGAATCGCAATGATGTACGCTATCAAAAATAAATCTCAACCCTTCCGTAATCGATGTTCTATTCGCTCATGTATATATATATATATTTCTGTGCACGTGTAAGTATAGCCTGCTCATAAACTTATCAAAAATAAATATTTTGACAGAAAAGAGAAAAATATACCGGAAATAAGAAAAAAAGAGTATGAAAGAAAGTCAGACATAAGAAACGTGGAAAGGATGCGAAAAAATTTAGGGTGACAGTTTTATTGGCCAAACAAACTTAAAACATTTCTGAGAAAAGAAGATCAGTTTTCTACTTTAACCGACGGTAAAATACACAGATATTATTTGTCACAAAAACTTTATAAACATAATAAAATCAGATTTATCGCAGTTCAACAAAAATTTCCAAAATAACCAACCGTACATTTATTTACCTTATTTTATTTTCTCTTTTCCTTTTATTACTGTTGTCGTTTGTTTACTACATTTATTATTACCGCATCGGCTGGATAAGTGATTGGTAACATCGTCGACGAACAGGTTTTTATTATTTGCATGGCAGGGTAAATCTTAGTTAAAGGTATAAATTACATACCTTTATAAGCGGTATGGTTTTGTCGATGAGATTCTTTCAATAGTAAAATTTGATCTTACCAAAAAGCAAACCATAAAATTGTTTAAAAAACATCACTTTGGAGTAAAAAAATATAATATAAATCAAATATTGACTTCGAAAAGAAACGGATTTCAAAAATAAGTAATATCTCATTATACAACGTTAATTCGATCAGAAGTTTTATATATGACAGAATTCGTAGCTGTTAACCAAGGGGAAATAGATAAATTTGAACTTGCTGAAAGACGGATACTAGGGAAAATCCTAGAACTAAGAAAAACTAACGATGAATGGAAATTAAGAAAGAATGAGGAACTTTACCGGGAGTTACATGGATTTAAGGAAGCAATACGTAAGCGAAAACTGGAATTCAACGAATATTTTACAACAATGGATTCAAAAAGACTTAAGAAGAAAATTGATGACAAATGTAATGCTGAAAAGACGAATGCTAAATGGTTCAAGCAAGTTAAAGGAGTCATAAGAGTAAAAAAACATATGCGTGACGGATATAAAATCCAGAAGGGTACCTAGAAAAAATCTTAGAATTTAAAGGGATCCAGAAGAAGGATGAGCTAACCTAAAATGGCCGGAAGAAACGAAGTAACGGTACAGTGAAAGGATGAAGGAATATTGGAGAGCTAAAAAACTAGTCGGAAGTTAATTATTCTATGTGGTCCTACAGTAAAGATAAAAAGATAAAAATATTGACATTATAATAGGCATTAAAGTAGACATAATAGGCAAAAATTGAAGTTTCATTTGTTTAAATTTCGATTTTTTGTGGTTGATGTTGTGATCAACCACAAAAAATCGTTAACTTGGGTTAACAAAAAACAAACAAATCATTACTCCTTCACTTAGCGTAACTACTTCAAATAATCGAGATTTAAAGAATGAAAAAGATTCTTTTTTACTTCCTTGTATGAAGTAAAGAAAGTAATGTAATTGCGAAAGATTTCGGTTTTCAAATTTCAACGGAAATATCCATTTTGACCATCCCTGAATCTATTTTGACTAATTTCGGTGTGACGTCTGTACGTATGTATCTTGCATAACTCAAAAACGATCACCCGTAGAATGTTTTCAATTTGGATTAGGACTGTTGTAGCATCTATTTGTGCACCTCCCCTTTTGATCGCAATCGTCTGGACCAAAAGTGTCCAAAAAAGCTCAAATTCCAAAAAATTTAGATTTTGGGATTTTTCTTAACTGCAGTAGAAAGACCTCACTGAGAGCTTTTCAACGATATATCATAAGTGGTACTTATATTCATTAGTTCTAGGGTTATAGCCAAATAAAATTTAAATTAATGAAATATTTGGATCTTACAAGCGGACGGCACATCGGTTCGAATCCGACTTCATTTCTTCTTTTATTTTAATTCTTCTTTTTTTAACTTTTTTTTTAATTTAAATATATTGATAAATAATTGAAAAAAATATGAAAAAAATCAGAAGTTATTAGTGAAATAAAATTTTGTATACTTTTCATTTTAATTCTAAAATTTTTACAAAGGTTAATAATTATTAATAAATCAATATATTTTAATAAAAAAGGTAAAAAAACGTATATGAAGTCGGATTCGAACCGATGTATGCATGGTTACGGATGTGACATGTACTCTCTTACACCACCTAACTAATTTAGCAACGTGAAACAAAATTAATATATAAACTAATATAAAGTGCTGATACGGACACCACAAAATAATGTGATGCAATGTGATGGCCACCACAATGTAATTGTGTATCAACTTTATTAAAGAATTGGAGGATCGTATCTCACTTTCAAATGAAGTGCAGCAAAAAATGTGTATATGTAATTTAATAGGCGTACAAGGAAGTCATGTGGTGTCCACATCACATTTTTTTTATTTTTAACATGTGTGTGTGTGTTTGTGTGTGTGTGTGTGTGTGTGTGTGTGTGTGTGTGTGTGTGTGTGTGTGTGTGTGTGTGTGTGTGTGTGTTGTGGGTGAGTGGGGGTGTGTGTGTGTGTGTATATGTATGTTGATGGAGGGGAGTATATGTGTGTGAATGGGTGGCTGTGCGTGTGCGTGTGCGTGTGCGCGCGCTTATGCTTGTATTTTAAGGCAGTATTTATGTAACTTTTTGAATAATTGTTTAGTATTATTTTCATTTATTATATGTTTTGGCCTGCAAAAAAAATCCGCCTGTTTAAAGAAAGTTATTCAAAGGTAACAAAAAATGGAAGAGTTAAACCAGCATTTTGATAAAACAAAGAATAAAAAGAAATGGTTCTAAATAATTACAGCCGAATATGAGCTAAGTTTATCATGGAGCACGAAAATATATATTATTTTAATCTCAGATTTAATTTCAAATTTTGTTGCGGTTTTCATAATTTTCAACAAAATTTTCTTAAAACTTTTACGTTGAAATATTTTGATCATTAGAATGAATTCCATAACTGTGTATATTATTACAAAATAATAATCCACGTTTAGTACTAATTATTATTAGAACTTAATAATCTACGTAATGGTGATAGTACAAAATATTTTTCTTATCATTAACGTAAACCAAATAAAAATCTTCCAACTAAGTTGTCCTTATTTGGGATAAGATACTCAAAACGGCACTAGGAAAGGAACTTACTTTTAAAAAAATAAAAGAATGATTAAAATCGAGGTTTTTGGCTGCGAATAAGCCTTAACTTAAACAAACCAATAAATACGAATCAAATTGAAAACCTCCTACGTTTTTTTCTAAAATCTATTATCCTGTAAGAATAAAGAATTATGCTGACGGTTACAGTTAATAAAGTAATTTATTTAAAAGAAAAATTTCAAAAACCGACCAAAAAAAAAACAAAATATATAAATTAAATCTTAAACTAGATGATTACCATTATTAAATTTCGAAGAGTTAATAGAAAAAATACCACCAACAATTTAACATAAATAAAAGAAATATTGATAATTATAAAATAATAATAATAATAAAATATATTATTCTTACCAAACATTAATTTTCTTTCTGTATGTTCCTGCTATCTCTGTATGTATTGGTCTTCCTTTTTCCTGTTTAGCCTCCGGTAACTACCGTTTAGATAATACTTCAGAGGATGATATGTATGAGTGTAAATGAAGTGTAGTCTTGTACATTCTCATTTCGACCATACCTGAGATGTGTGGTTAATTGAAACCCAACCACCAAAGAACACCGGTATCCACGATCTAGTATTCAAGTCCGTGTAAAAATAGCTGGCTTTACTAGGACTTGAACGCTGGAACTCTCGACTTCCAAATCAGCTGATTTGGAAAGACGCGTTCACCACTAGACCAACCCGGTGGGTGTATATATTGGTCTGTCTTGAGATAAAGTTTTATTTTATCTAATACTAATGCAAGAGGCGGTTTTAAGGGCGTGGCGACCAATCCAATTGGAAGAGTGACTAGTTTAGAAATCTAACGTTCCGCTTTCAATATAGACTGCTCAACAAGTTCTGTACAAATTTTTAATAAAAATGTAGTTTTACTTTTTTATCTTTTCACTAGCAGAATCGGCAATGCTTCACTATTGCTAAATTTGAGTATGTATATACTCATATATGTATATATATATATTAGGTTAAATGAACACAATTGAAGGTTTGATAAAATATTAACAAAATGAACATTACAGAACTTCACAAAATTTAACCTTTCCCTTTTTCCCCTTTCTCCCTTCCTTTTCCTCTTTTCACCATTTTCCTTTTTCCGTTTTCATTTTTACCATATCCCCTTTCCCTTTCTCCAGTTTTCCTCTTCCGTTTCCCCCCTTTACCCCTTTCTCTTTACCACCTTCATGTCTATCTCTCTTATTTTCCTTTCCCCTTTCCCTTTTTATTTTTTCTCCTTTTCCCTTTTCATTTCCTTCCCCGTTTTTCCTTTTCCCCGTTTCCCCCTTTTTTCTTTCTTCCATTTTCCCCGTCTTCCCTTTTTACCTTCTTCCCTTTTATCTTTTTTGATTTTTCCCTTTTTCCCCGTGCGTAAATCGGTTCAGTAGTTTTTTTAGTCTATAGTGGACACAGAAATCAGAAACATTGAAATGGAATCGTAAAATATTTAGTATAGCGTGTGTTGCTTTTACATCCAACAGATAACGCTGTTTTAAAAAAAAAGCTTACGTATATAAATTATTTAATATGTTCTCAGTACAAAAAATATATATATATAAATTAAAAATGGGCGAAGTATATATATGTACATATGTATTTTTTTAATATAGTATGTTCGAAAAATCGTTGTGCGGTATGCTTTAGAATTATGATGTGCATTCTGTTCTTTCGGCGTCAGGTGTGGGTTCACTGAGCATTGCTCAGTAATAAAACAAGGCGTTAGTTGTTTTTCGATTGAACGTGCTTCGTTTCGTTTCTTTTATCGGAATCAATAATTGCAAGAAACGTAATGCGTCTTTCGAATGAGGAACACATTATTCTCGTTGAACACGTCTTTCGTAAAGGTGACAGGTATACTGGATTTAGTGAAGCATAAGTTTTCTGAAAAGTTTTCAAATACTCCTGTTCATCACCGCAATACAGTTCGAAATCTTACTGAAAATTTTCGGGCAACAGGCTCTGTTGAAGACGCTGATCGAAGTGGAAGACCACCTAAACTAAACAAACAGAAGCTGCTTGATATTTAGGATGCTATGGTCGAAAGTCCATCAAAGTCAATGCGTAAATTAGCACAGCAGCAAGATATTGAACTTGCTACCGAACTGAAACCCACAGATCATGCCAAAAGACTAAATTATTTTCAATGGTTTAAACGTTTTATTGACCAAAATTTCGTAGCTACTCGACATTAGTTTTTTTTTTTTTTTTACAAATGAAGCGTGGTTTCATTGAGGAAGGTATATTAATTCACAAAATGCACAGCTGTGATCGACAACTAACCCCCATGAATTACACCAACAATCTTTACAAGAAAAGGAAAATTGGAGCGTATCGTAGATCCAATATTTTTTGAAAATACTGTAGATAGTGATCGTTATTGTGCAGTTTTAACGAACTTTATTAGTAAGTTAATAGAAGTGGAAATAAATCACGGTTTTTTCCAACAAATTGACGCCACACCGCATACAGCTAATAGGTCAATGACATTTTTACGAAATATCTTTGGTGAACGAATCATTTCCAGGGGTTTATGGCCTGCCGATCTGACTCCCTCAGATTACTTTGTATGGGAGGCAACGAAAGACACAATATATTGCAATAGACCACGCACGATTGACGAACTAAATACCGTAATAACGTCATACGTACGAGACATTCCAGTACTTCATCTGGTTAAAGTATTAGAAAACAAACTGAAATAAGTGCAGTGTTGTACTGGTGTTGGAGGAGGCATTTTCAACACCTTTTATAAACTATTTCAGTTATAATATGTCTGTTTCTGTAAAATTATGAAATAGATATACAAAGTAATAATTAAGAAAGTTTCGTCATTTATCTTCCATAATTCCAGTGCACAGACGTACTGTACTGGAATGTACAAGTGTACTGTATAAAAAAATGTATTGTTTTAAAAACATTATTTATTTACCAACTACCGGTGGTTTACACTCAATTATGTCATAGATTTATTTTTGAGATGAGTATGAGTAATAAATTTTGAAAAAAATTTATCCGAAATGAGATTCGAATCCAGAACTAATCGTGTGGAAATTGATTATAAGTGGATTCTGTACATGATAATAATCCGCTTTCCCTTTTATTTATTTAATTTGTTGTATTTATATCTAAACAATCAGATTAAATCAATAAAAACCACAACTTTTTTAACGATAATAAATATTTGTTCGATATTTGAGGTATAAAACAGTTTAACACCAAACGCTTGTTTATCTAGAACTAATTCTTTACAAAATTGTATTTAACATCATATATCCTTTTTTCTTATTACTTCTCCAGTAACATAAGAAAAGTTATTTCTTATGTTATTGATTATTCTTATGTTACTGGACATAAGAAATAATTTAAAACAAACCTCTAATGACAGTTATCTTATTTCTATTTTTTATAAGAAATTAATTTTTTAGTGTGTGAAAAAACCAAGATTCGAACTCAGAACATTCTGGATGAATAAAAGGCAATTACGCTACCACTCCACCGGATGGTAATGAGGTAAGGAACAATAACAAAGTTGAAACTACGTTTGATAATCAGCTTTCATATTTTTAGAGAATAATTTTGAAAAAAAACTGTATCTTTTATAAATAAAGATTCCCGTTCACACTAGTTTTTTTCTTTTTAACCTCCGGGTCCACCGTCAGGTATTGCTTCAGGTGATGATATGAATGATTTTTTAGTGTGTATGAATATGCCATGACTGACCGAGATTTGAACCCGGGGTCCTCCGGATGAAAGGCCGAGACGCTACCACTCGCGCCACAGAGACCGGTATTAGTATTTCCCTTAACACCAGTGAAGTTAACGATCATAGTAGTATATCCTAATGTAAAACCTAGTTTAATTAAATCTCTTGTAATACATAGGATTATCATTTAATACAAATTATAATAAGTACTTAATAATTACTGAGTAAATTTGTTGAGTAAACTTAAAAATAAACGGCTGAACTCTGAAGAGTAGGTAGGGAATTTATAAATAAATAAGGTTAAACATATATAAACGCTGCTTTTTAAAAGGAAAAAATTATTTTTTCCTTTTTAACAAAGTCAAAACAAACAACGGTATTGGCCTAATTTTTTTTTTAAATTTTTATTGAAATGTTTGTTAAATCGTAAAAATTCCAAACCAAAACCTATATAACAGAAAACTACGCTTTCATTACAAAGGTTTTACAAAAAGTATTTTTTTTTTTTAAAGAATCCGAAAAAAGTTGCATAACTATCCGGGCTTTGCCGGGATCTATAGTGATCATATCTCTTCATCTCCATAATGACTAATCGTAACTAAAATTAAAAAGGAATCAATGCACCGTATTCATAAGTCATCTTACAAAATTTCATAAAAATATGTTAATCTAGTCTAATTATATCCAACAAAAAAAAATTTACAAAAAAATTAAGCTTATCATCTCCCACCCCTGAATTAAATTGTCTACCCATAACCGAAATGATATATTAATTTAATGAAATCATTTAATTAGTAAAGTACGTAACTTTTGAAAAAATCATCCCTTTTTGAAGGTTTCAAAAAACCATGGTATATCAGAAAATATTTTAGCTACCTGCTGGCTTCCGTGGAGCGAGTGGTAGCGTCTCGGCCTTTCCTCCGGAGGTCCCAGGTTCGAATCCCGGTCAAGCGTGGCATTTTCACATGCTACAAAAATTGTCATTCATCTCATCCTCTGAAGTAATACCTAACGGTGGTCCCGGTGGTTAAAAAAAAACCCAACTACCTAAGTTACATTAAAATATGTGAAAAAGATTTATCTATCCCTTAAGTAAAATTTTGAGATCAAAATAAAATCCTTTTACTAAAATTTAGGACATTTATAAGGGTCCTTATTGGTCTCATCTAGTCTGGAAACACCAATAATACAAACAAACATAGTTACATACCGCTGTACGTGTCTCTTTTTGAAATTTTTCACTGCTTAAATTTTATTGTTTGATTACATCATGAAACGTCAAAATCTGTAAAATTCCCAACTTATAAAATTTGACCTGATTATCGTACTTTCTTTTTCTTGTGTAGTACACTTTATACAGTGAGGGAAATAAAAATATTAAATAACACTTTTATTTCTTCTTTAAAGTTCGATTATTAGAAGTCGGCGCTAATTAAAAACAACTAAGCCCTTAATTTGGCACAGAACGTTATAAAACCGAAATATAAAAAAAAAAGTTTTTAGAACCTCTTTTTTAATCAGTATAAATTTTGTTTAATTTTAATTTTGTCCACAGCTTTTAGTTTTATTTTATTTAAAACAGATAAATCTAAAAAAATTTTGCTGCCAATTTATTAACCAGTTATTTACTAGATAACTAAAGGCAAAAAATCTGTTTATTTATAAAAATAAGAAAAAGGTACAGAAATATCTACAATTGTGTGTGAGCTAAGGCCCTCCAGATTACGGGAATGTATGCTATTCTTTGCCCCAAGTTTTCTAAATAGTTTTCCTGAAATTTTTATGAAAATATTATGAATAACAAAACAACATAAGGTTGTATTACTCTATAAAAATCCAATATTAAGTTGTTAACGTGATAACAAAAAATATATTCAAATCATTTATGAAAACAACACAAATTTTAAAAATATTTAAGTTTTATGGTAGGAATTAACTACAGGATAAAAGTAGAACTTCCTCAACAAAGTTTTTAAATAATCATCGAAATCTATAGATTTTATAAAGAGTAATATGAATATACATAATACATTTTTTTAAATTAAATTCAGATTGAGAAACTTTTCCTTTTGAGAAGTTAATTAAAAAATGAATCCTGTACAATAAATCGGCAAATTAACCATTTTTAATGAAAAAGCATAAAAGATGTGCCTGATATAAAAGTGACAGGTTAAAATACAGATATATCACCAGTCTTATTAAAATTGATAAGAAATCGTTTCTTATAAGATAAAATATAATACATATATATGATCTGATTACGTCAGGAAGGCTTGCATCTTTCAATACACTACATTAATTACGCATAAATTTTGAAATACTTCAAAAGATTTTTTTTTTAATAAATAATATCAGAGTACTTGCCCTAATTTCTCTTTAATTATAACTGAAAATGAAAAAAATCCTAACGATGATTAAATTATTTGAATGACTCTACTACAAAGGAAAGAAAAGTTTATGCCTACAGATTTTTTAATTTTATCTAAAAATGAATAATGAAGTAATAGAAACATAAAATCATTTTAATAATAATAATAATACATCGATATCGCTACGATATTAATATTAAAACTCACCCTTTACAGTTATCAGACCATGCGACGCCTATAAGAGAGCGACGCCGACTGAAGCAACTGGACGATTCAGCGCCGGGACGCCGGTCGCCGATAAACGACTGCGCATCCCTCTGTTCTCTGTTCCCTGTTTCCAGACGCCTGTCCGTTAGTGAATAACAAAAAAAAATTGATAAGATAAAATGTTTTTCTTACATTATTAACAAATAACGATTCATAAGCATATGCCAATATTTTACATTTATTTTATTAATATTTATTTCGTGACTTATAATAAAAGTTATAGCTTTTTCTATACTATATTTATTAAATGTGCAGTAATTGTTATCTTAATGTATTTGTATGTATGTGCACACACACACACACACACACACACACACACACACACACACACACACACACACACACACACACACACACATATATATATATGTATATATAGTTGTAAAATATATAAAGAAATAGCGTTCAAAATGTAAACGGGAGTAACATAAGGAGATGCATTATGGCCCATTTTGTTTGGCTAAAGAAAAACGTCCTCTCTATGGATAGATTTTTAAATGTAGATTATCTCACAGTCCCACCAGATTATTTTAAAACAGTCGAAGAACAGATTAAAATATTGAAGAAAATGCTGAAAAACACAGTCCTAAGATTTTTTTAATCTTTAAAAAAAAAACAGAATTATAACAAACATAAAAAATGCACCCATACACCTTAACACAAGGTAAAATAAAATCAAAAGATCTTAAAGTACCATGGAGAATAAACCTCAATAGGCTAGATAAAGAAGGGAATAAAATCAGGATTCCAAAATTCACTAAAGCTTTTGAAATGATAAAAAAAACATTGATACAGAGTGATTCCTGCTCTGCAATCTCTCCGAAGATGATTCTATAGCCAAAAATAAGAAAATAGTTATATAAACATAAATCAGAAAACGGTTATTAAGCGAGCTTTGACTAGTCAAACATTTAACCATGCTTTGTGTTCCGTTTGTGAAATTAAACCGTAGTAAATTTCTTGGGGTGGAAATCGAGGGGTAAATTTGGTGGTTCCTTATGGTTTTTGATCTAATAAACTGAATAAAATTGGTTGAAGACCTCTATCTCACTTATATTTTAAGAAAAATGCGGTAGAACACGAAAAGGTTTTGTTGGAAAATATATTTTTTAGGTTTCAAATAAAAAAATAACTTTGTTAATTTACCAATAAACAAATATAACTTTTCAGTTAATTTTGTAGAGAATTTAATTCTGAAAAAATGGATGTAAATAACATTTATTAAAATTAAACACAAAATTGAGAAGTTCAAATTTAATTAGAAAAAAACGCACTAACTGAATCGGTAAAGTGATACGATTAAAAAAAAATAGATTAAAAAAAATTAAAATCACATATTTTTTGATAAACGGATGAAATTCTTCGGTGGTTAATTAAAAAAAAGGAACATTATCATGATTTCCTAAGTAATATTCTAATTACTGATGCATCTTGTTTTACAAGAAATGACATTGAAAATTATCGAAACACTCACACTGGGCAGAAGAAAATCCCACGGATCTGCTAAAAGTCATTTCCAACCAACGTTTTCCTTTAATGTGTGGTGTGCTCTTGGTGATAATCTCATAGGCCCTTTTTTCTCATCGCCAAACTCAATGGAGAGCAGTATATTTGCACTTTTGCAAACAAATCTGATGGAACTCTTGCATATTCCACTTGCAGATATCGTGCAGCTGTGGTTTTTCAATGATGGTGTACCTGTTCACTACTGTCGTAGTGTGTAATTCATTTAAATAACAAATTTAGTAAGCATTGGATTAGTCAAAACGGACCAATAAAATGGCCAAATCGATATCTCGATCTCACGCCAGCGGATTTTCCTTTGGAGTTGCATGAATTCGTTAATCTATTCCGTTCATGTTGGTAGACAAGAAGAATTGAGTCATTGTATAACAATGAAATAAAAATGTAAAAAATAATAATGATGCTGCTAGATGTTCCCGGCAAACTTGGATTCGCCGAGCTGAACTATGCATTGAATAGAATGCGGCCACACAGAGCAACTGCTTTGAAAAAATGTTTGTAGCATTATCAAGTAACCATTTTGATGTTTAATAATTTTTAGAAAAACCCCAAAAATATGTGATTTTATTTTTTTAATTTTAATGACTTTTTTATGCTTTACGATCGATAATCTCCAATCTGGATAATTTTCCCGCTATTCAAGCACAGCGGCCAATCCATTCTTATCTACTTCATTATAGATTAACAATATATCCGTTAATTCTCCAAATGGAAACAAATTTGTAGTATTACCCATTTTGAATGACTAACCGTACAATAACTGCATAAACACCGCTCAAATAAATATTAAAATAGTAGACACTAAGCTTAGTTGTTGATCAGCTCTTGTTGCAACCTGTATAAAAAAAATGTTAATGTTTTAAAAGGTTGTCTTTCAAATTTATTTTTAAAATTTTTAGCGTTTTTATGTATATTGTCCCTTTTAAAATTGCATCACTTTTCCGATCCAATTTGTGTGTTTTGTTTTTTTACTAAAATGAAACTTCTCAAATTTACTTCTATTTTTTATCTATTTTTCGTCTGTTTTGCTTTAAACAAAAACCGATTTTTAAACGTTTTATTTACTTTTAATTGGCTATATTTTCATTAATTTTCTCAGAATTAAATTCTCTACAAGTTTTTTTAGCAAATCTTCCGTTTTTATTAGCCATTTAACAAAGCTATTATACAACAAACCTAAAAAACTTGTTTTTTGACACCGAATTTTGTGTTTTTTGTCAGATATCTTAAAAAGTACTGGAATGACAGTTCTGAGACATATTTTGTCCTATTTCCCAGCTTAAATTACACGTGAAGCCACAAAATTTACACCTTAATTTGGTTCTTAAAAATTACAGTAGAGCCTCTTTTTTTAGAAGAGCTGAAATCGGGACGAAATATTTCGCCAGCCGTAACTCGAAAACAAAGCGTTTTTAGACCTACATATATATGAATCTTTTTCATTATTTTCACCAGTAGAACATGTATTGAACATTTCTCCTTTTCTGTGTGGGACAGCCTGTATAAAACAACAATTGAGTCTTAATTATAGGTAAAGTGAGACATTACACAAAGATTGTAAGACCCGAGGTACTGTACGCGACGAAATGTACAATCTTAAACCAAATAAAAAGACTTGAACGCATAGAAAGGAAAATAATAGGGCCCAGGAAAGCAGAAGTCTAAAACCACAAAAACCTGTTAAACTTCATTGGAAGCTAGATAAATTATCAAACGCAATTAGGAAATACAGACTTGCCTTCTACGGATACTTGATAAGAATGAACGGAAATAGACTAATCACAGAAATTTTTGACCAAGGAAACAACAGAATGACAATTACCAAGTGGTTCATACAGGTCAAGGAAGCAAACAAAGATAGAAACGAAATCACAGACAGAAACAAGTTCAGAAAAACTCGAAATATATGAAGAATTATAGAAAAACGAAAAAGACGATAATGGATCCAGCAGAGGCGAGAAGAACACTCACACAAAATGAAAAAGTACTGTGAACAAAACAAAAAGAGATGCCAATAAGAGAAACTATTTATCATGGTTTTACAGAGATCTGTGTCGATTAAACTAAAAATAAATAATTTTTTATAATGTACCCTGTAATAAATTATACATTTATTTTTTAATCACACATTTTTCAGTTATATAAGTTTATTAAAAATTTTCAATAAATTTTCGAAAAGATTCAATTATATTTAAATTATTGTAATCATTTTCAAATTTTCACAAAATATTGAGAAAAAAAATCATTTCTGTTTAAAAAATATCAACTACATTGAATTTTAATATTTTCTTTAACATTTCTAACTAAATAAATTTTTAATACAAAGCCTAAATTGGACATTTTTATTTTATTCCTGAAATTTACAAATATTATTTAAGTATTTCTTAATAATAATATATATTGTTTATGTTCAGTTCAAATTTTAACTTTCATTTTTATACTTGAGCTTTTATTTTTTATACAATTACTGTCTGAATATTGAAGAAGAAGAATAGAATACGCAGATGTAAGCAAAAATTAAAAAGAATCAAAATTAAATTTGTAATAAATTAGAAATAAGCTAATGCTAACAATTTAAAAAAAATTTGATGTGGACACCACATTAATTCCTTGTACGTCTACTAACTTACATGTAAACATTTTTTGCTGCACTTCATTTAAACTTATTTCATTAGAAAGTGAGATACGATCCTCCAATTCTTTAATAAAGTGAACAGTTACACAATCGTATTGTTGTAGACACCACATTGAATCACTTTTTTGTGGTGTTCGTATCAGCATTTTGTATTAGTTTTTATATTAATTTTGTTTCACGGCGCTCAAGTAATTATGTGGTGTAAGTGAGAACGGGTCGGACCCGTAACCATGGACACATCGGTTCGAATCCGACTTCATATACATATATTTTTGTTAACTTTATTAATATAATTTGTTTACATCAAAAATTAATTTAAATGTCAGGAAAAGATTTTTGAAAGTATATGTTTGGAGTGTCGCTTTATATGGAAGTCAAACTTGGACGATCGGAGTATCTGAGAAGAAAAGATTAGAAGCTTTTGAAATGTGGTGATATAGGAGAATGTTAAAAATCAGATGGGTGGATAAAGCGACAAATGAAGAGGTATTGAGGCAAATATATGAAGAAAGAAGCATTTGGAAAAATATAGTTAAAAGAAGAGACAGACTTATAGGCCACATACTAAGGCATCCTGGAATAGTCGCTTTAATATTGGAAGGACAGGTAGAAGGGAAAAATTGTGTAGGCAGGCCACGTTTGCAATATGTAAAACAAATTGTTGGGGATGTAGGATGTAGAGGGTATACTGAAATGAAACGACTAGCACTAGATAGGGAATCTTGAAGAGCTGCATCAAACCAGTCAAATGACTGAAGACAAAAAAAAAACTTTATTAGTAATTTAAATATATTGATTTATTAATAATTAACCTCTGTAAAAATGTTTGAATTAAAGTAAAAAGGGCATATAATTTTATTTCACTAATAACTTCTGATATTTTCATTTTTTATTGTTTTATTGAATTATTTATTGTAAAATCTTTTTTTCCATCAGAGGTTAATAATTATTAATAGATCAATATATCTAAATTAAAAAAAAGATAAAATAAATATATGTATATGAAGTCAAATTCGAACCGTTGTGCCATCCCCTTGTATTATCTGAATATTTCAGTAATTAAAATTTTATTCAGCTATAACTCTGGAACCAGTAAAAATAAGTACCACTTATGATAAAAAAAATCCAAACGTTTTGGATTTTGGGTTTTTTTGGACACTTTTGGTCCAATTTATCGCAACCAAAAGAGCAGGTCCACAAATAGATGTTTACAACAGTCCTAAATCCAAAATTTCATCATCCTACGGCTAATTGTTTTAGAGTTATGCGAGATATACATGTACATACGTACGTACAGACGTCACGCTGAAACTAGCCAAAATGGATTCAGGGATGATCAAAATGGATATTTCCGTTGAAATCTGGAAACCGAAATTTTTCGCGATCACAATACTTTCTTTACTGCGTACAAGGAAGTAAAAATTAGTTTATCTTATTTTAATCATAAAATATAATTAAACAAATTGTTTAGAGAATGCAGATAGAAAGAAGCATCAAATACCATTTTACCTATAACTTGGTCTATGTCAGACCCAGATCCTGAAATTGAAGATTAATATTACAGGATTAATTTTAGGATTAATATTACTTCTAGTCTTCTCAATCTTCTTCCTTCTTTCTTATTTAAACTCCGGGACCACTGTTAAGTATTGCTTCAGAGGATTAGATGAATGATTTATAACGTGTGTGAAAATTACTATGCTTGATCGGGATTCGAACCCGGGACCTCCGGATGAAAGGCCGAAACGCTACCACTCGCACCACGAGTGAAGAAGACCAGCTCTTCTTCTAAAGGCTAATTGTTCGTCACCTACTTACGTTATGTATTACATTGACCTGGACGATTCAATAATATTTTAGTTCCAAAAAGTTTCTGTTTTCAAAGTAAAGCATAATATTAAAAAAATAAATAAATACCAGAAAGTTAGAAAACTATTTTTAGTGTACAAATGATTAATTTTTTAAATTGTATTTTCAAAAATTAAATATAAGAGCGTTGACTGAACGTTATGTAGATACTAATAGAAATTTAAAGTATCAGTACAATAAGTTTTGACAATGGACTTTTTCCGAAAGACGTCAACGTTTAATTATAGAATGAAGCAAAAAAGGGAAACAGTACTCAACATAGAAATGAATTGAATTCAAAAAAAAATCTTCCCACCAATTTATTTGACATTGTTTTAGATAAACGAATTTTTTTTACCGAAACAACATCAATTTGTTGATGAATTTTTAAATAATATTAATTGAAATTAAAAAAAAAAAACTGAATTTTACGTATCCCATTCAAAATGTACATAAATATAAGCTCAAATAATTTCTGTTAAAGCCTTCTGAATTCAGATTTTTTTTTACTGATGAATTAGTTCAGCACAGAAGCTGAAGTAAGCTTCTGTGATTATTATAAACTTTATGTTTATTATTTTCACAAATTTCTTGAATATTATTTCATGTGTTTATATTTAAATAATTAATAAAGATTTTAATCACATTAATTTTTATTTTTTTGATTATGTATTCTGTAATATTATAGACTATTTTTTTAGAACTAAAAAAATTAAAAACTTAAAAAATTAAAAAGGTTTTTTTTTATAACTATGTATTTTTTAAACTATTCTGATCAATGTTTTACCATAGTTTCCCTTGATTCATTCAAGTAAATTATTGGGCAGTTTTTATTATTCCTTATCACATCTATCCGTTTCTGACGTATTTTATGTAATATAATTATTATATGCCGATCAGGATAAAGGATTTATTTATTTATTAAATATACATGTAATGTGTAATAATTGTGTAATATAATAGTAAGATTCTTTGCGCATGATATAAGCCTTTAGATTTTAAAGACTAGAAAGGAAATCAAATTAACCGAAGTACACTTTATATAAATGTATTTATAAAAATTTTGTTTTTAAAACTAAGAACACAACAAATTGGTAAATGGAAAAGCGACACAACCCTTTCCTAAAAAATGAAGTACATATCTCCTTTCTAAAATATACCATGTAAGGGTCAAAGGATACTTTTTTTGTAAAAAAAATTACTTATAAACGGGAATGAATAATAAAAAGAAGAAACAGGGTGGGAAGGAAACGTAAGAAAAATATTACACAAAGAATCGCAAACAAAGGTAAAATGAGGTAAATTTATGAGACAAAAGAACAAAGTCCGATATGAGATGATACAAAGATGAGAGGAAAGGATGCACAAGTGACCGTGCGCCGTGTGCTTATCTCACACCCATCCTCACTTCCCTCACCACATGTTCGTACTTTCTTTCTCACTCCCGATGTCCGACCCGTCATTCCGCAGTCGCTTCAAGGGCAAAAAACTCTGGCGGCGTGCTTACTTCTCCTTTTTCTGTTCTCAATCCCTTCAAAATCCCCCTGCTTCTCGTCTACTCACGAATTCGATATTCAACAAACAGGCCTTTCATCCCGTTCCCTGTTTTCATCCTTTATAAACATCGCCCCGTATTTACATTTACCTCTCTCTTTTTATATTTCTACCCGCTACTGTCGGACAGGACAACAATGATTTCAGACACCTCCCAATGAATTTTTTCATAATATTTTCAGATAATTTCTTTTTTATTATTAATGTGCCACTTGTCTTTATGTTTACAGATGTACGATTTATTCTTGTATTACATTTTTTTCTTTAATCTTATATATATATATATATATATATAAAACAGAAGAATAAATATCGAAATCATTGATATACCATCGTAATTTCACAAAATAATAATCGTACATTTTTTTTTCAATATAAAAGCACATGATACAAATATTTATAAAAATTAAAAAAATCCGAAAGAGAAAATAAACCACATGATAATTACAATATTTTGTTTTTTTTTATAAAGCTAAAATTAGAAAAATTCACACAAACAAACAGCTTTTTAATAATATTTTTCAACTGAAAATAAATAACTGCTAACAAATTATAATATCTGACTTCACAAATGTGTTGAACTAACCACAAATTATCGATTTTAAAAGGTTTCATTTTCATTATTCTTCTCATGATTGTACTGTCTAAGCAAATGAATCGCCTCTGAATTTCGTAATTTTGACAGTACCACGATGCATTTTATTTTCGAGATCTAAATAAATATAATATTACTTTTCCTTCTGTTTTCTCATAACTGAATCCCACAGCTGTAGATTATTTTTAAATTGTTTGTTTGATAAGAAATGGTATACAGTAAGATATTTTTGACCAGTGTCATAACCAGCCTCTGTAGTTCACAGAAAAGTTATTTTGATTCATCCTGCAGCTTCATTTATAACAAAAAAAAAGCATATGCTATAAGTATGTTTAAAAAAATATGTAGACCTATATATATATATCTATGTGTGTGTGTGTGTGTGTGTATGTGTGTGTGTGTGTGTGTGTGTGCGCGCGCGCGCGCGCTCGTGAAAATGTCATCAGGAATCACCCGAAGTACTTAACAGTGTTTGAATAAGGGATAATCTGGTTAATAACAATTACTAGTCGGATACTCAACCCTTTTGTTAGTAAAGTTTATATGAACAGATATGCACTTGTTCAACGTTTTCTCCCATTTCTTTGTCCATTCAGATTTAACACTTGTTGGAGTTTTCTTTTAATTAAAATGTTTGTTTTTTTTTAACCTATTCTAAAATTTACTTAAAATGTATTGTTGTTATTTCGTTCTATATAAAGAGACAGCGTCTCTCTTATTTGTTCCCGATAAACTATTGAACAAATAATTAAAAAATATTAACTGTAGGTTTCTTTATAAATCATAAAATTTAAAAATCTGGTGGGACACTATATGACTTCCTTTTACGCCTATTAAATTACATTACACATTTTTAAAAGCCCATAAAATTTTATTTCACTAATAACTTTTGATTTTTTTTCATATTTTTTTTTTTTTTATTATTATTGAATTATTTATTGTAAAAGATTTTTTACAATCAGAGGTTAATAATTATTAATAAAACAATATATTTAAATTAATAAAAAAAAATTTGAAGTCTGATTCGAACCGATGTGCCTTCCTCGTGTAGGATCCAAATATTTCATTAATTAAAATTTCATTTATAACTCTGGAACCAGTGAAGATACATCAGTGAAGAACCACTATGATACATCGTTGAAATAACGATACATCGTTTCAATGAGGGATTATTACTGCGGTCAAGATAAACTCCAAAAACCAAATCTTTTGGATTTCGGACTTTTTGAAACACTTTTGGTCCAGTCGATTGCAATCAAAAGGAGATGTGCACAACTAGATGTTACAACAGTGCTAAATCCAAAATGTCAACATTCTACGGCTAATCGTTGTTGATTTATGCGAGATACATACGTACGTACGTACAGACGTCACCCCGAAACTAGTCAAAATGTATTCAGGGATTGTCAAAATAGATATTTCCATTGAAACCTGAAAACAAAATTTTCGCAATCACAATACTTCCTTTACTTCGTACAAGGAAATAAAAAAGGTAAAAATAAATAACCTAGAACTGGTTTTGCTTATGTCGTTGTCAATTTATCGTTTGTCATTGTCTATATCGATTGCAGTCTACGTCAATATCAGCTTCTTCAGATAGTTATTATGCAATTTAGTCATTTTCTTTTGTTATGAAAGATCGGGCATCAACAGCTATGGTCATTAGCCTGGTGGAAATTGGTAGCGTATGAAAAGATGCCATGCTTGACCGGGATTAGAATCCGGGACGAAATGCCAAGACGCTACTACTCAGCCAAGGAGGTCGGCCATTAATTTTAAAGTCATTATGGTATAAAATATTAGCATGAATTATTATCGTAATATATGTAAAAAGAGATTAATCCGATTAAAAATTTTAATTATATGTAAATAGACTATTTATCAACGTACTGATTGTTTGAGGAATATTGAATTTGATATCGAGATTGACTTCTTCAGAAAGTTATACTGTTTTACTAAATTTAATTTCATTGTCTAATCTAGCACACTAGGCAGGTCTAGTTATTAATTCGTCTTCGCAAATCAGTTTTTTAACAGGTGATTTTCGAAATCAAAGGTTCTTTCTCTTTTTCTGTTTATCCTCCGGAACCACCGTAAGTATTACTACAGAGGATGATATATATGAATGTAAATCAAGTTTAGTCTTGTACAGTCTTAGGTCGACCATTCTTGAGAAGTGTGGTTAATTGAAACTCAGCCACCAAAGAACACCGGTATCTACGATCTAGTATTCAAATCCATTTACTGCCTTTACTAGGATTTGAATCTTAGAACTCTCGACTTCGAAATCAGCTGATTTTTGATGACGAGTTAACCACTTGACTAGCCCACTGAGATTAAAATTCTGGTAAAAGTTATTTGCTTTTATAAGGATATCGATGTAATTTGGTGGTTAGGGTTCAATAAACCACGCTTCTCAGGAATGGTTGGCCTGACTCTATACAAGGCTACACCTCATTTACATATTGTACATATATTCTCCCATTAGGCCGTAGAGGGGTTCCTTATTGTTCCGTTGTTGAACAGATTACAACGTGCAAATAAAAAAAATAAAAATTATAAGAATTATCTTATCTAGCAGAGACCCGCGTGAACTCATACTAACTCGACTAAAGAAACAATTAGTATATTTTTATATCCTGAACTAAGAAGTCCCATCAGGGTAACCCATACACGAAATTAGCACAGATTCGATTTTATATTAATATTCTTATAACGCCTAGATCGGCGAAGTCATAGATAGGAAGCAGACCTTCTAGGGCTCTTAGAATCTATGATCTTAGACAACGTCAATCTACGCCAGAACGTTCTCAACGACGATGAGCAACGATATAAAATCGAGTTCAACATTTGAAAAATATATTTGGTGTCAAATCAGCCTTTGATTATCATTTTGAAATTGACTATCAAAATTTGAAATATCAAAAATATTGAAATAGGTAACACAATTAAAATATCTAACCGTTGCAATAGCAAAAAATGAAATGAAGGAATCCTGGGCTTTACTGTTCCGGAAGTAAATAGTTTTTGAACAACTTCAATATCCTCACGAATTCATTAAAATTTAATTTTTAGAATACATCCTTTATCTAAACATTTTATTTTCTGGTAAGCTGTGAATAGCGATAATTCTCGAGAGCAACACAATTAATTAAAACTGTTTCCAATTTTTGAGATTCTATACGCATATAACGCGGGCGAAGCCGCGATAGGAAATGCTGGTAGAAAATATTTCACATTTTTTATTTCAGTAGTAAAAATTATCATAAATTAAATCATTTAAAAGTTATTTAGAAATTTACTAAAATTTTAATTTTTTTTTTTTTAAATTCAAGATTTTTATAGCGAACCAGCTGTCATAATGCAGTGAAACTTGTTCATATATTGTAACAAGAATAAA